>NC_030858.1:3082982-3426835 GCF_000208745.1 Theobroma cacao
GGTTGTGGGGGGGGGGGGGGGGGCGGGGGGGGGGGGGGGGGGGGGCAGGGGGGGGGGGGATATATATATTTGTATTTTTTTGTGATTTGTGAATTTGTGATGTTCCAACCAGCATCACACACCAGATCACAAAACAAAGTAAATGACAAATATATCACCAGGACCAGGAGCGAAGACGCATTATAAAATCTAAATCATAACCATTTTGAATAATATATATATTAAAAAAGTTGAAAGAGAATAATTTTTTTCAAAAAAAAATTTAAAGCACAAAAAGACCAGATAAAGAGACCATAAAAACAATGTTTACAAATACAAATATATTTTTAAAATGTTAAAAAATTGAAATTATAAATAGATTTTATTGCTAGCAAAAAATATGATATTTGCATTTAGAACAATTGGTCAAAATCAAATATATTACTTCGTATTTCACTTCTGCTTTTATAGAAAAATATGAAAATAATTTATGGAGTAAAGCTTGCAAAAAATCAGAACCTGAACGCGAAAAAAACCAATATTTTAGTCATCGCGCCCAAATCCCTTTTTCTTTTCAAGAAAAAATTCGACTACGTGCATTAAATCTGACAAAGAAATCACATGGGCCCATGGACACCTAAAACGGATTACGCGGCCCACTCATTCGTGCCAAAAATAGAAAAACTCAATCAGCTCCCTGGCAGCCGGATTATAGCATTCACGAAGTTGCTCTATAGAGTGCATAGCGCACAGATGCAACTTATTGAAGAAATATTAACCGGCCATCAGGGGTCTCGTGTCTTTTTTTCCCCCTCATTTTAACATTTTCTTTTTTTCTTGGAAAAGAAACATACCTTCATCAGCTTCATCAATTTCTGAAAGAAGTTTGGGCAAAGCATTAAAGTATCCGAACCTAAAATTTAACTTACGCAATGCTCCTCTTTCCTATTGCTTGCCTCCACAGCACAAGCTAGAAATGCAAACATGGTTAGTAGAAGATATTTAAAAAATAATCCATGAAGCTACTGTCCAAAAGCCGACCACTCAACTAGATCTGTATCAAGAAAACCAACAGAGAATCAAAATTAGAAAGGAACAGCCCTGTGTTCATCCAGTGCAATGTGCTAAATCCTTTTTTTAAACATATAAAAAGCAATATTATGGAACTAGTAGTAAACCAAGTTAATACATTTACCTCACTGGAAAGGAAATTTAATTCCAGATTTATCACCTAAATTCTGACATGCAACTTCATATACATATTTACCTCAAAAATCAGATCTGTTGCTTGTTTAGTATACCCTTTTCCTTTTATAATGGTGATAGTCCTCTCAATTGTCTTCATCTGACCTCCTGGCCATCTGCCACCTATCATGACTCAAATTGTCACATCGTGTTGTTTTTGTTTTGTACCCAGAATGCCTGCAACTTCGGCTAGAACCTTTCTCCCTTCTTTTCTTTTTCTGGTCAGTGGAATGGTTTGGTTCCAAACTAGATTCAGAGTTACTGCAATGTTTCTGGTGCTGTCTCTCAGCATCATGCTTAACTGTCCTTTTAGCTTCTTTCTCTTTATTAGTTGGATAATGGCTCCAACTAGAATCACTGTCACAGTGCTCTCTGCAGTCATTGTGCTTTTTGGAGCTCCTATGACCATGTTTATGCCTCTCCTCACTATGCCAGCTGGAGCTACCGGGCAAATCATCTACTTCTGACCTTGACCTCTCCGAGTGATGATAAGGCCTCCGATTTTGACCAGCAATGTTAGAACTTTTCTCATGTCTTTCATCATCAGAATAAACATCATCATCAATGGTATGTGGATGCCTACGTTTCATAAGTGACTTTTTTGTAAAGCTGTCTTCAGAGTAGCTTGCACTCCTTTCCCTCTCAGGATAAAAGTTTTTATCACGCGGTCTTTTTGCCTCATCACACTGATGTCCTTTAACATCATCCTCATCATAAAAGTGTTTTCTGATGCACAAAAAATTAGCATATAAGAAGAAAAAAGATATGCCCAAATAAAACTACAATTTAAGTGTTGATAATGATAACGCGACTTTCCATATCAAAGCTTTAAAGAGAGAAAAGGAGGGATTTTGTTACAACTTTCTTCAGACATTTTCCCAAAATAGAAATTAGTTTAAAGCGCAACAAAGAATAAACTTGTAGACACCGATTAAATCCAGAAAAACAAGCTGAAAAACTGTTTATTCACCAAAATTAACAGAAAAAGAGTTATACGAGGTAAAAATTCTAAGTATTTGTACACAAGGTTGTTGCTTAATATGGAAAAGAAAATATACCTCATGACATTCTCACTTGTAAACTGGGGTCCCTTATCATAATCTTTAACATCCAACTCGAAATGAAATAGTTGGTGGTCTACATTATTTTTCACTGCAGGTGCTACGCCTCCCATCCTTGTAAATCCCCTGCAAAATGCCCCAGAATCAAAACCAGACCCATGACACAATAAATGAAATACATGTTTTAGAAGGCATTATGAAAAAATAAATGGACTTACCGAAAGGCAGGTAACCCACCAAACATAGATGGCACATATGTAGGAACATGAAAAGGTGAAGCACGAACCACTGTTCCATTGAAGGGCATCATACCAGAGTTGCCATATGGGTTTGCAAATGGCCTGATATTGGGAAACGGAGGTCCATTCCAGTATGGTGATACATAACCAGGCATTGCTCCTGGAAACATACCATTGCCTATAATCCCAGTAAAACGTAAACACAAAAATGAGCCTTGCACAGTAAATAGAAACAAATATAATGACAGCCAAATATCCAGCATTTACCTCTTTGAAGCATAGGATGTGGACTGGAGACAGCTGGGCAATCTCTCCTCAAATGACCAGGAGAACCACACATGTAGCAGACACAATCCCCCTGAATTCAATCAGGCAAATAATTATTCCACAGCACTATCATTTGAAATATTGCAAATATGTAACAAACAGATAACAAACTAGAAAGTTAATCAGGACAGTGCAAAAATAGAGTTCAACGTTATGAAATGCAACACTTAATCATTTTGCAGAAACCTAACATTTAAGAAGGTGAAAACTGAGAATATATGCAACACATATTACTGATGTGTGACTGGCATTTGGACCCCAGAAGAATGGCACAAAATAGAGACACATCCAGACAGATAACATACGAACAACAACTATTATTGAAACAGCCCATCAAAGATATTTTCTAGAATGAATATGTGTGTGTGTAACCTCAAGGTAGATCATGCTGCATGCTTAGGCATGTCAAGTGACGATTACATTCAGTTCAAGGAGATGATAGACAAACATATTACCTTTTTGAGTCTTCCAGTCTCCACATAACCCTTCTCTGCATCTGCCAGTATCACCAAGTTACTCAGAACACAGAAGACATACACAGATATCATATCTACATTAAAGTTGGGTTAAGTCTCTAAAATTAAGTTAAATGTTCTACCTGCAGTCGTAACCCCCAACACCTTCTTCCTCTTGACATTGGATTCAGCTGTAGTTACACAAGATAAAGAATTTAAAGTTCCAAGAATGAAGAAAACAGATAATAAAATACGATATACAAAGTAGTCATATTAAAAGCAGAATATTTAGCATCATGTTTTGAATCTTAAGCTGCTAGAAGCTAAAAGACTATAGTCACAGAATCATTATGCAAATTGCTTGAGAACTTAAGATTATACCTTCCTCGTTAATGGGCTGGTTTTCCCCCTGGAAATCAGCAAAACCTTCCAGGCCAACAGGGAGTCGCTGCATCTTGTGAACAGGCAATTTAGAGATTTTATCTTTAAGAAAATGATTGGAATTGACAAGAGAACCTGTGCCACCCACCGATTCTGTAGGATATTGATTGGATCCCCTCCCTGTTGCAGAGGGAGAAGGAGGCAACTCTGCTCCTCTTTGAAGGACAGAGACAACGCGAGAAACATCGTTCTCTTGAATTCCTGATTCTCCATCTGTTTTTGGATTATTAAGCAATTATTCAATGTCCTGGCAATGGTAAAAGAAGAAAAAGTAGAGAATATATTAGTTTCATACCTGGAGCATCTCGATGTAAAGCATTTTCCGAACCATTAACTAGAATTTGGGACTTCAGGAAACGCTCAATTGCTAGCCTCAGTGACACATTGGGTAACAAATCTTCCACTTTGCATTTGGTAGAAAAGCATTTGGGACACCTTGCCTTTTCAACCAGCACATGACAGATGCCTGCAACCAAACACCATCATCAGGATAGGAGACAACATGTAAACATTAAACAACCTTATCACACTAAAACTTCGTACAAGAAACAAGTACTCTGGAGCTAGAGAGCATTTTGTACCCAATTTTTCTTCCAATATTAATAAAATTTAATAAGTATCCACTTACAATGCATAGAAAAAAAAAATAAGTAACGATGTCCTGAAATCAACCAACTACACTGCATAATACTTACATTTCATGCAGAAACTGTGCTGGCAGCAGGGTATCATAACAGCCTCCTTAAAGAATGTGTCGCAAAGAGAGCATTTCAGCTCTGACGGAAAATCAGCAGTTTGCATTGCTCGAAGGCTGACAATAACAACTCTTTCAACATCGACAGAACATTTAAAAGTGAAACAAGAAAAAAGAAAGGCAGATCTTGAGACTAAATAATGACAATAAGATAACTGAGGGGACAAAATCTCTTACTCAGACTGTTTAGTATTCAGTTCAATGTCAGGTTTAGATTTTGTCTCTGACTCTTTGTGACCTGATATATGAATAGCAGCATGGTAAGTCAAAACTTTTTTTTAACAAAAGGCCTTTCATATAAAGGTGGGGTAGCCAAAGGAAAATGAAACATTCCGCACCTTGTGGGATGGCCTCACTAATGTCACTCACTTCAAATTTATGACATTCTACCACAGGTTGCTCAGTGCACCTGAATTCATAAAAAGAAAAAAATACATTTATAAGAGAAGAATAATAGTACTGTTCTATACAAAATAGTGCAATCATAAATAAAATGATTAAATAATGCATTTACAGAAACTAGAAATCCAAGGGTTGATACCTTTTTAATTTGATATTTATCTCCTCATCACCAACACAAAATTTGTGCTCAATATCAAGACCAATGCCAGATAAGTTTGCATCAGATACAGGGCATAATTCTGCCCCAAAGTCATCAAAGTTGACAGTTTCCACATTCTGCAAAATGAATATTATGCCATCACTTGAAAAAAGGTGAAACTAAACGAAGCAGAAAAACTTATTTTAAGGTCACCATATGTATGTACTAGAAAAGTTTGTGATTCAACATCCATCTAGAAATTCATTGACTTACTAAAAATGAATTAGTAGAATAATTAAAGCTTAAAAAGAGGCAGTGAACATAATGTAAAACTTCAGGCCAAGAAGACAAATATAGGTTAAATTATAAAACAATTTTTTTTCTCTTCTCATTTCTTGTAAACAAAATGAAAACTACCAAAAGACCAATGCTAAATCTGTTTATTTCGTATCAACATAAAATTATGCAATTATTTTCTCCTAAGACAAATAGTTAGTTGCAATCGATTTAAGGCATAAAACTCACCTCTGGATGAGAGGTTTTGCTAATATTGGCGTCTCTGGTTGGAAAATTTTCAAGTGAGCCAGCACGTTCCCTGAACAGAATCAGCATCATAAGTAAGGAACCACAATAAAATGTCCCATATTAAAATTTGAACATAAAATTAAACTCGACTGAAAAGGGACTAACCCCGCAGGAACTCTTTTTATGATCACACTCGAACCACGAGGAATTTGAAAATCGTCATCCACGTATTCTGCATTAAATCCATCAAACAACCAATTTTCAACCAATCAGTCTAAGTTTGTGAAGAAACTAATACAAGGCCACGTTTGGCTAGAGGAAATCAATCTTCCATTTAAAATTCCAGTTCCATGTAATTCATGAGCTTACTATAACTATGAACTTGAGTTATACGTTAATTCTTGTTCCTATATAACATTAAGAGAAAACGAAAAAAAAGAAAATAGAATTAAAGCAGAGAGCGGGAGAGGTGACCTTGACCGGAGATAGGATCAGAGAAGAGGAGATCGAAATCTTGACAAAGATTCAGTTTCTTGTTTTGGACGATTCTGGATTTGAGATCACAAACTGAAATTGAAGGCCGGTCCCCAATGTCGACCGAGTCGTAGTAAGGCGAGCTTCTGAATTTGAAGCGGACCGACATGGCTGAGTTGGAAGCGGGGAGTTGAATTGTAGACTCAGTTTCTCGATTAGACAGGAGAAGATAGGAGGGATAAAGAAGAGCGATCTGCTTATGCGGACGAATTGAGAGAATTTGGGGATTCTGTTCGCTATAATTGGGAACAAAAAGGTTTCATATAACGGGGCGGGTACGGAGTGATTACCACCAGCCTTATAGAAGCGGGGTTCGTCCGAAAATATAAATTAAAAAGAGAAAAAGAGGACAGAAGTTAATTTGGGTATGAGTCCGAATACGTTGTTTGCCACACAATTAGGGTACAAATGTGAATAATCCATTAATAAATCGTAGATAAATATAATTATTAGAAATTGACATGGGTTAAGGCTATTGATTGATTAATTTTATACTATTTATAAATTTTTTTATATTTATTGTATTATTCTTCCTTAAATTTGAAGAAAATATGCATTACGCACAAATAATTTATTTTTTCTTAATTTTGAAGTATTATAGATTTTAAATTTAAGGACAAATACTACAAATCATAAGTATTATAGATTTAAATTTTAAGACAAATAATGTGTATGAGTATGAATATTTATGTTTTTTTAAAATATTTTTTATTTTTATTGCTTGCAATCAACTAATAGAGAGAAATAGAGCAAGTGAAGAATCTTTAAATAATGAAAAAAAAAAACCAAGTATGAAGTTTGAACATAAAATTTCAATTTGATAAAAAAAATTTAGAAGATAAAGATGTGTGAGTTCATTCATTGAATCTTTAATATCCTTTTATTTATTTTTCATTCTCTCTTTAAATTGGTGACAAAGATTTACGTCAATTAATTTGTTACATCAACCCAACTACCTTGACCACCTAAAGAATTTACCATCTTAACATATCATTTAACTTTGAATTTCAATTAAATAAAAATATTATATATAGTAATATTTTATATTAAATGCAATAATTGACAATCAATATGATAATTTTTAATATATTTAAAAAGATATTATTCAATAACATCTATTAACAAAACCTTCTTAATTTCTACCCATTTTTTTATACGTATATTTTTTAACTCTAAACACATGTCACATTTTTAATTAATTACAATCACTACTTTTAATAATAACTAGATTATGAACCGTGCGTACACATGGGTCTCTTTTTATTTTTTTATTTTTTATTTTTTTTCTATACTCTCGACATGGTTAGAGGAAAAAAATTTTTTGAGACTTCCTTTTAAGTATGCTATAGATTTTTAAAATAGACATATCAACAAATGTTTTATTAAAGGCACTCAATTAAACATATTTTCCTATAATTACCAGTAAAAATATAAATAATATTTTTTTTCTTTTTGTAATAAACAATACATTAGCTTTCATGTTGAAAATATCACCCTCAAATAGGAAAGCATTGTTCGGTTGCAATCGAGTAACTGACCGAAATGGACTACAACAGCAACCATCAACTCGATTATACGATGGCGGTTGCTGGCATTGGTTGTGACCGATGGGATCGGTACCACTGTGATTCGGTCGTCGGGGCACTCTCCCCCCAATAGAATCGATCGAAAAACCAAGGGGAGGGGAAAATTCTATTAATAGGCTTCATTAAACCTCACCCCTGTTCTGTCTTCCCTTGCCGACCTTCCCTCTTTCTTCATTTGTCTCCCCTTTCTTCTTCCTACTTCTTTCCTCTGCTTGGTGCTCTTTGTCGTCTCCTCCTGCCGGCATCTATCCTCCTCCTTGCTGCCGGTCACCTCTGTTTCAAGGTCTGTTTATTGTGGGTTATCATGTGATTTATTTTCATGGCTATTTTCATATTCATGTTCACTTAAACATTCAATCGACCGAAAATCGAAGTCAGCTTCCATTGGTTGATTTTTTTCTTATAACCAGTGAGCTTCGATTGGTTAAAATTTCTCATCAGTTTTGTCGATTTTGATTTCTTGAAATCGAAATCAACCGAAATTGACCGATGCAATCCGTTGAATAGGAGGAATTCCTTGGTAATGAAGAATCCCAATCGTTGTTGTATCTGTAAGTCGTGACCTGACCACAATCACACAGGGCCCATGGGCCAGGTCCAGCAGTCCAGGTTCGAGAGACTTGCATTCGCATGATACTGGGCTTCGGACAACAGTCTATGGGAGACGACAGAATCAAATCAAATCAAAGCAAAGAATCATTGGAAACGGGCAAAGCACAAAGCAAAACCGTCTATGGGAAATCAACTGGTTTGAAACATTTCTTTAATTTGAATCTATCAAATTTGAACAGGAGCAAGCTCCGGTGCCACCTAAGCTTCAGCTTTCAGGTTGCTGCTGCAATTGAAACGGGTAAGTAAATAAAGCTTTCTTTGCTCGGTAGTTAATACGACGCTGTCAATTCAGAAAATTGTAGTTTTGAGTTTGAACTCGGGAGTTTTGTCTCGGGTAAACGTTCTTTGATTGGACCAAGGGTCTCTTTTGTCTTTCACCAATCAAATTTCATGCAGCCTCAATTATTGGATTGAAAAAGTCTCAATAACAGGTTGCAAGTCATTAAGAGTTTTTAACTTTTGTTTTTAAACCCGTAGAATGGTGCGGATTCCTTTTCCTGGGAAATTTCCTTCTCTCGAGAAAATTGAAAATTTATTGGTCAAAAAGAGAAACGAAACATTTTTCCTCCGATGTGAAGTCTTTGGTAGAGTAATTGAACAATATTGCAGCAAAACTTCACATAGAATACTTTGTCAGTCCTGCATATGCAAAGCTTCATCTAGGTGGAACTATTACTCTATTAGGACCTATGTTGAAAACTATTGCGGTGGGATCTGGTTGCAGTAACATTAACATTTATGGGTCATGCATGTGGTCCTTGAAAATCTGTTTTTGACTTATATTGTCTTTTAATTTGGTGTGTTTATCTCATTTTTTAGTGTCTTTCCTCTTTGTTCTTTAAAGTTTGCATGTTCAATTGTTCATCATGGGCAGGCCATTAGTTAACCTCGTATCACTTAGTCAAAATCATGGTCATTTCGAGCAGAGAAAGGTGGGGATTAGTTAACCTACCATAATCCCTCGAGTTATCATTATAGAGGCAGAGTGAAGAGAAAGGCCCTTTGTTGATGTAAAGTGTTAAGCTTCTTAATTGGAGGGGTGAGCTTGTTTTCTATATCAGGCATGGTTACTATATCATAGTCATAGTTTTCTTGCCATTTTGGTTGCACGAACAGATGCGTTCGTCATGTGAAATACTAAAAGTGAAGGCAGCTGCAGCTGCAGTTAGGCAGGGGCCCTGGCTTCCCCCTTGGCTCTTGAAACCTTGGCTTGACCTTTTCTCAAACAAAAAGGGTAAATTTTGACTTTGGCTTACTCCAAGAAATTATGAAATGGCCCCACCTTATGAAAGTTTCTAATTGGCATTAGAATACTTTATAATCATTCGCTCGCCTTTTGAAGTTCTAAACCTATTTATTAATTTTATTTCTTGCACTATTTTAACGTCGGTGTTATCAAAAGAAATAAATATGTTGACACTAATTATTGCATCAGGACTTATGAAAGAAATTTAAGTTGCTCTATTTTGTATACAAATCAAATTTACATGTAACTTTTCTTTTCTTTTTGCTTCTTTTAATTCCTATATTTCACTATTTAGTTTTTAAGATTTTTATATGTTTTATTTTATTTTAATGAAACTTATATCAGTTAGATTTTAATTTATATTTGATCATTCATATGCCCAATATGATTATTAGCTTTGAAGTTAATATTATTTTACCTATCAAAAGAAATTCATTTTTTTCCCTCAATTACATTATTATTTTTTTACATTGCAATTACGTCAGTGTTTCTTTGAATTTTGTATACTTTCTATGATATTTTGCAATCAGAAAGGTTCTTTTAACTATTTTTTATTCTCATTTTAATTATAATTAAGTATATATGGTTTTTATCCCGACCCCGGCAAAAAATTTCTATGGTATAGGAAACAGTCTGAGTTAGAAAATTGTTCTATCTTTTGTTCCCTTCATGTAATTAGAAACATCGGTATCATGAAGAGTCTCTGTCATCATCGAGAAAATCATAGTCTATGTCTTATTCCCAAGGCGGAAGGAACTCCATAAACGTGTGAATCGTGAAACCTATCCCTGTCATGGCTTTGCTGTTTCTATGATGTATCGTTTACTTTGCTCAAAGGTTAGGTAGCATTGTATTTTGGTCAAATATATGCACTCAATTTCAATTATAATCTGGAAAAGTAACCATTTTTTTTTTTTACTTTAGAAGTTTCTATTTTAGAATTTTACCTCCAGCAGCCTCGAGCAATGTGTGGAATATTGTTTCTGCCGAAACTGTAATTTCTCACAACCAGTCTAGGGCTTTTCTCATCAACCGTCATTCAGAGTTGCAGGTCAATAGTTTTCCATAGTAGTTCAAATTATGAAGGGTAGTTTTGCTGCAGGTGGGGATATTTCATGGCACAACATGCAAAATGTTTTCCAATGATTTGCATCAATGATCATGGAAACAAGTAAATAGGCTGATAATGGTCTTTTCATTTATTAATTTGTATAGGTTAGTTGGATTTTCTGCTATAAGTCATACTGCAGATAAAAGAAAGAAATGACTGCAGATATTTGTTATGACTTTGGTTACTTGTATTATCATCTCTAATAATGATTTATAATGATGCTTTGACTCTGCATCCAGCTGCTGTTGGCAATTGTGTGAGTAGAGCCCATCTTTACCAGGTTTTCTGCTTATATGTTTACAGTTTCGCAAGTATACATATCTATATATACATATATTTAACATGAGAATAAGTACTTAGAAAATTTTTGGGTGGTCATGAGGATGAGTAGAGCTAATACTAATATGAATCTTGCATGGCAGGCCAACAACTGAGCTGAAGCAGGATAGGAACCACTTTTTTGTTGCAGATACCTATTGTTTGAAACCCTCGTAGCACATATCTGATTAAAATTGGTATTTTACATTCGGAAAGTATTCAAAAACAAAGTTTATGACAAGAATTAAATCATCACAGTGTACGGTTTTCTTCCATTATTGCAGACACATGATGAAAAACTGTTCATGATTATATCAGTGAGCCGTGAAGCTTCTGTCACGTAGTTTGTCTTATGAGATGTATAACTATTAATGGTGATGGATCGGTTGTTATTTTGTTTGTCACACTAGATTCAATTTCACCATAGCATCTTAATCAAAAGAAACAAACCAAATAAAGGCGCATCTTATCCTGCCGCGTGAAGAGAATAGTAATGCAGAGGAGCAAGCTATGATCAATTGGGTTTCAGTCTCTTCAACTGTCAACACTAGCATTAATGACCTGTAAGAAAATAGTGGCTTGATTATTTGAAAAGAGTGTTTAGAACATACCACGTGACTCTTTGGTCTCATGCTTAGGCCTTTGAGATCCACATGATCTAGGAGAGAGACTAGGTGTAAGGTCTATAATAAAACAAATGATCTTGCCATTCCCAGTTATTAAAGTAATAAGACAAATTTGATGCAAAGAACTGAATATCTGTCCTCTTTTGGTGAAGCTTGCCTCTAATAAGTGAGGGTCATGTCCATTTCTGGTGTTTGTTTTAACTGGTGGAACAAAGGGACTTCCACTTGGCTAGGAAAAATGGTCTTAGGTTAGCGAATCAAGTACTTCTTCCTTTGGAGGCAAAGATCTACACGGCTTATCTTTTGGGTTGAGAGCAATGTGAAAGTGGAGGAAGGTTACTTAATCCAGTCACTCAACCAAGAAAAGAGGAAAAAGAGTTGTGGAGATATTTCTGTGAAAATCAACAAGTTCTGCTTGACTGACATTTGATGTTAATGTTACCCAACCTTTCTTTTTCTCTTCTCCCTTCTTCCTCGCTTCTGATAGGGCCAGCGATGGCAAAATTCACCAATACGACAACATTGATTACCAAATACTTATAATATGAAATCGTGGGGCAAACCCAAAAGCGAGTTGCAAACTGCAAACTGAAATTTGCTCCAATAACTTGGGCAAAGACGCAATTTGTTAACAAAATTTCAAGCTGCAATGCCATTCCCTTAAGTTTTATTCAAAATTAAATAATGCGCTCCTGCTTTCCCTCCTAGACGTGAAAGTAGGCAGTAACTTCCTACATTAAACATAAAGATCCTGAGGTAGCTTTCTCTCCCTCTGAGTTCTATTCCAGACATTTGTTTAAACACCAAATGCAAGTGTCTTGTTTACATTTTCTTTTTGCTGGGTGTATCACCGGTAGTTGGGCTTTAACCATAGACAGCCACCACTGCAGAAGTTATAGAGAAGTTAACTGTTTTCTTTAACATGCAGACAACCTATCCCGTACATATTAATATCACTGGCCTAAAAATTTGATGTTCCCCATTAGCATGCCGTAAAGGAGACAATCTCCCATGAAACTGGCTCAAATTACAGAAGTTCAACCCTGTTGACTTGCAAACTAGGTATATTAAATTTCTCCATTTCTTTTATTCTTTCAAGGCTTCAGATTTGAGAACGTGACTATAAGGAAATGAGTGTAATAAGAAAACTAATATTGTTTTTAACAATAGAATGATACTAAAGGTCTAAGAGGATACATTAATTTTTAACAGTTAAAGATCGAAAAAACCACAAAAATAATTGAAATAATGGCATGCAGGGTCTACGGAGCTTCGTCAGTGTGCTTGGTGACCTAACAATCTCCGCTTTGAAAACGTTTAATAATTGTGCTGAAATGCAGATAAAGGCTCTTATGTAATGCGTCACTTTGGTGTAAGTTATAAAAAAATTTTGACCATAAGCATCAATATTTCAAGGTGGGACGAGACCGATTGGCCTATGATATGATCGGGGCCTTGGGAATAGATTAAGAAGTTTTAACTAAACTTGGTGGGTTCTTAAGGATCCATCTAATGGTCAATTGCATTGAAAGAAATGTCCTTACCTAACACGACAGGTTCTCCTTGGTGATCACGTGCCTCAACATTTCAGAGTCGCGGTAAAAATTTGAAAAAATCAGACAAGGGGAGGACCATACTTGCCTAGTTCACCAGCAAATTGGTAGAGCACAAAACCAAATTGGATCCTAATGATTGCCATCTTTGTGAGATCAATGAAGTAAAGCAATAGTCGGTAATATTCGAGCAGGAACAAAGTGGTGAATATAATGGTGGGATTGTCTCTGCACCGCACATGTGTCATACGCAAGAGATTTTTGGTCCCATCAGCAGCCATCATCGGCGAGGTCAAGTGAATAAAAATGGGGTTGTTTTGATCCCATGATATCGCGTCATCACTCATCCCTGTTATTTGTATTGGTCTTCATTCGAAAAGAAAATCATTGTGGAACCCTTTTAACATAATTTCCTTTCCCTATGACTAAAACTTTCCAATCCCCGTAGAGGCTAGAACTCATTCGAGGATGGAAAATGTTAAGTCACCTTGCATGATTGCAGCAAGGAAATATTGTTATTGGTTCTTCTCTTTTTTTTTTTTCTCTCTTTTGGGTGGGAGCTGAAACTTAAGCTACTTGGAGAACAAATACAGGAAGAAATTGCAGTAATGAATTGACAACCACCATGGATTTCCCCGACTTCGAAGAATTATTGATTAGAAAAGACATGCTAAAAGCTTATGCGTTGCTTTCAAAACATGGAAGTTGCTTTCAGATTTACTATCGCATGTGTAGCATGCCAATAAAGAGAATTGCGATAAATGAATGAGCTCTTCATATGTACTATGATTACATGATAAGTTAATGAGGAACTTGAATCAAATGATGAGAAAGATACAAGGTTAGCATACAGACTCGTTGATGATTTGTTTTCAACTTCCAAAATTTAAGTTACTAAAATTTACAGTATGGTTGCCCATGACATGCAAGTTGCAACTGGCAAAGTAGCAGTACTTATGAGAGAAACATACAGGCCCTTTTGTTTTATTCACATGTTTCTTTTTTTTTTTTGCTGTGTTGGAACTGCAGCAGTGATTTTCCTATCAAGGCCATTCGTCGGGTTCAAGTAAAAATGCTAAAGAGTCTAAATCCATGGCGGCATTGTCATCAAGACAAGGATTTGTGGTCCAATCCTTGAACATCGCTTCATCAATCGAAAGGGGTTGCACAGGATCCAGGGATGGATTCTTGTTGATGTCATTACTCTCCTCAGAGTCTTCATTGCTTGCTCTCAGCTGATCATTGATTTCAAAGTTCAAGAAATCCTGGCCATGACTATACAACGCATCAAGCACTTCGGTTCCGTGGTGGCTTTGAACACTCGCATTATTATTCATTTCTTCATGATTTGTCAAGTAAGGTTGAAAATCTTGATGCTCAGATGGGTCAATATCTTGAATTGGTGGTGGCTGTAATGGGACCAGGACTTTGCTGCTGCACCTAGTGGCTTTGGTCCGGATCACTTGGATTTTGGTTTCTGTAGCCTGTGGTGAATTTGAGGGATCGGTGACATGGGGCTGAGTTGTTAGCTTTTTATGTCTAGATTTGCTATGGGGAGTTTCTGTGGATGTAGGCGAGGATGCTTTAGCTTTGGCTCTCTTTCCCAAAGTAGTGTTCCAGTAGTTTTTGATTTCATTGTCTGTTCGCCCAGGTAGCCTTCCAGCTATTAAAGACCATCTGCGGAATACCAAGGCAGTCGGCAATGAATACCAAATATACATGTAACACTCGATCGAGTAGAAAAACATGAAACGGGGAGAGAGTGAGCAACCTGTTGCCAAGAAGATTATGGAGTCTGATTATGAGCTCCTCCTCGTCATGGGAGATATTGCCTCTTTTGATATCTGGTCTAAGATAATTTAGCCATCTAAGTCTACAACTCTTGCCACACCTCTTCAAACCTGCATTTGGTAACCATCAGTTGCAACTTAATGTTGGTCCATTTTGAGCAGCTGTAATTTTACTTTGGGTCTTTGTGAAGGGTCATGGTAAAAGGAAGCAGGGAGAAAACAGAGGAAAAGATACTACTTAAAAGAGGCCAAGCAAAGTGTGAAGTATTAAAAGAAAACAACAACAATAATAATAATAATACCAGCTCTCTTGGGGAGGTTTCTCCACTTGCCTTCTCCATGAGCCTTAATATATGCTGTAAGTATTTTATCTTCCAATGCAGTCCAGGCTCCTCTGTTGAGTCCTTCTTTGGAGCAACAAGGACTCCTCCCCATCTTCCTTTCTTTCTCTACTTCTCTTTCTCTCGCTCTCTTTCTCACTGTCTCCCTCTCTTTGTAAAACTATAAAGTAAAGAGGACCCATGACCCTTTTATAACCCCAGTTAGTCAAGAAACTAAACTGCTGATGTAGGATTATTTGTAGGAAATGTGACTGTCGTACAAATATAGATATTGGTTTGGTTAGGCTTTAAGAAAGCAAATACTAAAGTCTAACAAGAAACTATATTTGTTATGTCTCCATACAAATAGATCCAATTTTTAAATAGGAAATATATTATGAGCCCAAGATTAAAATTTAAACCCAGCGTTTGGTTGAAGGAGAATATATATTATTGGCTTAACTGTGTTGAATTTTCAACGATTCCCTATTGCTACTGACAAAGTATTAAGATTCAATTAATGAATCAAACATTAAGCTGGCAATGTTGTTGTGAGGAAAAGATTCTCTCCATTGGAAAAAGAAAAAAAGAACTTGAAACTATATCTGATAATGTTTTTTTTTTTCATCAAGGCAATGATAAAATCTTCAGTAAGTGCCATGCCAGCTGTATATGCTACCAGTATATACTTTCTCAACATGTGGGGAAAATAAAAAAAGCTAATCTGGGGCGATGATGTGCTGCGCTGAGACTGGCAGCAGATGATACACGTGATCCAGGAAAATCTATAGCTTTTCCTTTTCAACTCACATACGAAAATTGTACCATCATACGTTTAGACACATACGATTTATCAGTTTAGTGGCTTCCACAAGCAAAGGAATGCAACCTGAATCTCTCAACATCTTTGATTTCTTTACCTGTGTTTTCTTGCCCAAGAAACTGAAGCAATTCTCTGTTAAAAAGAAACAAAAAGAAAGAAATGTTTTCCCTTCTTGGTATGTTTGCTTCAAACAGCTGCAAAGTTCATTGTGACGGTGCCCCTCCATTTACGATTTTTTGTATGTCTCCGACACAGAATTGGAAAACGATGCATAAGCATAGGGCCAACGCAATATATTTGGGGGCTCTAAGGGATCCATACAGTAGAGTTTCTGCAAGTGAATTTTATAGTTGGATGATAATATTAAAGGATAATTCTTGGATCCTTCGCCCTCTGGTTTCTCTCTGACTTTGTTCATCCATATGCTTACCTAACCATTTATGAAATGACCCAGCTAAAGTATCAAAAAGGAACCATGGGAATTTAGTTGATTCGAGCTCTGAAAAGGTTTATTTTCTCATCAACCCTTCTGGAAAGACCAAGCATTTGCATTGGGCTACTTTGCTTTTGTTTTTTTGTTTGCCTGGACCACTTTGATATGTTTTGTTCTGTCATGCATTTCGATGTCATGGGATTTGATATTTTAAAGGCAAGTTGGTTTTTGTACCAATACATATTAACAGACAAAGAACAGATTCAGAATTTGTGATATATCAAACAATGATGTAAATAAAGTTTACTCGAGAATTCACTTTTCACTTTTTCTTTTGCTCTCCCCTGTTTTATTTGTTTTGTTGTTTTTCAAGCCATGGCTACCCATTTGTAGCAGTTCCAGTTCTGCTTTTGTTCTTCATCTAATGAATATAATCCCATTTTTGCTACAGAAACTGACATAGAGAAAAGGGTCATCAATATTTGAATTATGGGATTCTAATTCTTAAAGCCTAGTACTAGCTCCTATCAGAATTTTAAGTGATAGAAGTTATTTGAACAGAAGGCATGCAAGCCATGTTCCTTGATTAAGTATATAACCATAATGATAAGGTTACAAGTTCGAAAATTTACATAAACAGATTACAGTATTATCAGCTGCAGTTGTAGAACTTGAATCCTTATCCTTGTCTGGTTAGAATTCAGACTTCCCTCCAACAGCTCCAACATCCCAGGATTGCCAGACAGCATTTACTTCTACATCCGAGGATAATGCCGACAAACCTCCAAACTGAGTCATACGGCTGGGGTTGCAGGGCTTGCAACCGGGAGCACGTACTCATCTCAAACATGTCCGCACCAAAGGCTGAAACTAAGCAAATGAAGTACGTTTAGAAGGAAAATAAAAAGGTCTGCAGTTAAGAACTCTGGATGTCAAATCATGGCACTGAAATGTGGAAAAGAACCACTCGACTTTTTCAGAATTTCGAGGCAAATTTTATTACAGGACGTACAGTAAAGGTGCATTTTCTTTTTAGCGTTCTGATGAATTACAGTGGAAATAGAAAGATTCTGGCTTTGTCATCCACTTTTGAACACCTGTATTAATTCTTCATGGCAAGAACGAAGCCCCGTGCATTCTCGTCTGCTTGCGGGTAATTTTATTGCCATTTGCCAGGCAAAGCAATTAATGAATAATCCAGTTTTAGATCTCCAACTTCACCAGATGCTTGGACAAAATTAAGTATCGGGAATTTAATACTCCACTATGAGAAACAATTAGGGCGAAGACCGTTAGACAGCAGGCTTTTGCCTTCCATCTCCCATGAGAACCGGTAAGTCTACTGGTTCAAACAGTACATAATCATCACAAGCAAGCAACAATATTCTAGAACAAATAGGATTTTGGTGTTAACACGCAATGGGAATGGGATGTATAAAAGTAAAGCCCTGTCTACTCCTGAGGTCTGCTATGGGTTGCTTTCAGCCTTCAGGCCAAAAAGGTAAACTCTTCTAATTCTTTTCATGCCTGTGGTTAGGTCTCATCTAACTTTCAATCCTTCAGAACAAAACACTGAATTCTGATGTTTTAAGGTACTAGTATCTACTCTAATCACGTTCTGTTGGTCAACGAACCAAACGTTTGAACTATAAAAATCATTCATGGCCAAGTCTTATGATGTACCAAAATTTTCTTTTTCCTGTTAATTATTGGTGATCATGCAGAACGTGTATGTTTATTATTGTACTGAAAAATCATTTGAAGAAAGAAAAGAAAAGATCATGAGAATGCGGCGTGTGTTAGTAGTACTGTGGAGGGATGTTTGGATTGAAGGCTGTGTCAGATTTTGGCATCTTGCCATTTCTCTATTCAAGTCCAACTCAAATGATTTTGTAGAGGATCCAAGTAATATCTTGAGTTCTTTCTGAAAATTAGTCCACCATCTCAATTTTCTTGCTTCTACTTATTGCTAGTGTACACAAGTTAGTAGTTAACATAATTAAAAAAAAAAAAAAAGTCTTGGAAAACCCTTGGTGATGTTGACATACTATCTATCACAGTTTTAAAAGAAAGATTGAGAGATTTCTTTATTAATATATGTACGTCTATATGTGTATACAGTCATATATCAACCTGCATGTGTTGTATGTATATATTGATCTACCAAAGAGAGTCAAAGAATTTTACATAGCAATTTTCACCAGAAGGCATGGTTGATAAACAAATACAAATATGAAGAGGAATTACTTTTAATTTTTTGTGTAAAAGCAAGGTTCAATTTACTTCACTTCACTTCACTTGGACTTCCTGGTTCTGGGCTTCTCTTAAATGAGCTTGACCGAACGACGCTGGGAAAGAAGCAACCCCCAAAATTTGCAATCAAAGGCAATCAGACAAAAGGATTGTCCTCTCTTTTAAGTTAGAAATGCGAATATGGGATGCCTAGAAAAGGAAATCTGTGGTCTGTACAATTCAGATGGGACCTGAAAGAAGAATTATAAGCAATAAACAATTCATAAAGGACCCAAAATTAATTTTTTTTATATTTTTTAATTCAAGTGGCATGGTCTACCATACTTATATACTCTATAATTATTTCTTGGTATAACCAAAATACTAACATTACATGAATGCGTGGAATCATTTTTTACTATTAAATTAGGCATTCCTAGTAACAGATTCGACATCGCGTCACTCCGTGATTTCAAAATCTTTGATTTTGCTGAAGTAAAGTTGAACGCTGAATACCAAAGGTTGTCCTCCCCTCCCATGGCATCAATTATATATATATACTACTCTTATTTTAATTTGAATGATGAATTTTAAATAGAATTAAAACCTGCTTGATTTTTTTTCAGCTTTTTACTTTTTAAAAGTAAAAATCAAATCAAATAAGATTTTTGAAAAGTTCTTAAAAAAAATAATTTTTTTTCAAAAAACAAAATTTGTAAACAAAAGAACTTAAACAAAAACTTCAAAAAGGAACTTTTTCCTCTTTGTTTTTAAAAAATACATTAGCTTTTCAAAAAAAAACCCTTCTTTCACTCAATCTCCCTCTTCTATCATTCTTTTGTAAATCACCTTTATCCAACGTAAAATCGCGATTTCCCTTCTCTCTACCTCTTTCTACACAAACTGCTAAAGAAAAAAAAACCAACAAAAAACCTACCCACAAAATAACAAGGTTTAAGATTTTTTTGTTCTTACAAAAATTAAGAAAAAAGAAGACCCAAAATTCAAAATTGTATTCATGTACTATTTAAAGTTTTCTCTCTTCTTCACCAGAAAATATAATATTATTACCAGTATATAAGTTTAAGAGTTATTCTATTTTTTTATAGATTTCTCTAATTTTAGGATCTAAAATCGTATATAAACTTGAACTAGATTTGTTCTTATTAGGTGATAGAAGATGGAATTCATACCCTTTATGATAATTTTAATTAAAATTAAAACTTATATAATTTATTTTGTCAAATAGCTTATCAAACAGTTTTACCTTAATTTTAAAAGCTATTATTTTTTATAAAATCTCCATAATAATTTTAAGCTAAAAAAGCTAGATCAAACAGGCTCTAAAAATATTTGTTACAATTATTATTAATTTAAAAATATATATATTTTATAGAATATATGTTGAAAATTGTTACATTTACAGCTAATCATTCAATTATATGTGACAATAATTAAAATATAATACTCCTAATATTATTAGAGAGGGCCCTTAACTAAGACACTTACTCGGGAATGGTTTTGATGCATCTATGTATAAAGACAACCATTAATTCATTATTGAAGAATATAAGCTGTTCCTAACTAAAATTAAGTTGCAAATAAATATAGATGTTAGCAAGCTAACAACTCTATATGTATTTACTAAAAAAAACCAAACCACATACCCTGTCATTTCTTTATGCATTAGGTTTTCTTGGTAAATTAGTTTGGCTGTGTTTCCTAGTCCTCTTCACAGAAGAATATAGTAGCTTATAGTGTTAACCACGTGGAACTAATTAATTATATGAACTGAATTGAGGTCATAATAATTATATGTATAGGAATGTCAAAAACGAATAAGCTAACCATTTGATTATTAATCAATAATGCAATAAAATCTGTCAGGGTTTGGTCAAGAGATTTCCAATCAAAATGCAATGATGCAAACTTTAGGCCATCTGTTTTTCTTCCGGAAGAATATGGTCCTTGGGATGATTGGATTCTAGTATTAAAATCGAATCAATGTGGTATTCAAAACAAGTCATAAAATTTTCAACCATCAAAGACCGAGCCAAATGGGAGAATATGATCAAAGGAATTATTGAAGTTGACAATTAGCAACAAATCTTGTAGGTCATGACCTCTATATATAGGTACATGAATTTCCACAATTTAGATTCGGCCGGTGAGAGTGTATACTATATCATTGCAGTTACATCTTGCGGATCCTTCTTGGATTAATCTACAAATTAAGTTAAACCTAACCCTAAAAGAATCAATAAAGACGTGGAAGGACAAAGGTATGATACAATTTGCAGACTGTTTTTGGAATGTTGATCTTAAACAAATTCATAATTAGAAAGTTGCAGTCTACCTTTCAGTCTTTTACCCCCAGAAGGTTAGATTCATTATGCAAAACAATTCAAAAAACAAAGTCATGTGACACCACAGTTTAATCTGATAGAGTTTAATCCATTAATTTATCTTAGTATAGTTTTAAGTACTTGATGTTAATTACATATATATTCGTAAACAGACACTGCCACATTCTTCGATCTGCGATATATGCACCAATTATTCCTGTCATTTTCTTCTGGCCGCATCTTCCATACCTTTTCGAGCCTGGAGATGTAAGGGTCACCGTCATGGCCTTGGCTTCCTCCTGGTTTTGATCAGACTTTACCCCCACTTTCACATGCCTTCCAACTAGGTTTAAACCTTGCATGGTCCCGTTGATCTTCAAAGACCGAAAGGCATGACTAATAGACCCATCTTATCCATCGTTATCTATCTATCAGCTCTTAGTTTTCATGAAGTCTTATTAATTTCATCCCGGATTCTGTATATGTACGGTGAAAACATGCTAATTTCCAATATTTTCTTGAACTTGATCGCCAAGGTTCAAGATTTATTTTACTGTCTATATTGTAGTACCCCTTTCCTGTAATTCGGATTAAATTAATGAGTTTTGCACTAATTATAAGTGCTGGAAGAAATGTGTTATAATAACCATTACAGAAAATATTTTACATATATAAGATCCAATGGAGAAGATATTAAATTGGCGAAAAAATTAATAGAAAAGAGGTGAGATTTTTGGGGTTCATACTTGAAATCGTAATTTTGATACCATGTAAAAAATTTTTTGCTATAAATGCTTCTATATATGCCACTCAAAAAGTTGAAGAATATTTAAAGATTTAGTATCTGGGAGATCTGTTCTAGAATCTCGTGAACATTATAAACTGGTCCTGTGTGGACCGACCACAAGCTTTGCCCATCAACTTGTACTGCTGGCATGTGTAAAGATTGATCTGTGTGAGACTGTGAGACAGCTTATACGAAGAGATAAGAATTGATTCCCTTTAGGTAATAAAACATTAATTTGCAGGTCTGCTGTCTATTTTTTCTGTTTGAATACTAACAGCAGAATTCATTGTAGTCTGCATGCAGTTGTATTATTGTGAGACTAATTGGACCCCATGCTGTATATATTTTATTGGCTTTAGGAGACAATTTATTAATTAAAACAGCCATGGATGAATGAACATGCAGTCTAATACTATATAGCAATCAATAGCTTTTCTTTTTCTCTTTTTTTTGGGCTAGCTTCCTTTATTATGGATGAGAGATTAGGATCTCCAACCAGAAAAAGAGCATGCAAGCTGAGGATGATGGATGAAGCTATAGGATTTATTACGGTTGTTGAGAGGCGGAAGATATCGTTGCAAATAAATTGGCCGCTTCTTGAAAAAGCATACATACATGCATGCATGAGCTTAATTTCCAAAGGAATGAAGTAACCAAGATAGACCTAGGCAAATTGTACTTAAAGTTCTGGGATGGGTTTGTTATTTAATGTTTCTTAATTTCAAAGTTTCAATTCTATTTGCATTGTGCTTGATTTAGCTTTCCTGCAGTCACTAGTGAGACTGACCAGTGGCCATAGATTTAGTATTTGCAAGATTATGTTCTTGTAAGCTCAAGTTGGGAATTAAACCAAACCCAATATGTAGAAGCTCCCCGCCCGGAGTGCAAAAAGTCCTAGAACACGTTGAAACGATAAAAGAGTTGTTGAAATCATGATTCGATTGACCCACACCATGTGTATGTGTTCGATCTTGACTTGTACTTGGTATATCCTGTTGAAGTTAAAGGACAATATTACAATAATTGGTGCTTAATTCCTCTCCCTTTCAGAAATTGCTGTCCTTTTCAAAAGAGAGAGAGAGAGAGAGACAGCAACAAACTTTCAAGCTTCTAGGCCTTGGTGGGAACGTTAGTTCAATGGAGCAGAAACAATCGGGAATGGTAGCTGAGTATATATCTTTATCAACTTCAACTTGATGGAAACAGCACTAACATGATCATGCCCTACACTAGGGTGGGGAGTGAGAGAGAGAGAGAGAAGTAAGCATTAGGTAAGTAATTAGTTATTTTGAGCCAGACACTACAGGCAATGCATCGCCCAATCGCGTGATTAAAGTGCCTCCACAGGAAATGACTGTACTCTTTCAGAGAAGGAATGATAATGCAATTTTTTTCATTACAAAGTTTCAACTGTAAAATCATAAATTGCAGCTTTGGTGACTTGTCTTTTAATGGTGCATGCAATTGAATCACATTGGGATTGTGTTTTTAATTTGTAAAAACATTGTTGTTATCAATTTTAACAACCGAATCCAAATATGTTTAGTTTTGTAGATTCTCATATCTTAATTGTGCATGGTCCCATTGGTTATACATTAAAAATTAAATAAAATATTGTCACTTTTTTAATTTTTAATTATAATTTCACGCGTTGAAATTGATCATTCGTCTTAAAAAAATATCTTCTGTTAAACACATAAATTCAGTCCTTAATCAATTATTAATATTTTCATTAAATTGATGACATGATAATATTAAAAAAATAATTTTACTTTTCATTAATTTTAAAAATTATCTTTATATAAATTATAATTTTTTTAATTTTCAAAAAAAAAAATTACTCTACTCCTCAGGAGAGGAGAGCACATCTGGTGCTCCAAGGGAGGGAGCACCAGATCGATGTTACTTCCCAGGAGAGGGGAGCACCGATCAGTGCTCCCTTTTGCTCGGTGCTCCCCTTCCCCCTTCCCTTGGGAGCACTAGGTCGGTGCTCCCCTTCCTAAGGGAGCACCAGATCGGTGCACTTGTAGTGAGACGGTTGGCTGGCAAATAAGAGCACCGTCCGTTGGTCACATTATTTGAAAAAAAATATATAAGAGAAAGAAAAACAGGTATTTTAGTTTTTTTTTTATTTTTTATTAACAGTATTTATATTTTTTAATCTCATTATTTATTTCGAAAATTAATGAATTCGGATGCGGTTAAAAGTTAAGGTAATATGCGTATTTTATCTTTAAAAATTATTAATGGATATAAAATTTTTTGAATTGAACGGTGCATCTTATATAGTCAACTGCTCCCCCGCATTCACTAGCGAACAACTTGCACGTTCAATTGGAACTTTCAATTGTCTCAATCTCTCGCCCAAGGAGGGGAGACAGAGAGTAGAGCAGTAATGGGTCGAAGACCTTGTTGTTCTAAAGAGGGAATGAACAGAGGAGCCTGGACCCTCACTGAAGACAAAATTCTCACCGATTATGTCAAGGTTCATGGTGAAGGAAAATGGAGGAACATTCCCAAGGAAGCAGGTGAGAGAGACTTGATCATAAATGGTTAGGGATGGAAAAATTAATGGTTCATTCATGTTCAATCACACTCCTGCAAATGAATTCATTACCGTCTAAGCCAAAAGGAATGGAGTTACAAAAAGGATGCATTGGGTTTGCTTGTTGTTATATGAAAATCAAGTTTATTTCTTTTTCTTTCTTGCAGGCCTGAAGAGATGTGGAAAAAGCTGCAGGCTTCGGTGGATGAACTATTTGAGACCTGATATCAAAAGAGGGAACATTTCTCCTGATGAAGAAGATCTCATCATCAGACTTCACAAACTCTTAGGAAACAGGTTTCTGTTCTACTTCATGAATTAATTTTCTAGACGTATGGATACTGGTTAGAAATTTTCAAGGTAATTACTCACAAATGGATGATTTGTTGACTTTGTAGATGGTCTCTGATAGCAGGGAGACTTCCAGGGCGAACAGACAATGAAATCAAGAACTATTGGAACACCCATTTATCAAAGAGGGGACAAGGGAAGGAGCGAGGACCAAAATCAAACCATTCTAAAGTTGGAAAGAAACCTATCACTGTAAAAGTGGATGAGGACCTAGTTAGCTCACGCGTTATCCGCACCAAGGCATTGCGTTTCAAAGAGGTGTTTATCACCCCTGATGCTCAGCAACATAGAATTGAAAATCATCACAGAAACGTGGCTATTCCACCTTCCATGGATCCAAATTTAGTGCAGAATGTTCCAGCAGGATCGGAGTCCAGCGATAGGTCACTAATTACTCTGTCCTCCAATGAAGAATATCCTGTGGATTTTATGGTGGATATCAGTGCAGGGGAAATAAGTGTTCCAGAAATTTTTGCTTCTGATTTTACAAGTTTCAGTCATGATCTCGGTGCTTCTGAGATGGATAAGGTGATGCGAGGAGATGATGCAGATAACTATATGAGCAAAATTGCGCCATCGCAAGCATTTTTGTTACCAGAGGAAATGGAGCAGAACTGGAGTGGAAGTGACTACTATATTCAAGCTAACTTGGATTCAGATTTTGGATCTTTGACTGCTTTCCTTGAATCTGCTGAAGAATGGTTAATCTAATTACTTTTTTAGTTAACTTAAACTGATGAGTATAGATCTTACACCTGTTAGGCAGTGGCCTTGGCATCATGCATGCTCTTGTCCACGTCTTGAATAAAAGTGCATCAGAATAAAAGCCATAGAGTGTAGCCAACTGGCCATGTGTAAATTTTGAGCTTGTAACTTCCTATCTATTCAGTAAAATATTGATACTACATCACTCCAATATGACCATAAATTACTTATTTTCAATAATGAATAAATCTTCTTATTTTATTATTCTAGTTGTATCAATTTATAACTATTTATAGGCATATTCAATAGCACAAATGCAACATGGTTGCTTTCTGAAATCAAGGATTTTATAGATCCTATTTTTGCCTATTTAAGGAAATAAATAAAAAAGCCCGGTAGCATAATGCTGTAAGATTTCCTATGCAGTCCTCTCCAGCTGGATGCTGGTAGGTAAGAAGCAAAATTCAATCCTAGTAACAGTGTAACCAATTAATGTATAAAATAATCGATTCAATAAGTATTCATCTTTGATCATATTCTTCAACAACCCTCTTAATGGAATGAAATTAATCTAAACCAAAACATTTAAGTGAATGGTTGGAACTTTAATTAATAGTCAAGAGAGTAGTAATTTCTCTTGCTACTTACAAAACCTGTGACTGTTAACCTTGGCTGGTCGTAAAGTTTTAAATTTGCTTTGTGATAAGATGATACCATTTGATGGTCTAATAATATATAATTATACCCTATCAATACATCCGGGACATAAGCTTTAGTTCCTCCTCTCGTCGAAAAGGAAAAGTTATAGTTCGTCTTGAGCTATGCCTCTATTGCACCAAAAATGTCAGAAAAAAAAAAAAGGAAAATTTGAAATAGGGATTTAATGTTCAACTTTCTACTTGGAACATATAATGGAGTCAAAATTGATCAGCTTGAATAATTTTGAGCAAATTGAGCCCGGCATCAAAGGCAATATGTCCTTGTTCCGCAGCCTCGAGCAATATTAGGAAAGCGCTAGTCAACTCTTTATTGTTTTGTCTCCTTAATTATTGGTAGAGAAAGAATAACTCTTCTCATCACAACACCAAAATCCAAAAACCTACCATAGAAATTAGGGTACTGACAATAATAATTAAACCGTTGGAAACAAAAAACAAGATCCCCACACAGGGTCTCTGATTTTTTTGACCCTGGGGAATAGGAAGTTGTTCAAGTCAAGGAAAAAGAAAACTTTATCTTAGTTACCATATGATCGTATGAATAATTGAACAATATTATGTGTTCAAAGATTACTCGTGCCATGTACGACAAATGAAGCATCGTTATAATAGAAGAAAAATCATGCTGGCACGTGATTCTTGATTATAGAAAGACTTTTGCTAGTGAATGTCCTAAAGGCACTTTCTTTTTCCTTCCTATTAAACATAATGCTAAAAGAATTGCACTGCTCCTTTCTTGGATTATTATTATTATCTGTCCAAAAATTGATATGAATTCCCTCTTGTTTTTGTTTCCTATTAAATGAACTTAAGAATATTCCAATAGATGGAAATTTAGATTCTTTTGATGATAATCGAGGTGGGGGTTCATATCCTCTTACACCAGCTTGACTGATAAGTTTAAGCATCGACCGCTGAAATCCTATGAAACCTTTAAATGTGATTCCACATCTGAATTGTTTTTTGCAATAATATTCGAGTCCATATTGTTTAATACTCTAGTGATTAACTAATCAGCAATAAAGCATATGCTCTTCATTTTCTTCCACCCTTACATATCTCCAAACTTTCTCCGCAATGTTTGTTTTGGCCTGCATCCTCCTTATTAGGATAGTTTTGAATTGTGATTTAATTAGGATTGTTTAATTCTAATTAAATTAGTATACCTTATTAAATTAGTTTTTAAATCTATTTAGACTAGAATATTAAATCTTAATTGTATTAGGATAAGATTATTGTATTTAGCACTATAAAAAGACCCTATGGGGTTAAAGAATAATTATCACATAGATTTAGAGAGAGTGATTTAGGTGTACGTGGGATAAAGGTTGTGAGTTTTAGACTATTCTTGTAATCTCCTGATTTTTCCTCTTAGTAGATTTTTCTCTGTTGCTGTGCCCGTGGACGTAGGCCATCAAAAGACCGAACCACGTAAATTCTTGTGTTATTGTGGGTGTGCTTGATTTCTTTCTTTCTTTATTCTATTGATTGGGTTAGATCTTGGGTAATTCTTTAGAGACAATTTCGTAATTTTCTAACAAACTGGTATCAAAGCTTCAAGGTCTTAGGTCAATCTGAATCTCGCTATGGTAATTTCGTCGACCAAGTATAAGATTGAAAAGTTTAATGGAAGAAACGATTTCAGCCTACGGCGTGTTAAGATGCGTGCATTGCTAGTGCAACAAAGACTGTTGAAGGCACTGAAGGGAAAAGAGTATCTTCCTTCGAATTTATCTAATGGTGAAAAAGATGACCTTATGGAGAAAGCACATAATGCTTTTCTCCTAGCTTTGTCTGATGAGGTGCTAAGAGAAGTCACGAATGAAGAATCTGCTGCTGTAGTGTGGCTTAAACTCGAAAGTATTTATATGACTAAATTCCTGACGAATCGGCTTTATATGAAGCAATGATTGTATACTCTCAAGATGAGTGAAGGTACGTCCGTTAATACCTACATTAATGAATTTAATAGAGTTATTCTTGATTTAAAGAATATCGATGTTAAAATTGAGGATGAAGACCTAGCCTTAATTCTTTTATGTTCTTTGTCTCCATCGTATGAAAACTTCGTGGATACTATATTATATGACCGAGACACTCTCACTTTCGAGGATGTAAGAGCATCTTTAAATTTCAAGGAATTGAAGAAGAAAGTTGGTGGTATCTAGAATGAAAATCAAGCAGAAGGTTTGGTTGTGAATAGAGGAAAAGATAGAGAGAAGGGTATAGACAGAAAAGGTAAATCTAGAGCAAAAGGGAAAACTTGTTGGAATTGTGGTCAGAAAGGACATTTTCGTCAAGACTGTACCAAATTTAAGGATGATGAAAAGTTCAATAAGTCTGAGAATACTGCAAATGTGGTTGGAGATAACTTTGATACTTTTGAGGAAACTGATAATGTTCTTGCAATTACTAATGGTAACCTGATGGATATATGGATCTTGGATTCAACTTGTTGCTTTCATATATGTCCTAGGCGTAATTAGTTTACAACTTATCAATCTGTTAATATGGGCACTGTACAATTAAGAGATGATTTTTCTCTCTCAATTGTTGAGATTGGCACAATTCGAATCAGGATGTTTGATGGTAGGGTAAGAACACTTGAGGTAAAACATGTCCCTGACATGAAAAATAATTTAATATCCTTGAGTTTGTTAGATAAGAAGGGCTACAAATATAGTGGCCAAGATGGTGTCTTGAATATATCTAAAGGAGCCTTAACTATCATAAAGGGCAAGTTATCCGGTGACCTTTATTGTCTAGTGGGAAACACGGTCATTGAAACTGTTTCTGTGGTCTCATCTAATCATCCTGAAGATGATGTAACACATTTATGGAATATGAGATTGGGTCATATGAGCGAGAGATGGATTAGAAAACTGAGTAAGCGTAGTTTGCTATGTGGTCAAAAGAGTGAAAAGCTAGATTTCTGTGAGCAACATATAGTGAAATTTAACACTACAACTCATCGAACCAAGAGTGCAGTAAACTACATCTATTCAGATTTGTGGGGTCTTTTTTCGGTGGCATCAAAAGGTGGATCATTATACATGTAGATCTTTATTGATGATTTTTCAAGAAAGGTGTGGACGTATCTTCTGAAGGCTATGAGTGAAGTGTTAACCACCTTTTTGCATTTGAAGGTATTAATCGAGAAGCAGACTAAGAAAAGGATCGAGAGCTTTCGAACAAACAAAGGTTTGGAATTTTGCAAAGGTGAGTTTGGTCTATTCTACAAGAATGAGAAAATCGTTAGACATTGCACTGTCGACAAAACACCATATCAAAACGATATTGTAGAATGGATGAAGAAAACACTTCAGGAGAGAGCAAAATACGTGTTCTCAAATGTTGGCCTAACCAAAGTATTCTGGACAGAAATTATCAACACGGCTTGCTACTTGGTAAATCGGTCTCCATCAACTGCAATTGAATTTAAGACTCCCAAGGAAGTTTGGTCTGATAAGCCCGCTGATTACTCTATATTGAGAGTATTTGGTTGTCTTGTTCATGCTCATGTGAGTGATGGTAAACTTGAGTTGAGGGCGACGGAGTGCATATTCCTAGGCTATGCATATGAGGTGAAGGGTTATCAATTGTGGTGTACTGATTGTAAGTTCTCCAAGTTTATGGTGAGTCGGGATGTTACCTTTGACAAGTCTGCATTACTTTATGGGATAAAGTCTAGAATTGCAAACACATCAGACCAAGAAGTTGGCAAGCAGGTGGAGCTTGAAATTAATGCTCTTGTGACAGTGTGGGATGATAGTGAAATCCAGAAAGAATTACAATAGGTACAAGAATTGGTATCTTAACGAAGCATTACTTGTATTGATGGTGATTCTGATTCTTATGTTTTATCTGTGGAAGTAGAGATTGATGAGCCTTACTTTTATCATGAGAAAATTATATATGTCGAGTCTTCTAAGAAGATTAAGTCTCTACACTGGGATCAAACATGGGTGCTTGTAAAAACACCTAAAGGTACTATTAAAGTTGGCATAGTGTGTGAAAGAGGTGCAAACATTAGTCGTAATGTGGTTGGCTTCTCCAAATCAAATTTTTCTGATGATCTAGATAGTAAAAGATCTCAAATGGGGTATGTGTTCACTCTCTCAGAGTTTGCAATCAGTTGAAAAGTAGTAGCTGCTTTGTTTACAACTGAAGTTGAATATATGGCTGTGATCGAGGCAGTGAAGGAGGCCTTATGGCTTCGAGACTTGGTTAGTGATCTTTGTTTTGGACAAGAATCTAGATGTGAGATTGTAGTAAAGAAAATAACTACATATGAAAATTTGACAAATATGCTAACTAAGTCAGTTTCTGGGATAAAGTACAAGCATTGCTTGGACTTGATCGGTGTTTGTAGTGCTTGAGGCCCTTTGGGGCAGCGACGGTGTCGACAGAGATTGGTTCGTAAGGTGGAGCTTGGTGAATTCAAGCCTAAGGTAGAGATTTGTTAGGATAGTCTTGAATTGTGATTTATTTAGGATTGTTTAATTCTAATTAAATTAGTATACCTTATTAAATTAGTCTTTAAATCTAGTTAGACTAGAATATTAAATCCTAATTGTATTAGGATAAGATTATTGTATTTAGCACTATAAAAAGACCCTATGGGGTTAAAGAATAATTATCACTTAGATTTAGAGAGAGTGATTTAGGTGTACGTGGGATAAGGGTTGTGAGTTTGAGATGGTTCTTGTAATCTCCTGATTTTTTCTCTTAGTGGATTTTTCTCTGTTGCTGTGTCCGTGGACGTAAGTCATCAAAAGACCAAATCATGTAAATTCTTGTGTTCTTATGGGTGTGCTTGANGATAAGAATTGTGAGTTTGAGACTGTTCTTGTAATCTCCTGATTTTTTCTCTTAGTGGATTTTTCTCTGTTGCTGTGTCCGTGGACGTAAGTCATCAAAAGACCGAACCACGTAAATTCTTGTGTTCTTGTGGGTGTGCTTGATTTCTTTCTTTCTTTATTCTATTGATTGGGTTAGATCTTGAGTAATTCTTTAGAGACAATTTCGTAATTTCTCAACACTCCTTGTAGATCAACTGCTTTTTGAAAAGATATTGCCTCATTTACATTAGGATTTGTGAATTAATGAATTGTGCATAAAATTTTTTATACGTGTACGCTAATTAAGATAGGAAGAATCCTTGGAATTTGGGAAGCAGATTGATACTTTGACCAATGTATGTATCTTGGGCTGGGGAACATGTCAATAAAATTTTTAATTTCCATTGGGGTGTGTTAAGTTGGAGAAAATTTTAGTTTCTCATTTCCTGGAAGATCATGCGAATTGATGTAGTACAAATTAGCATATGGGATTGAATTATAATATGGTTGCCTTAACTACATGCATTTAAGGCATTGTATACTTCTTGCACTATATTAACAGGTAGGTTAAGCTGATTGGATGGAACTCAATTTTTAATGGGTTATCATATATCGATTGCTGTAAATAAATGCTCTACTCTTCCTCTATAAAGTTGACTCAATAGCAAATTTTAAACTCATCTAGACATCTATAGGTTTCCCATAGCTTAGTAGGATGATTACAATAACAGGAACATGATAATCCACCATTACAGCATGCATCATGCACGTTTGCTGGGACGATGCATTTTTTTATTACTCCATAAAAGCATCTTAGGTTTTTTTTTTTCCAAGAAAAATAATCCAAGTTAAACTTTGGCAATTCTTGTAATGCTTTTTTTTTTCCCCAAATAGGCCACTTGACGCTGACCAAACAGTATATAACGACTCACCACTGAATTGACAGAAAGGATGGTCCCTTCAACACTGTTAATGGCTGTAAATTGACCTTTTTATTTTTGTTTTTCTTTTTTTCCTTTAAACAGTGTTTCCTGTTGTTCATTCAATTGATACACAACTTGTGCCTATCTTTCCATCTGAGAAAATAAATGTGGAACAGTGGAAGTAATTTATCAAAAACTGACACTTCTGGCAGTTGCTGAACCACAAATTACCTAATGATGAATTATATATCATCTACAGTACTATGGTCACAAGTTCCGATTTTTCTGTTTTTGATTTTGCCAATCTGCTGTATTTCACGAGGTGGCCTGGTAATTTCCAAGTTTCTAAAGTCAATGATTAGCAGGATAAGTCCTAAAAGGAGCTGAGATTTTTTTTTCTCTTTTTCTTTCTACAGGTAAGTTGCATGTTAACTCCATCCGCCTTTGTCATTCCTAAAGCTCCTGCCTTTTCTTCATATTTGGATGGTGGAGAGGAGTTGTCATAGTTAAATGGAAAATCTTGACTCTGGGCAATCACCAAAAAACAAAAAAAGAAAGAAAGAGTAAGCATTTGTCTTCTTGTGATTTTCTGAGAAACTCAAAACACCATGAGTCAATCAAACTACCTTGAAGGCACGCAGTCCCCTGATGTCAATCTCTCCGTGTAAATAATAAGGCAATCAATTTCCTCAATCACAAAACAGCCTAAATTATATATATATAGAGAAGTTTCGCTTAAAATTTGGATATTATTAACCATGAAAACAATTGATAAAAAAGATTTGAGAACACGGTGAAGTGTTTCTTTATTAAAGAACCCGAACTGCAAAGCCCAATGCACTTCACTCCTCATGGCCATATTTTTTTTTTTATTAATTCCAAACAAGCTGATTTCATTTTTATAATGAAAGTGGACTTAAATTAATCTATATTGAGTTCATACAATCCCCATGTCCAGACGAATAGGACAGTCTATAAGAATCAGGCCACTCTTTCGTCAAAAACCACCAAGATCCCATGCAAGGTTTGTTTTGAAAATTTATTGATTCGAAAGAGAGAGAGAGAGAGCGAGCGAGGAGTGAAGCTCAAATGGGTAGAAAACCTTGCTGCTCCAAAGAAGGATTGAACAGAGGAGCTTGGAGTGCCATTGAGGACCAGATTCTGATAGATTACATCAAAACCAATGGTGAAGGCAAATGGGGAAATATTCCCAAAAAAGCTGGTAAGTGTTAGTTTTGATCAATGTATATACATGCAAAGAGACACGCCCACACAGACATAACACTTCCAAGAAGATGTAGGATTTTGAGCCGGCTCTATTTTTCTCCATGGTAAAATCACTGGGTTTTGCATGTATATGGTGCAGGCTTAAAGAGATGCGGAAAGAGTTGCAGGCTTAGATGGTTAAACTATTTGAGACCTGATATCAAGAGGGGTAACATATCTCAAGAAGAAGAGGATCTTATCATTAGACTTCACAAGTTGCTAGGCAACAGGTCTTTTCTTTTAGAACAATCAACTTCATTGTTTTCATTCTTTAATTTTTGTGGTCAAGACTCAAGCTCCGGTTTAAGCCTTTTATTTTTCTTGTTTAGATTTCCATTAGTGTTAGTTAATATAAGTTGATATATAGTAGCTTGGTAATGAAAATGTTACTAAAAGATTTCAACTTTGCGGTGATTGCAGATGGTCTCTGATAGCAGGGAGAATTCCAGGGCGAACAGACAATGAAATAAAAAATTACTGGAACTCAACCTTAGGAAAGAAGGTTAAAGCTGAACAGGCAAAGCAATCTAAGGACGACTTGAAGAAAGCCAAGATACAGCCATTGGCTGAAACCCCACAATCCACTGCACTTAGGACCAAGGCATCCAAGTGCTCTACGTGTTTAGTCACCCAGGAGGCATATAAAGCTGAAATCATTGACGCAGACCTGGTGCATGATGCCAGATTGGAACCCCCAAAGAGTGAGGGAACACTACTGTCTACAATATCCGAGGAAGCTCATTCAGTAAACTCAGCATTGGAGTTTGATATAGGGGAGCTTTTGGCATCTGATATCTCAGATTCAGAGTTTTGGAACTGCTGTCAGGTTAATAATACTAGCATGGAAGAAGCTGAAAGCAGCGGTGTTGCTAGAAACATGTGGCTTTCTTCAGAGCAGCATCTTCAATTTTCTGAGGAAATGCTGACAGACTGGATAAGAGATGATATATAGTTTGTGCTATCAGGATAGTTATGCAGATGGGCTCTTTTTTACTTTCGGTTCCTTCAATGAACAAAGAATTAACTTCACTGTATAAGTCTAATGTGCACATTGTAGAATTAAATTGGTCAATAAAAGGTGTTGAACTTGTAATTTGTCCTTGTTAGCTGTTCTTTTCATGTACATCTTTTCAAGGTTTTTTTCGTCTAACCGTTTCTTTCAATTTTCTTTCGATTAGATTTCATTTGATGGATACTTTTATTTATTTTTATTTTTATTAGTTGTTATCTAATTATTTTTAATTTTTTTGCTTTTGCATTATATTCAATTTTTATCAAAAATAAAAAAATTAATAAAAATATCAATCAAGGAAATCTTACTCTTACTGATCAGTTACCTTAAACTATTCCCCCTATTCATAAACTATAAAAAGCAATAAATATGTGGACGGGGTAGTGGACAAAAAGAATTAATTATTTTAGTGCAAAATCTTGGAAAACTAATTATTAATCAAAGATTGGATAGATGCACCCCAATTACATACACATAATATATATTATAATTATTTTTTTCCTGCTATTTTAAACGATATAAAAAATCGCTGTTGGGTTTGAAAATGAAGTACTCAATCGTTTACCTTATATTCAAAGGGTCCGTAATGTTTTTTTGTATATACATAAGTCAGCTGTTTAAAAAGAATATTGGCTTAATTTGGGATTCATAGGTCCGTTATGTTGTGTCAAGTAATCAATTTGAAATTTTTTTTAGTTCTCTACAATTATTGAATTTTTTTCTCTTATGCATAGACAAATTGAGTACCAAATTACATTAAATTCTTCTCTCTTTTTTTCAATAAATAATTTATTATTTAATTAAAATTTTAATTATTTAGACGTTAATTGATTGGACGTTTGTCGTAACATCTTTTTTTAGTTAATTAAGTATGTGGACCGGCAGGTTTCTTGTAACATCAATGTGCATGAGATATTGTAAAGTAGGTAATCTCTTTTTAGTCTTTATGGTATGAATCATTGTAAAAAGTCCAGCTACTTATTTTGTTCCACTACTTGTTTTATATTTGTTCAAAAGTTTCCTTAGTCGTCGTGGTCTTGCTTTAACCAATCACTTTATTTGTTTTCTTTCCCCATACTTTGCGCTTTAATTCGTTTCTTTTCAGTGAACCACTAATTAACCAAACCACTTTGTTTTCTGTCTCTCTCCATCATTACTCACTAATTAATCAACCGCACTTAATTTGTTCTCAATCTATATACGCTAATCTGCTTGATGACAAAGCCTAAGTCGCCTTCTTTGTCTTGCACGAGATGATTGACGTAAGACTTTGTGAGCCTTTGCTTCCATAAAAGGTAGAAGGAAACAAAGGGAGGGAGGCGAAGACTTTTTTTTTATTGATTAGAGACTAATTAATCATCTAATAAAGCTACGTCTGATCCTTCTATTGGTTTTTTCTCTCTTTTTACATTCGTGGCAGCAAATAATGGCTTTAATGATTCGTTTAAGCTTAGCACATGTTCCTCATGTTTGATTTCGCTAGTATCATAACCACTAATTTAATGGAAATTTTGTTCGTCGTTAACTCCATATGCTACCATACGTCACTATCACTAACCCCCCCTCCCTCCTCCAACCCCAAGCATTGATGTATGGATTCTTCAATTAATTTGAACTTCAATCTGAACACTAGCCGCCTCTCATGCCACCTTCCAATTTGATAGTGGGAATGTGAAGTGTGAACCATGCAAAAGAAAAACTATTATAAATGTTGATTGCATGATTGTTTTCCCCACTTTCAAGCTTCACCAAGGCTAATCTTTCTTTAATATTATCTTCTTATCCTAAAAAAAATATTATCTTTCTATCCTTTGAATATGAACCTTGAATTTTACACTCTGCCAATCTGCAGGGAAGTTAAATCCTACTTCAACATCTGGAAGCCACGGGTAATTATTGTATTCCATTTCTACACGAGCAAAATCATATGAACATATATAATAGTATGGAAACAAGCCCTCCCTCATTTTCTAGAAAAATGGGTGTCAGAATTTTATAACTAAAAAATTGTATGCAGAAAACTATAGGATCTCTTGATCATGACATGTTCCCGTATATATATGTGGACAAAATTTGACGAGCAAATCAAGGGTTTCTAAGATCACAAGGAAGTTAAGAAACAATATATATGGCCTTGGAAAGATCGTTCGGCAAATGCATTTATTTTATGGGGTTGCTCTCATCCTTACGTAAAATTTTATATTCTTCTTGTTAGCACATGTTGAAGCCTAGACTTCTGACCCCAATGCCAAATTAGTGAGCAAATTCGAAAAGTAATAAATAAGTATGAAATGCGGACAAGTTTAAGTTCAACCAAAAAGAAGAAAGGTTTCATATATGTGCAACCAAGTTGATATTAAATAGACCTGCTTTCATAAAGCAACGATTAATTCTATCGTGGTGTTCATGAATCAAAGCCAAAGGCAATGAAAACTATGTTGAGTAGGTAGATCTAATCCCACCTGCTTCTGCTGGTCACCGCAGCCAAGAGCCTACCAACTCTCTGGCCCATCTTTTCGGAAAGTTGTGATTGTGTTGATACCAGCTGCTAATTGTCAACCAAGCTGCGAGGAATCGATGCCTCTCCGAGGTTTTGCTGCTGGTGCGTCCGTGCCGTTTCGTGTATTATAATGAGGAATGAAAATATAATATAGTAGTTGCTAGCTAGCAGGGCAGAGTCAAGGAGCGACATGTGGTGACCACTATCACCTTTTAATTTTTAAATTTTTTATTATTATATATATAACTTGATGTATATAATATTATTATTTTTACAATTATTTTAAATCACTTTTCATATAAAATTTTGAATTCGTCATTGTTAATTAAGTTATACAAGCACCAGAGTATTTACCTCATTAATTGGTACATGATCCTCTATATATATAATAGAAATCGAATCTCTCCTCTCTAATTATAAAAAAATATATAAATAAAAAGTTTTTTTTTTCTTTATGACTGCTACATATAGTAATAGTAGTAGTGCATGGTGCATGGATCTATAAATGGTCTATCTTAATTTATATTCAAGTCTTTTATTCCTATTTAATTAATTTCATTCACACATGAACCAACATTGCTTAATTACATGAACATTAAAGAACAAAAATAAAAAGGATTGGATGGATAGGTATAATACTTGGTAACCTTAATTACCAGTTGTACTAGTTGAGTGTTTTGCTCGTATGTTTGCTAATGCTAGATTTTCATATTGTGTGGGATCTGTAGGATTAAGAAGAACAAATTGAATGTTTTCAAATTAAACAAATAAAAGAAGGGAGTAATATGATGAGTTTTAAACATAAAAAGTGTAGCAGCCTGATCAGTTCTCTCTTCAAATGATACCTTCAAGTCCTTTAGTTGTTTAAACATAAAACAATCTGAGAGCTTTTAGATAACTAAAGCCAGGTGACAGCAGAAGTACTGCTGGTAATGTTAGCAAAAAGATTATAAAAAAAATAAAAGGCGAATTAAACTTGTTAAAAGTGCCGGTAATGTAATTAATCAAGGTCAGCATGCATTCACATACAGCCTGTTGCAGCCTGTCATTATATTACAAATTATTGGGAGTGATCGGACAATCATCGGACAATCTGTACAACGGGTAGAACTCCCTATACCAAGGAGGGATTAAACAAGGGTGCTTGCTGTTGTGTGTCCTCCTCAAGTGGAGTTCATAATTTAAATTTATAAAAAAAATAAATGTATATATAAAAAAAAATGACTTTTGTCTTTTTCGAACAATGTGAGTTTTTTTTAAGTGAGGAATAGTGTCGACAAAAGGAAAAATAGGAAGGAAATTTTTTGACTTGTTTTGTGATACCGATTGGAAGGCAATTTGTAATCCAATTTTGACGAAATTTTAGTATGTTGTTTTTGACATTGTGAGTTTTAACTTATATGGTCAAATTGTATTTTTCTATTTGAGTTTTATATATTTTTGCTTGATGAATTCTAGAATTACTTGTTAACTTTTTACTGTACTCATTGATCTTTTCTAGTGGATTATTTTTCTGAATTAGGTCTCATGATTTTTACCTCTCACATTGAGGAGTTTTCTTGTTAAAAATGTGTGTTTTCTGTGATTTTTATTTTATGCATTCATAACTATATTTGCTGACTGAAATATTTTGTTGGTTGAATATTTACTCCTCACAAGTTATTTCAAGCAAGAAAGGCTTTATTTGTATTGTTACTTCCACCATATCAATACTCTTTTCCCAACACTTGCTTGGTCTGCGCTTGAAGTCTCAGAGATTATGTTAATTAAAAACCATGGTGAAGGGAAGTGCTGGAAGATAAATCCCACCAAGGAACCTTCAAATCAGACTGCTCAATCATTGAAGGTAGAACCATTTTCTAATAAGAAAACCATGCTAAGTAGATGTTCCAATAACAATCTTTGTCCGCCAGTACCAATCTCAAATGAACATGTTGACATTAAGCACATTGGTGAAAGCCTCCATTGATGAAGGTTTAGAGAGGAACAAGGAAGTAAATAATTTAGTTGATGGTGATAAGCTTTCACCTATAACTGGCAGAAGCAATGATTGTTTAGAAGCTGAGCAGATTAATCTATATCTGTTTTGAGTCCTACAATGCAAATCGAGAAATGAAAGAGTGGAGCAGCCCAAAACTCATACAACCCAAACAAACAAAGCCCCAAAAGCCAAAAGCCGACCAAGGGAGCGTCGGTCTACCCATGACTGATGGGCCTTGAACGAAAACAGTACCAAGAATTGAACATCATCAGTACAAAAATATTGGTATTACCAATTTAAACGTCTGCCTGAATATTATGGGATTTTGTAGCATTTGGAGTCCCAAGGCCACGTGAGGGGAGAAAAAAAAATTAGAGGAAAAATCCCATAAATATATCAACGGCTAATACTTCATAGTATGTGAAAATTGAAGACTTGGATACTTTCAAGCAGCTTCGGAAGACTCGCTTTATTTCAATAACGTTGTTGTCTTTTACAATTATTATATTAATAATAATTAGATTCGAACCTTGATGTTATACAGTCTATGCCGGTAACTATTATTCTATTCCATTTGTACACGAGCAAAATAATTCAGACAATTAAATATATAGGAGCAAATCGAAAAATGAGATGAAGATTCCATGAAAACGGGGATCAGACATGTTTGTTGACAAAACCACAAAAGCCAATCCGGATTTCTATTTGGCCAACGACTTTGAACATATATATGATTACCTTTATTCATGGGACTGACACATAAAATGAGTTTTTGGATTCTTTTTGGCAGCATTTTTTGAAGTCAACTAATTTTGAATCCCATGCATAAAAAAATGAATAATTAATCTATTATATATATATATATATATATATATATGAGTCGGTCCACAAAGAGTAATTATAATTTGAAAGTGTTAAATAATCTGAAATTTGAAGAATGGAGACAAAAATAACGATACTAATGCATGTAATTAATGCAGACTTAAAAGATTAAGATTCTATGTGTATTATTCAAGGTATTGAAAACATTACAATTTCAAACTCTTCATTTTGTTTAATATTTCGATCATTATAACAATTATAATAATAATCGATATTGTGAAAGATCATTACAACTAGCAACTTGTCATTATATATAAAGATATATTAGGCCAGTTCATTTATGATCAAAGAATTAACCCTTTTTTTCCAGTAATAAAACACTAAAGAATAAGACTTACTAATGAGTTTTAAATAACAAGCCATTGATCTGTCCTTACAATTAAGTTCCCTGTTCCTTAAATTATATATATAAAAGCACTGATGATGCGTGAGTCCTTTCTTCAGTTTACATCATCATTGAGAATCTTGAGCTTTGATTATTTTGTTAACTCTGGATGAAGCAGGGCAGAACTTGTTGCATGAATAACCCTTAACAATAATATTATTATTTTCAGTTTCGTGAAAGATCCAACAAAAGAAATATGTTAAAGATAAAACTTGTGATGGAATATTCACTCGATGTCCTTGTCACCAGAACCTGCAGATACAGCCAATCGAAACCCTCTCGTTTTGTCTTGCCCTTAAATGCATATGTCAATAAGGATAGAAAGAAAGTCAGATAAGGAAAAGATTACTTGTTCACATACAATGATGTATAATCTGTGGCTTTTGACTAAACGAGTGCAACTGTGAGAGCAAGGGCCGTCCTAAAATGGGTAGAACTCCCTATACCGACGGTCGATTAAATAAGGGAGCTTGGACTGCTTTTGAAGACCAGATTCTTAGAGATCATGTCAAAATCCATGGTGTAGGGAAGTGGGGGAAGATTGCTGAGAAAACAAGTAAGTTACCAGTTCTATTAGCTTCATTGATTGAAACTTTCAGGATTGTGCAGATCCTTATGCTTATTGAAGAATAAACGTTTATATGTTTGTCTAGTCAGGTCTTAAGAGATGTGGAAAGAGCTGCAGACTTCGTTGGCTGAATTATCTTAGACCTGATATTAAAAGAAGAAACATTTCCCAGGATGAAGAAGATCTCATTATAAGGCTCCACAGACTCTTAGGCAACAGGTTTTGCCTTTCTAATGAATGTTCTGACTAATTAATTGTTTCATGTCATTTCATTTTTACTGATCTCATATGACATGATTGGTCTTTATAGATGGTCTCTGATAGCTGGAAGGCTTCCAGGTCGGACAGACAGTGAAATCAAAAACTATTGGAATACTATCCTAAGAAAGAAGGTAAAAGTTAGCAATGAGCCAGACAAAATCCTCAAGGAACCTTCAAATGAGACTGTACCATCTTGGAACATGGAACCATTTTCTACGAAAACCAAGCTAAAATGATACTCCGATGATACTTTTTGCCCAACAGCAATCTCAATTGAGCATGTTGACAGTGGCACATTGGTGAAAGCCCCCATTGATGAAGGTTTGGAGACGAGCAAGGAAGCAGACGGTGACAAACGTATTTTGCCTTTCACAATCGGAAGCGATTATAACACACAGGACTTGTTGAAGGATCTTAATGTTGAGGAGATTAGCCTATCAGAGCTTCTGCATACTGACTTCAAAGATATCTATGAAGGTAACGAGATGATGATTAAAGATTGTGATAGTGGCTCACCCTTCTCTTCAAACTAAACTCAGGTATCCTAGGATGAACCATTTGATATTTGTACATTTGATAATAATATTCTATTTTAGTCAGTTATGGATCCTTGAACTTGAATTTTTAGCCGGCATTCATATGTTGCTCGGATAACGTAAGAACTCTGTTACGAAATTGAGTTTCCATCTATATAGTACTAAACATTGTTGTATTTCACTTGTGCTTTTTTTCGGGTTTATTTTGTAAGTATATCAAAGATCAGAGAAAAAAGCAGCCCAGAAGCAATAGAAGAAGAGAAAAAAGCCCAGTGAAAAGCAGGGCGGCGTCTCCCTTGCACATGGTTTAGGTTTACCCTTGACTGGGGAGCATATGTAGGGGTTGATTCCACCCCCACCCCCCCCCCCCCCTCCCTTCCAGCAAAGCCGTCAAGAACAATGACAAACACAGTTGCAAAATTTCAACTCCTCTGCTCAACAAGGCAAGAACAATAGCCGTGGACTGAGCCGCAGATAGCGGCTCAACGTCTATTCTTTTATCCCCTATTAGTACCTCCAAAAATCATTGTCAAAGAAGAAAAGAAAGAATACCAGGAAAGGTCTTAAAGCTCTATGGAAGAGTGAAACCCGAAATTCTCACAAAATGAAATGATGATTCGTAGCTAAAATCCTCAAACAACATTGCTTCCACCAAATCACCACCGTCGTCATAATGTTGCCACCAGTCTCCGCCTGCCACTTAAAGGCGGAAAAAGGACAAGAAAAAGAAAGAAAAATAACTGGGCTGCATCAAGATCCGACCCAAAACAATATCTATGGGCTAAAAATTCAACACGGCCTATCTAACAAGAAAAAGAAAACTACTGTACTAGACCAAGAGACAAGACCTGGAAAATCAATACCCACAACTAGCCCAATACAGAAAGACCTGGCTTGTGGCTGAACAAGGAAACAGGTGAAAATAAATAAGCAAGGTGCCATAACTGATTCGGATACATCATTGGCACTCGACACCTGCACCCTTCGTTCATGATCAGTGTAATTTAAATAGAAACAGCTGGATGGCTTTCGGGTCTACTTAATTATTAGTATATGCTCTTGAGCTAATTAGATTGCTCAAGTAATATATATTATCATTTAATGTATATTTAATATTATAATTATATGTGATAGAGGTTTTGTTTCATATTAATATAATAATAAGGAGTTATATAATACTAATTGAATGAAGTTCATGGAATATAAAGCCCGAGCTAGAGAATTATAAAGTTGTTACAATTATGAGATCAGTATATGTTAAAGCTATGTTCTTAAAACTGTTCCTGATTATTGTATTGTTAAGAGAGGGTATTGACAATGCCTAAACACTGGTACATGTTAAGCTTTCTTATTTGGGAAGTAAGCAATCGATCTCATAAATTGAAGTATATGAGATATTTGAGGATAACATGTAGGTGCTTATTAAAAAACAAATTCACTGAACTGAACATGACCCGTTATGAAAACTTCATTTAGTATTTCACTCAAATATCTATGGAATATGTTCTCATGTGATAGTCAAGCAACTAGTCCTTAGACTTGAGACATCAAGTCATCTTATTTGGAGAATAACATATTTTGATTTCACCCTTATGGGTTTAGAGGTGATCAGATGGCTAAACAATGTGTTTTTTTATATACCATGAAGCATGCAAAGGTGAATAAGTGATTCACCTTATTATACTTAAACCAAAAAAAATAAAGTTAACAGTTTGCTTAAGCTTAAGCTTAAACAAAAAAATGTATATGCAATGATTTCAAACTTTGACTTTGACATGTAACATCAGTTTAAGCTTACAGTGTCGTTTTGTTTTTATTTTTTTGCTATTAAACATTGTTTGTAACTTGCTCTTTTGTATTTATATAAACTATTAGAGTTAAAACGTATAACAATTTTTTTTAACTGTAACAAGATTTTTTGAACATAACATTTAATAACAATATTTTTTAAATATAACGTGTAACTTGTTCTCTATATTTGTATTTCATTGAAATATAAACTCTTGAAATTAAACACTTTCATGATAAATATAAGATTTAAATTTAAAAAAAATATTTTCAAAAACATCATATTTTTAAAGGGTAAAAAAAATTGTCCCTTTTTCTTTCCAAGCTCGATTGTGGATAGAAGTCATCCCAAGTTCCATAGCGAGGTGTTTGCTTGGATATATATGTCATTACACTTCTCACATGCATTTTGCTTTTGTAATTTTTTAAATGTTCTTTTGTAGATGACTGAAAATCTCATGGTTCATTACAGCACGGGAACAACTGGAAAAGGAAAACAGCATTTTTCACAGAAGAATACTGCAGTCGCAATTTGTGAGCTGCCCTTCTATCTGATGACCCAAGATAGATAATGATGTTGCCGTCACATTGCATCGAATGCTTAATTTGATGGGGAAGTAACACAATAGAGTTTCTTCATAACATTTGAGTTGCTGAAATCTGCAATCATGATAGGAATAAAAGACAAAAAAAATGGCTGGATTTTCGTCCTCTCTTCCTTTTAAAAGGTACAAGCAATACATGAAGGGAAAAACAAAGGACCCCAAATGAAGCCGTATATGGTGCGATCTTAAGACGGTAGAAGGTATCATATTCATGGGCCATGTTTCGAGCTCGGCTCCGCTTTGGTTTTGGTTAAACCAAGTCCAGCACACTCAACCGTGACATACATCATTCGAACACATTACGTACATCTTCTCTTATACGAAACGCTCCGTCAGATGCCCTTTCTAGTATGCTGAACCCTTGGCATCCCCAAGATGGGTTAAGCCCAAATTATATCCAGCAGCACTTGTATGATGTCTATCAGGGATGTTGACCCAATAATAAGAGGTAAGAAAATACATTAGTATTAAAGGCAGTCATTTGTTGAATAGAAGCAGAAAAAGTTTGTGTAATTCTAAAGCAACATAAGTCCAAATAAAAGTGCTTGCATTGCATGCATTCACAACCATGTTACCGATCGAGTAATGCTAATTAGAATTAAACCAATTCCCTCCAGAAACGTTGAAGACAATGTATAATTAGAATTTTCGATGTGATAAAATTAGAATAAGTGAGAAATATAAAAGCCAAAACTTTGATAGGCCCAAGGAGGAAATTATTGGTGCAGTCTCCAGGGGGAGAGTTAATGGCTGTTGGATGCAAACAGTCAAATAAACGATGGTGCAGAGAAACAAGTGGAGTGTTCTGGTGAAAATAAGATGCAGCATGTGAATCGGGTCACCGTGCGTGCTCTTGCAAGTGATGTCATCTCATCTGTTCATTAAAAATGTACTCAGATTTCAGATTTTTCAACTCTATAATGGAAGAGAGGGAAAGCCTCATATCAGATCTCTGTGTCGTCGCCCATGCCATGCAGGCTGGCCCCACCACCCACCCCCCTCACGTACTCTCCAATTGCATGCACTGTTCCCAGGAGAAATTAAGATTCCACTCTTTTAGCCCAAACAGAATCATGATCTGCATCAAAAGCATCAAGCCATGGCTTCTTATTATCTTTCTTGTTTTTGGGGGTTCATATATATTTCTGTAATGTTTTTCGCATATCAATGAATTAAAACAATAAGGACTCCATTCGTAAGTACTCAGTACTATTCTTACTCGACAGTGTTATACATTCTCCATCTGTTTCATTGCAGCCAGAACTTTCAACCATAGAATTGACAATGTGAGAGCAAAAACAAATTCCCCTTAGCAGCCAAAGCAACGACATTATGAACAGAAGAGGAGGTCATAGATTGAAGTTCAAAATTTCAAACTAAAAATGGATTGTTGGACCAAAACTATCCATGGTCCATAGGCAGATGATACAAAAGAAAAAACAAAGAACAAGGAAAAGCAATCCCTACCACATCAAGAAAATTAAGAGGTCTACATTCACTTAATTTTTAAACTATTTTTAGATGGATTGAAATTACTAATTCACATCCTTACAAATTTGGTCGGACAAATTGCTTATAGTCAGCTGTAATGAAAGTTTAGCTCAAACTCAAAAATATATAATAGCAACATTGAGGAACTAAACCCCATTGCCACTGGAAACTCTTTGAGAATGGAAAAAGAATTACCTTGTGATAAACCGAGTTTTAACATTCTATTCTTTAGGTTCACCTCAATTCTCACTGATCTCCTATATCACTGTCATTATCATCATCTTCTGATCGCTCAACCTGTTTCTCCAACTAATTTTCATGGATTTCATTGTCCTTTCCATTGCATCCTTGCACTACTACATTCTCATCAACTGCGCCATCAAAATCCAATTGGGAGTTGATTTCAGAAACTTTAAGGCTCCCGCTAGCGTTATCTTGTGCAGTCCCAAGGTCACCCTCAGGCATATAAGCTTGTAAAAAGTCTGAATCAGCATGCTCTTGCATCTCAATATCCTTGTTAATCAAAGGCCTAGGCGAAGTGGGACAAGTAACGGGTATTCTTGAGTAGAGCTGATCGAGTTGGTCAAAATAAGTGCAGGTTTTAGATTGCTGAGAGCGCATTTTACCATTTTCTTTGCTCTTCCTGAAATACTTGTTTATGTTCTCCCATTTTTCTTTGCACCTTTTTGCACTTCTTTGATAACCAAGAGAGGCCATGAAAGAGCTCACCTCTTCCCAAAGAGGCCCCTTTAATCCAGGTTCTCGAAACTTTGATTCGAAGTTACGTCGCACTTGAATCAAGGCCTCAACTTCAGCTCTAGGCCACCTGCTACTGTTATCAACCTTCACAGGCATGCTTTCTTTGAAGGGTTCAATTGCACTTTCCGGCTGCAGTAACAATGGAGTCCTTGCAGGTAGACTGACGCTTTGACCTGTAATTTTCTCCAAATACGAAACAATAAGAGCCTCTCTACTTGTAGCTAGAGCTTGTTCATGTGCTCTCGCAAAGGCTTCTCTATTACGCTTTTCAGCCTCTTGTCGCCTCCATGATTCTTCTTTCCCTGTCCGTTCTTTATCCATTCTTTCAATCACTTCCAAGAACCTTTTATGAAGACCCTCTTGATGATCCGTCACTTGCTTCACCAAACACTCAAAAAACCCAATCATTGAACTCAATTGCTCCTTCATTTTCCTCTTCCTCTTCTTCTTTTCAATCTTCCTTATTGAAGCTTCTTCTCCAATAGAAGTCTCTGATCCATGATCAACCCCATGTGCAACATTACCACCCCCGCAATTGGCACCTACATTATGTCCTTGAAATTCACTTAGGGGCATGGAAAGACCAACATTTGTAGGTGAATTTTCACCAGTGAGAGCAGACCCAGAACCAGCTTGAGTAGTTTCTCCACCCTTCGCAAGGCCATAAATAGCTTCAAGCTCACCAAAGAGTCTATATTTGTTATCCAAATTCTTGCTTCTCTCACTTGGACATTGACCCGGTGGTTGCAAAACCTTGTTGTACTTATTCCCCTCCATCTCTCTAGCTCCATCTCCACTACACTGCCTATCTTCACATCGGTTTAGAGGCTTCCTGGTAACATTTACACAAACACATGGGTGACAAAGAAGTCAATTTTGAAAACAAAAAAGCAACCTTTTCTTAAAAAAAAATAAAAATAGAGTACTACTATAGATATTAATTAGTAATAAATTACCAAAAGGGTTCTTTGATGGGAGAATCTTCTTGGGGATGCCAACAATGAGGCATCAAAAGGGAATGTTGTTGTGGCCGCCGATTCCCATGAACATGTTGCTCATTTCCGTCGAAAAAAGTAGCATCATTCGGTTGATGATTCAAAGCTAAAGCAGCCTCCTTTTTCCCACTATTTTCATTCAGACCCAACTTGAAATTGACAGCCAAAAAGGGTTGTTGATGGACATGATGATGAGCAGGCTCGGCTTGTTGTTCAAATGGTTGAAACTGCTGATGTTGGAAAAGCTGATGCGTAACCGGAACTGATGAAAGTTGTTGGAAAAGATTTTGCTGTTGCTTCTGTTGCTGTTGAGAATGTTGAGGGTAGTTAGGATGAAAAGGAGATTGTTGGTGGTGGTATTGAGGAGGATTAGAAATGGAGAAAACTGCAGAAGAGGAGCCGTCATCATCCATTAACTGCTGTTGCTCTAGATGATGGGCACCGTATTTAACAGGATGCATATTTTTTTTCTTTCCTTCTTTCTTTGTTTGAGGTCTTTGTTCGGTGTAAATGGAAGAGGACCCAAAATAGGCCCTTCCCCTCTTCAAAGAAGAATTAAAGCCAGAGAAAGAGAAAGAGAAAGAGAAAGAGAAAGAGAGAGGGAGGAGAGACTAGAAAGGGTGCGAGTGAGGTGAGACTGTGAGACAAGGCAGCGTAGAGACGAAACAAAGAGAGAAAAAAAAAAAAAAAAAGCTGTTACATGGGATAGATACTTCTGCAAGTCATAGTTAGGGTTTTGATTTATCCCCAAAAATAAATAAATAAAAATTATTCACTTTTTTTTAAGAAAATCGAAAAAAAAGAAGAAGAGTACTATGGCTATGGGATTATGGCTAAAAATTCTAATCTTAGCTTAAATTTCAATTAGTAACTTTTAAACATTAATTATCACTTAATTTACAGATTAATTATTCTTTGAATTCCTTTTTAATTAGTTTTTGGAAAAGGTCAAGTTGGAGCGATTGGTTTTGGAAACCTGTTGATTTGTGGCAATGATACCACACATTAGTAATCAATAGGTAGCAGTAAGCTATAAATTTGACAGCTGATACATTTTTCTTATCATTATCATTTTATTTTCAATGATTTACTTTTTGTTTTAGGGTGTGAGAATTTTTCACCAACTTTTTAGGTCAACATTTGCTTCAATTTAAATTTTTTATCCCTTTTAGAAAAATTATAATCTTTTTAGTTTAGTGATATATATATATATACACCACTTCATGCTTGCTTGTTTATAAAATTATGATTTTTGAATGATTTAAGTTGAACCCGAAATTATGTATACAGAATATAATAAATACATGTCAATGTATTCATAAAATTAAGAAAAAAAAATACATAGATGGATTGAAATCCGAAATAAATCGAATACTCATAAAGACATTGTTTGTAATTCTATAGCATAGTCCCATAAAACATATATCCTCCTATAATGGCCAAGGCATCTATTTGCATTTAAATACTAGAGAAATAAATTGGATGAGATATATACCGGTTGGAAGGCAAAGAGCGTGGAAATGTGAATAATTATACTTAATAAATGATGAGTACGATACAAAGGCAAAGAATGGTCGACATGGAATGAAGTGGTAAGTGCAGCCAAAATAAATGTAAGACTGAGAAGAGTTCAAAGAGTAGGAGTAGGATATTGAAGGCAGCTGGGGTGGTAGGGTCCCAAAAGGTTCGTAGTATTTTGTATTTGGAAACGGGAAAAGCGACACGTGTTAGACTGCAGACATGAGAGACATCCTTTTGGAAGTATACAATTGATGTGCACGTGAATTCAGTACAGTACATTGTCCTCATGTCTCCTCCCATTTTAAATTCTGTCTGCTGCCACATTGCACATCCCACCCTCACTCTTTTCCCCCCTCTTCCAACCCTCCTCCTTTTACCCCCAAGCTTTTCTCAATGTGATCTCTGCAACAGATTGTGATGGAACTATGGAAGGATTCTGCATCCTCATGTTGGTGGGTTATGGCAATGGTTGCTACTGTTTGCTATGTATGATTTGAATTTAATAGATGCTCATGTTTCTCCTGTCTCTTTCTCTTTTTTTTTTTTTTTTTCTCTCAATAAAAATGAACCATTTTATCGAATTTCTACTGGGCTTGAAGGTGCATATGCAGTAGTGGTAGTACTATTAAAGCAGGGGTTCAAGCAAACATTTACTTGAACCCATTGGAGCCCAAATGGCCCAAAGTCTGTAACAAAAGTTAAAAGGTGAAGACAATTGCACCCTCTGCCTTTTCCTGGTACGTTTGTTTCTTCTCTCTGATTGCAATTACTCTTTGTTTGTTGTTATTTAGTTCAGATATATGATCTTTTACCTTCTTTTTTTTCCTTGAGATAAAACTATCTACTTCAGATTCACAGTAATAACTTCTTTTCCTTTTTAGATACTTAGATTCTCAAAGCATCACACTTTCCGGAATGAGAACTTTAAAAGAGTGTTAAAGTTTGAAGGGGACTGATGATTGTAGGAGGGCCATGCGGTTGGGGGGTGCGGAGGCACTACTGGGCAATTGTGTGCTCACTTTCCTCCTGTTTTTCCAAGTCTTTCTCCGTAAGTCAACATTATTCACTTTTGAATGCAATTAAGACAGAAGGTGTCAAAAAAAAAAAAAAAAACCTTCCGCCTTGCCCTGCCTTGATCCACAACTATAGAGAACCACTTGAGCTTTCTGTTCTTGGACTGACATTTGAGAGTTCACAGAATAAAGAGTTCTGCACTTCTCAACTTTGAATTTCATTATTAGCATGTCATATTCAAATAGATAAAGAGACCAAGCCTTACAAATTCCTTAGAATTTGATAGTTCAAACTCACTGCCTTCAACTTTTAATTCATTAATTCATCAAGTTCAAGCTGTAATATATGTGGTTTGGTGGAGGCCCAAAAGCTTGGAGAAGTGTTTGAGGCAGCGAGGAATCAAAAAGCACCTTCCTACAAGCTTTTGCATAATGATGACATGAAAGAAATGGTGAGCATGGTTCAAACCATGGCTTTTACCCACCAGATTATGCCACGTGTAGCACCATTCGTTCATCAAATGGTGCAAAACAAACCACGGTCAAGCATTCTGCGTAAAACTGACCATGCAAAACAACTTTACTTCGTTTTTGACGATTTGGGGTGAGATCAGAACAAAATTACAGATTAAACTAGAATGAAATGACTCTGTCATAGGCTATAAAAAAAAAAAGAAATGACTCTGTCGTAGTTTTTTTCAAAATAGTCAATTTATTTACCTATTTCCTGGTTATGGTACAGGTGAGCATTGGTAGAGTTGATGTTTTATTGTTACCTGTCTTATAATCTAGCTAGGACTTGCAATCCTTTCTCTGGTCTGAGTTGGATGAAAACAAGACCAAGGCTAACAGTGGCGGCAGACCCCCAAGCTGATGAAAAAGATATTAACGGATAAGAATGGTCATTTTGTAAAGCCACGAATGGAACACCCTCTGCTTGTTCTTCTACAGCTGGGAGTCTCAACCTTGGAAGGAGGGAAAGGGGCCATTCGCAGAAGGCTGATAACAACAGCTTTTCACCTTGACAAGCTAAAGGTGCTTCCGCTGCTCCACATGCGCGCACCAAATCTTCAACTCTACTTTAGGTAGGGAAATCAAATTTAAAATGCTTGCAACCTCCATTCATATTATGTACTACAAAAGTAATTGAAATCAATGGTCAGTACCGTTAATTCCTTCATAATTTTCTTTCTTGTCAAATAATTAAGATAATTAATGGACCATATTTGCACACCACACCAACTTCGATGTTCCATGGCTGTGGAAAACAAAAATTTATTATTAGCTTTATGTAGTTTCCGGTTACTCCCTTTTTCCTCCATACTTAAACAGTGGCAAAATGTATTACATATAAGCAAACAATGAAATCATACAAATGTAATTTCATCATATGTGACAGAATCTTAATATAGTGCTAAATTCATAGTTTGTCTCAAGTGAAAAAAAGGTGGTACTTGCTCCTGATATGGATTGAAAAGCAGAGTACTATGTGTTTAGATAGCCAAGCTCACCTAGCAGAAGTATGGCAATACATGTAATGATTAATAGATCATGGTAATTGGTAAAGAGGAAATGATACCAGCATTTGCCACAAGTTGTGGTAACTTGGTTGATAGATGGACAAAGCTGTTGAGTCCTGAAGGACTTGTAAATATGTTGGACCTCAGTTCCGTATTCTACCTGCTGGTGTTATTGCTCAAACGGCTTGTGCAATCAGATATGAAGAGGGAAAGAAGAAATTTAAACTTCAGAAAGAGCAAGCTGTTTTGGTGCTTGAACTTTTTTATTGCACCTACATTCCTGGATTTCTATGTTCAATTCCTCTGTTTCCTCTGGCATGTTGACCACCTTACAGTCAATAGTCCAAGTATCTAGTCCAATAGTTTGCTCATAAAATTGATCCTATTTGGCAGGTATCCATGCTATTACATGAAGTATTGAGACTTCGACTGCTCTCTTTCGGCATACTAGCAAGAAAACTAGCATGGGAAGGATGTCGATCCCTGCTGGGGCAGACCTTCTCTTACCTACATTGTTCGACTAGTTATAAAACCAGAGACATTTGCTAAAGGAGTTTCCAAAGGCATCAAAGAATCAAATCGCCTTCTATTTATTTGGTTGGGGTACCAGATTTTGTCTAGGCCAAAACTTCGCAATGATAGAGGCAAAGATGGCACTAGCTATTTCTGGTTCGAGCTCTCTCTTTCTTCAGCCTCAACATGGTACTCCCATTTTTTGCACCAGAGCTTAACTTCCCTCCGTGGCAAGGAATGACAATAAATTTTATCTATGTGTAGTTTAGTAAGTATATTTAGAGAGTATGGAAAAAAGCCTGTTTGGGGGAGAATGTTTAATTTGGCTTCCCACAAGGTGTAATTTAGTTAGAGCAAGCATAGTTTTGTGTACTATATATAAGAAAACACAAACATGTGTAACATTAGACATTTTGTTGAGATATTTTGTCTTTAATGCTTATAAAAAGTTTGGGTTTTTGCCAATTTTTTGTTCACAATTTGGGTTCATACCTGACTGAGCCCTTTAGACAGTTACTAACATCAAAGAAAGGACAACAAATTCCGGAATTTGATTACTAGTTGAGGGGAAGAAAAACTCTGTTTTTGTCTTGTTGATTGTTTGTACCTATATCTAACCTATCGTTGTGGGTTGGTTTTTGGTCTATTTTGGATCTTAGTGGCCACTATCTCCATGAATTTGTGTCGCCATTTTTGTACTTTGAGAGAGTATGTAGATAGCATGGTGCCAGAAGGCAGAAGGAAAAAGATACAAAAAAGAAATGTTGCAAAATTACAAAATTTGGATCAATCAAAGTGCCTGTAATGATCTCGTCTCGGTACTACACTCGTTTTAATGTGAGCCCCACTAAGTGTCGTTTCTTTTCTCTTTAATTTATGTCTGAAAATAATGAAACACAACTTCACTTTGGCAACTTTAATGATCACTGTTTGATCTTTACAACGTCTTTTAAGGGCAGACTCTCACACTCCTGGACAGTTCCAAAGGTGGAAATCTGTGCTACACGAGACATTTGACAGTCTTCTTTCTCGCTCGACAAGGAAATATCACTATTTGGGTATTTATCTCTTGGTTGTTTGGGGAGTAGCTAGCTTGAAATCGACCAATCTGAACTATATTTAGACAAGGGGGAAAAGAAAACCAGAAAGATGACAATTCCACTTGTTAATCCAAGGAAAAACCTTAGTCAACATTAGGACAGAGCTGAAACTGGAGGATTTTCCTTGGATTACCAAAGGCTCTTTGGCTATAGCAGCTGAAAAAACAAGTGTGCATATACCTACAACTTTTTGATGGAAAAGAGACAAAGTTTAAATATATGCAAAGTTAAACCAGGTCTCATCCATTTCCAAAAATGGACTCATCCAGTCCAAATTAAGAGGCTCCTCGCTGTGAAAATTGAAGAAGATATCACCAATGGAGCAAGATTTGGAGTCATTATCATCTCTCTTGAACGTACCTTCTTCACTTTCCTTTGGTACAGTGTCCATGTCGCTTACCTTGGAATTCTCGAGAACGGGTTCTTGCATTCTTGAACTTCTATTCTGCTTCTCATTTTGCTTTATCTTCTTGCTCAGATGAGAATTCCAATAGTTCTTGATTTCATTATCAGTTCGACCTGGTAGTCTTCCGGCAATCAAAGACCACCTAAATGATAATCAATGTGACTCAGTTATTGGATCAATTCCACAAGTCACTCTAGCTATATATAGGGAGAGAGGATTCAGATGTATGACTAGCTTACCTGTTTCCGAGCAGTTTATGAAGCCTTACTATCAAGTCCTCTTCTTGGTCTGATATGTTGCCTCTCTTTATATTGGGCCTAAGATAATTCATCCATCTCAATCTGCAGCTCTTTCCGCATCTATTCAGACCTGAAACAAAATGGAAACTATGAATCATTTTTAAGATAAAATAAAGAGGGTTTGATAAATGGCTATAAGAATGAGCTGAAGAAAAATATTTCTCAGTGAGTAAACCTGCTTTTGCTGCAACTGACTTCCACCTCTTTGGACCATGAATTTCAATGACTTGAGCAAGCTTTTGGTCTTCTTCAGCCGTCCAAGCTCCTCTATTGACTTCTTTCCTGGTGCATTTTGTGCTTATAGGAGCCTTTGGCATCTTCTTTCCTTTCTTCCTATGTCGGCAAGTAAGCAAATCTGAATGCTAGGGGCAAAACACCACTAATTACCAGATCAGAAAGAGAAAGACAGGGGTGGTAGGGAGTTGCAATGCTAAGCTGGCGAGGGATACTTATGGTTCAGAAGGTGGTATATTGTATCAGCTCTATGCAGCTTTTCTAGCTACCTTTCCTTGGGAAGAATATTAATCCCAACTAACCATTTTATAAACAAGAGCTAGTATTTGGAATTTTGGAGTCTGAAAGTTTTCCAAAGATACCTAGCTGATGATTGTAGAATAAAGATAATCTAGCATGTTAGATATTCATACACATGATTAATACTGCTCATGCTACATCCACATATCCAATGGCTGTTATTCTCCAATCAAAGACCAAGCTATATACTTTATACAATTACGACACTAATTAACCCAAATAAAATACACTACTAGTAAACAAAGACTGGCAAATGAAATACTTTAGCATGTGATGTTTATAATTTAGTAGAGAATTGGAATTGGGGTATGATGAGAACAAGACATTAAGCCAGTTTGAGGACAGCAAGAGAGTCAAATTAGAGATGAAAACAACAGTCAAAACCATCATTATGTTACGTGAATCGTCATGCAGGGGAATATTAAAGTACACGCCAAAAGTGAGAAACATAAATAATGGTGGTGATTGGCCTAGATTCTTCTTCATCCTTGAAGGGATTACATGATGCCATTGCTCTTATAAGCACATGATCCTCTTTACCATCTGTCACACAAAGTTCTGTTTCCCTCATTATGATATTTTATTCTGTGCTCTCTTGTCTACAGAACATCTTTGCCTACGATAGGGCCAAGATACAGGGTGCGGCCCCCTTCTACTTTTAGCTTGGCAGACTATATACAGATTTTACAGGAACCACCACTTAAAAACCTGCCAAGACTACATGAACGTGTTGGAGGGCCCATTCCAGACAATTGTGCTCAAATCGAAATGGAATTTAATAAATTTGGACATGGATCAATGAGCTTTTTCTGTTTAGTTTCTAGAGATCTATGAAATTTTAGTCAAATTAATTAAGTCTACCTCCTTCCTCACATGTCAAAGATTAATCCCACTTCATATTTATTCAGTATAAAGCATTTTATATCTGATAGAAGAGAGAGTACAAAAGGATGAAGGGGAGGTTCATCACTTAATCCTGGTAAAAGTGATGGTTTAGGGGGAAATTAAACTGAAAAATCTTAAGAGATGAAAGTGGGATTAGCAGATGATTCCAGGAACCGCACCTCAGTGGATGCATATGTTTTGGAAGAGCCTGGCCTGATGTACGTATCTTCAGATACGGGGATGCACATTACATGATTAGCCGTATGTTGGATGCAAAGCTAACAAGGCCGATATATAGGACAAAACGCCAGTAAAACGCACTAGCTGATTCATTCAAGCCTTCTGCAATATCCCTTTTATGATCTTAGAGGTAAAAAGTGGGGGAGGTGGGGCTCCAACTCCAATTATTTCAACCCTATAGATAGATTAAACATCCATGAGGAGCTCATTGTTTAGTCGTTGGTCAGGTTGCACCCAAAAGAAAAGTCTTTCGGGCTCTTTCATCACTGGGAAACCCTTGATAGAGATTTCACCACATGCTGATCTCACTTCTCAGAACGCTTTAAGGTTCAAGGCAGCACCATTGAACAGTAATTACGTTTTCAATTATAACTCGGACGAGGAAAATAATGGTGTTTTACTCTTTTGGATTAGTTCAACAGATTAATTCGTCCCCATCAATCATAGCTTCTGATCATCACATGAGGCAATGATATTAAAATTTCTAAGGCCTTGTTATCCGAATTTTAATTATTAATTAGAGGCATAATATCTAACTTCAGATTTGAAAGTTAAAGAAGAAAAAACCAGATAAGGGAGCCGCTAGCTCCCACATCCCACCCATCATTACTTATATGTATATATTGGTCATGCGTGTACTAAATTACTCAATAATTAGGGTAACACACCAGTTTCTTCAGGAAACTGTGGGGGCTTACTTAAGACAAGAATCATAACAATTATCTACCTTGAAGTTTGGGAAGAAATTCTTAATCATTTCTCGAAACCTCGATCCTATAACCATCTAATTTCAATCCAACGGTTTGTTGTAAAGTCAATTTACTTTTGGCAAAAAGAAACCAAAAAGTTTGGGAAGTTTATTTGCATTTTGATTGTCGTTTACATTTTATCAGGTGATAACATCGCCAAGTTTGTTTTTCAGCGCAAGACTAGTTAGTGTAGCAAGCTTTTCTCTTCCCTGCATAGGCCAATGATGCTAAGTTCCGTTAGCTAAGGCAGATATGGGAATATCTAAGTCCATGATAATCAAAACCCACCATTAAAAGACAAAAATTAGTTGAGAATCACTATGACTCTTTGTCAATAAGCTTCAAAAACCAGGTTTTATGTTCTTCTGCTTAACCAGGTTTACATGTAGCCAAAGGCATAGTTGACTGTATGGTATGAATTGTGACCCTTCTAAACGTCTTAAATTACTAGTAAAGATGAAAGATTCAAAGTTCATGTATACTGTCTCCCTCCCAAGACTCATTGGGAAGAAGACAAAGTTTGGTACAATTGACAAAGAAAGCAAAAAAAACCCATCTTTTCCTGAATGTGTTAGGTTCATGAAGAATGCCGGATTCTTCCCTGTCTTAAGGTTCTCTGTGTTCTTTGAAAATTGTAATGGTATACTTTCAACCCCCAAAAATTTGTAGTCTTCATAATACTAACAAGTAACAACCTCCAAAATCACCAATCACCTCACGCTTTGTCCTGCTGGAACAAACAATTTCTCTTCCCAATTATGATTTCTTTGGTTTTTTGTCCTTTCATATCCACAAGTGTAGAAGGTGTAATCATCTCTTTCCTGGGTATTAGGAGAAGGAATAGGCCAAAAATGCTGCTACAACTAGATACTGCCAATGCCAAAATGCTCCATTCATGCCTGCTTTGAGTTGAAAATCAACGTGTAACTAGTAAAAGCACAGGGCTTTTCTTTTATAGCAGTAGGCTGTGTTCAGGTACCTTCTTCACAAGGAAGTCGTATTCTAAACCCATTCATTTCACGTCGCTGTCCACTGACGTTGGGTATTCTTTTGCAAGCAGGGGACGGTGACTCACAAATTTGGGTTGAAATTTTGGTCATTTACCACCCCATTTTGTCTTAACCTCAAATTTAATGCAGGGTTGGGGTAACATTGTACCGACGAAAAATGACACAGCCTGGCTTGTTGTTTCTACGCACCAAACTGGGAATAGAATATAGTACCTGCATTTTCGCTGCTTTGGATGGTATGGACTAGTCGGAAACTAGAAGAACAATGTCCTTAAGAAGCAAGAGAATCTGTTTTGATAATAGCCAAAGTCCACTGTGAACAAATCTCCTAAAGAGTATATGAAGTGCTTCACCAGATAATGCCAGTTAAGGCTAAAATTTCTTTAGCAAAGTCTTCGTTTTGCAGCAAACAAATCATGGGTTTAATTCTCATGACGATGCATGTGTCTCTAATTGGTAGAGATTAGAGATATGAGATTCATATTATTCATTAATCTTGGGCTACCAACTTTATTTCTTTTCTAGCTAGTTTTTATAGTGATATTGGGATTAGATTATGATTCGATACATTGGGAGTTCGGACAAAGCATTTGTAAATTTTAAATAATAAGCTTTAGAAAAAGAGTTTATTATCTACAAATTGTTCATTTGAACCATTTTTATATTGTTTTCAACAGTTGTAAATGCATAAAAATCACAACAATTAACTGTTTGTGGGAATGATTAAATTCAATTTTCGTGATAAGCTCCAAAAATTATCCCATTTACGTATTTTGTAAGAATGATACAATAAGATTACATTATCAAGGAAAAGATTACAATTACCAAATAAACTTTGTTTCAGTTGATTTGTTTGTTTTTAAGGTTTGGTTTAGGGTCTACTTGGGTTATGTCTTACAATTGGAGGTGAAATACCAAGTTTATGGGCTAATTTATTTTGAAATTTTAGGGCTAATTTACATATCTTGGATCTAATTTGCTTAGGTTGGTAGCTGTCGATTGCTTCCGTTGGCATGATGGTCCCATTGATAATCCAGGAGCACGTGATGTTATCAATTAGCCTAAGGGATGTTCATAGAACAATTTGTAGAGAAAATTTTGAGTTTAGGACTGAAAGCAGAGCAGTGAGTCGGATTCCAAGTAGCTCCACCGATAAGATGAAGTTCTGTATGATGAAGTTGTCTTGAGAACTGAAGTTGTAGTGTGCAATAGATGCTGATAAAAAAGAGCTGGAGAGAAGAACTTGTATAAGTTTGCTTCAATGTCTTCTTGGGCTTTTGCTTTGTTTCTGTTTTTGGGTAACATGGGGGAAGAAGGGAAGCAGTCTCTTGTTATGATGGTTCTTAGTTCTTAGTTACTCAACAGCAATTTAATTTTGACCTAATTCCAAAGAATTTATAAAGGCTGAGGTCCTTGTCCTTGTGTCTTCTCGTGATATAGTTTTCCTCTCTTCTTGCACCCAGTGATCAAGGGCTGAATTTCTGTGAGAAGATTTTTAGCTTTCAGAATTTGACCTGCCCTTCACAGCGATAAACTTTGTATCTCTTCCATGAGTCCAAGTCTTAATTAAGGGCTTCAGAGCCATTTTTAATCACTCATTTATTAAATGTCTATTTACTTCCCCAAGGGGAAGAAGACTAATTCTAACTGCCCTTTACTGTATGTTGCATTGAGCTGCTTCCCAGTGTGATGATGTGACAACAATGCTTGCATTCCCAGCTGCTGCTTGATCATTTTCTACATCATCAACCTTATGATCAATTCACCTCAGCAAATGTCTGCTTATGTTCCATGAAAAACTAGCTTGTAAGTCCATGGCTAATAAAACTGCTCGTAGCTACCCGTACGAACTTCTTAATGAAACCCCAACTTGAAGCAACAAGCTAATGTATTGATTGAATTATTTCACACAGGTAGATTCACTGGACAGAGCCAGCTCAACCTCAAAACTACAGTAAATGCAGTCCGAAAATTCATGCTTGTCAAATTCAAGTATCGTTGAACAGGAAAAAATGGCATACAAGTTGAAGGTTATCCTATACTAAAAATCAGAGATCAGACGGTTCCAATTCGTCCAAACTTGAGTTTGGTGTAGACGGTCGAAGATCTCAATGGTGGGAATACAAGTTTGCAGGTTCAACATGTTGGCATTCTTGGAGATTATTATGACTTGATTGCAAGGAGAAATTGATGGGTTGTTTCAAATCAAAAAAGCCATTCCATTTCCGGGAATATGCCCCCCATTTTTTTTTTATTAAAGTACAGAGAATAAAGCAGTCCATAAACTGAAGATGAGCCATCATGGCAAATGCTCCAAAGACTGAATAATGATAGTGGAAAGTTCAAATTCTAAATCATTGTGATCAAACACTATTGTGATTGGCTATGTCATTGGGACCTAAGACCATAGTGGAATTTTTCCCTTTTTCTTCTCTTTTAAATTAATTTTGCAACAAGGGATAGGACAAAATCTTACTTATTTCCAGACTTGAATCAAAGATGACCCATTTGAACGCTAGATGGAGGCTTTCATTTCACTATGATAGATGGACTTATAGACTGCTCCATTTGAGACAAACTTGAAAGGGAAATAATTGTTGGCAGTGGCAATATCTGAAATTAACCATACCAAATACTCTCATCTAAAGGGAAATTATTGAATTAGAACAATTAGTACTTTTCAAGCACTCCTATCTTCAGCATAGAGAACCTGATTAGATGGGTTCTTATCCAAGCATTTCTTTTTTGCTTTTTTTTTTTTGTTGGTTGATTGTTCAAAGCAAATCCAGTTAAAACTTGGAAGGGATCTACTTTTTTTCTCCTATGTTTTGAATTCCAAGGACATGGAATAGAATGTTTGCTGAAAGATACAACAGATGGCAAAAATAAAGTTGATAATCAAAATATTTGTTTCTAATTCAGAAAAAATTGAATTCATTCTCAGCCATGTACCAAATAGAGGGAATATTTTGTCAGAATCATAATCTGCCTAACTAGACAACTCTAAATGTGAACTTGCATACAAGCTGTATATGTTTTGACTCTAAAGATGAGAATCGAATTTCTATTATGTGGCACAGATTTCAACCTATCCTACATTGTCTAGTTCCTCCAAGACAACAGATTCAAGGTTTTGCCAACTTATTGGTTATCTGCAATGTTCAGTTTATGTGAATGACAAATAGAATTTCAGGTAAGATATTACTTCAACCAAACATTGCAGGCACTATGGAATCAAATAGTGTTGCTGTGCCACTATGAGAAGACAATATAAGTTGAATCATATCATCATAACAATGAATGATCAACTCGAAGGAAAAAGCAAATAGTCAGCTACTCTTTTCTTTTGCTAGAATCCATGCAATCAGGGAAGAATTTATCCAAATTAATAGCTCAAACACATCTGAAATCCGATTGTAAACCTATATAATTAAGTAAACGTGGAAACTAATGACTTTGCATCGTATGAGATAATTGGATTATACTCCATCCAGTCAATATAGGCATCATAAAAAAGCAGAAGTGCATCACCATTCTTCAGCATTATCTCAAGGCAAATACAAAATCAACAACAAAATGAGATAAGCTCAATTACATGTTGACATGTGATTCTTCACAGTGAACAAAAACTACACGTGTTGAGAGGAAGCATTCGCCTTGCAAACTAATTCTTGCAGTTATGACTCTGCAGGGCGAGTTCCTATAGTAGTGCGTAAAATAATGGTGTTTAGTGTATTTCACTTGATTAACAAGTAGAAATGGTGTAAAGAGATGCAACCTGCGATAATGGAAACTGACCAATGCGGAATTGTCAATGTTCATATTTTGGGATATTGGTCAAGTATTGATCAACCACCAAGATAACGTACCAATTGCAGCTGTATTAGACGATCAGATAAAAGTCTAGACCATGCCAATGAACTTGACAAAGCTGATTTTTCTTCAATCTTCGGTGTTTTTCACGTGCTTCTTGAATATATGCGGCTCATGCCAATAGGCAATCAGATTTAGACTTATCAAATATATCACAAAGTCCTATAGTAGCAGCCAATGTCAATAAGTTCATGGTCAGCACTAGCCACAGGCTTTCTGAAGCTACAGCATCGACGCACATGCTTTTCCTGCACCCTCTTTTTTCTCTCAAAACCCGAATGAAATTCCAAGGTCCAATTGACATCCATGCAAACAAATCTCTGCATTAATGACAGAAGATTCATATCAAGCCTTTCCTGTTTACATGATACGGAAGGATTTGGAAGTATTATACAACAAGCTTATGTAAGCATCAAATCGTGTCAAGACAGGATTGCTCGAGCTCCCCTGATTATTATTTCTTTTTTCCTTCCAAGCAATTGCCTCTGGCCATTTGCTAAAGCCCGTACGCTTGTAAGTTCTCACCCATAATTATCAGTTATTTGACAATACATCATAATAGTAAAACGAGTAAATTAAATTTGGCATTTCCCAACCCCAAGTAGCAAAAGATATCTCGCTTGCATTATTACAAGAAAACGCTTTTGTTTAGGACAGCAAATTATGTCTTTGCCTTATTGACCTTTTGTGGCTGTTCTCATCAAGAAAAGAGGGGGAGGGAAAAAGAATGATGTCACAAGATTCTCGGCTCCAATATTCAACTGCAAGATTCGTTGCGGCTATTCAACCTTAACTATGATGTCTAATATTGTCTAACTTCGTAAAAGATGATATCTTAACAAACAACGCTACACAAGATTGATATCCCACGAAATCTATCAGCAAATGTGGTCAAAATTCAACAGATATAAAATTCTTTAGGCGTGACGACCAACGCCAAATTGCATCGCACAATCATGTATATGAGAGCTACTAAAACTTGAGTTGCTCTTTCCTTTCAGAAGACCATGAAAACCATCTCGTTTTCAAACTGATTCATGTGGATAGCACGCCTAATCTTTGCATCACAATATCAGATTACGCACAGGAGAATATCTTTGAAACAAATGAAAGTTCCAAAAAACACCTACCTAAATATTCTAAAATAACCTCTTCTTTATTCAATCTATACCAATGTAAGAGACGAAATTTCTTCATCAAAATCATATGGGAAGGTAGAACTGGAGCACGTTTTCTTCTGAGATAAAGTATAAAATCATCTCGTTTTCAAATCGATTTGCATGGCATCATGCCTAATCTTTCTTTGCATCAGGATATACATATCACAGATTGTACGCAAGAGAGAAGATCTTTAAGGCTAATATAAAGTTGCAAAAACAACTAACTTTGTCAATGCTTAATGAAGTAATTAACCGATAATAAGATTAGAACATGTAGTATAATCTAGGTTCATTGTACAAAAATTATATATGTATATAGTAGGCTATGTTCAGACCCCCAAATCCAAAGGTGGTTTGGATAAAATCTTCAGCAACCCAAATATTGTTAACAAAAAATTTAAAAAACATAAGTTTCTTGTAATAATCAGATGATGTGAAGAGGTAAGTTGCAGGTAAGTTACGTAGTTAATGTAATTTAATTAGAACCCTTTATTTGAACAAGTCAACATCAAAATGAAGGAACTGCGGTCCTAGATAAAACATGATAAGCAAATAAAAAAGTGCCGCCTTCGAACAAGTCTCAATCAGAAGAAGCAGTTGATAATGTAATGTGCAAGACAGGGCAAGGCAGAAAACACGCTTGTTGGAATGCTAAGTGACACTGTCAATTGAAATCACAAAATCCATTGCAAATCCGGCACAAGATTAACCCCAAGGAAAAAATATTTCAAGGGCAAAAGGGAAACAGACAAGTCTGGGTGTGGGCTCTCAAAGCAAATCAAGAGTTAAGATTACCTTTGATTTTAATAATGGGTTTGTTCGTGACTGTTACCTGTTCAAGATGTAGATGGTCACATTGAAATAAAAAGTGTTGAGCGTTTGCTTTTGCCTAAGACAGTTTCAAAAGGGAGGTTTTGTTGTAGTATAAAGGCTACCATGAGAGTGACTTAATTGTTGTTTACTTAAGTAACTAAGGTTCATGTTGGATTTATGGTGTACAAAAGCATGATTAATCACGACAATCACTCGATAAAACTTCCAACTTCATCAACAAGGTTCATGCCAACTACATTGCCTTTTGGCTTAATCATAAATAATTCCTTAAAAGGGGTGAGAATTAAGGAGATTTAAGATTCAATAATTATATTCCAACAACCTTATTTTACAAAAAAAAAAAAAAAAAAAAGAGTTATGGGCCTAATTTCCTTTAGGAAATTTTCTTTTAAGTTGAATTTATGTATTATCAAAGAAAAAAAAAGTTGGGTTCATGATGCAAAAGGGTAAATATAAATTAACATACATATAATTATCGTCTTATTTCATGTTCGGTGTGCACTTAAAAGGAAAAAATTAGATTGCAAAGAGAATTAATCATCCTTCTAATACAAGATATATAACTCAATCCTCTCAAAAAAATAAGAGGAATATTATTAATCTCATGAGATGGATGATAAATGTTTTTATTTCTCTTATTTTAGCCTTAAAATTTATATTCAAAGATTGACTTAGGCCTACATAATACTCTCAATCTTACATATATACCAATGGATATAGGGTAAAAATTATTCTAACTTACTTTTAAATCTTTACGCATAACAAACTTAGAATAAGGTATTATCGACTGTAACAACCCACTACTTTATTTTATTTTATTTTAATCCCTTTGTGATTCTAGAAACAAAATAATAGTTTAAGCTTTCATATACATACGAATGATTGTTGAAAAAAAAAGAAATTAAATGTGAAGAAAATTTTGAATATAATATTTGAGTCAAAAGATTTTTTACGTAAAAGACTTGCTATGTTGCCTATTTGCATTTGATTAAAAAGTAGCAATACATAAGAAATCGGCATACGAAACTATAGCCATCTTGGAATTTATAACCTAAACTAGGACATTACGTGTATGTCACAAACGAAGACCAAAAAGTAAAGGGAAAAAATGGGTTTGTGTGACTGATACCTAAAAAATTATACGGAACTTGTATGGAAAATAAGTTATAAAAAGAAAGAAAGAAGCAAACCACGTACTTAAATTAATATGAGCCAACCAAATTAAAGAACCAAACTTAATTATTTTCGTGTTGGAAAAAAGGGGCATTGCCATTTTGTGCAATGGTCCCGCCTCCACCTCCACCCAACTTCAAAAAGAAATGAACTGAAAAATTTAAGCGTGATAAAAATGAGAGCATACTCCTTGTCGTTTTGGGAACATTATGCCCCCCACCCCCCTTCTTTCTTTATAAAGCAAAAAAAATGTGGGAAAATAAAAATTAAAAGCCATTAAAGACAAAGCAAACAAGTAATGGAGGCAAAATTTGTCATCCTTCTCCCCTACTTGCCAAATACTTAAATGCAAAGATGATCCTATCTGAATTGACAAAGCAATCACCTATTTTTTTTTGAGGGACTAAAATACCCTTTATCTTGGATGTAAAGCAATTTATATATATATATATANAACAACATTTTTTTTTTTTTTTTTTTTTTTTTTTTTTTTTTTTTTTTTTTTTTTTTTTCTTTTTTTTTTTTTACCCCCAAAAGAACAAATTAAAAAGAAAAAGAAAGCTTTCTTTCACTAAACTAATCTTTATATATAAATATATAAAACTTTGATAAAAATTAAAAGTAACTTATATTTTTTACACGTATATGTTCTAAATAAATATGATATGTCTATTAACTAATACAAAATTTTTAATTTGATATTGAAAGATTAAATTTAGTACATTTCATAATTTACTTTTTTACATTTCACACATTTAAAACAAATTCAAATTAAATTAGGTAAGAACATTTATAATTTTAAATTCAAAAATAATTATAAAATAAAATCATCACACGTACATGGCGAATTAAAAAACTTTAACATATTTAGCTGTAAAACAACAAGTGATTCTGTATTCCTAGTTAAGATGGGTTTGTAGTCGCAAAAAGCATTCCAAATCTTTGGAATTTTGGGATATTTGTTTTGTGCATTTTAAGGAGGGATGCATTGCCTCGGATTCTCATATCTCTTTGCCTTTTACTTATCTTGCAAGATAGAGTAGCCATACAAATACAAGTTGATGGAAAAACCTGGTCGTTTCGATCAGCATAAAATCAGAACATTACGCGTGTGGGTGAATTAAATGCTCTGCCCCCCTTGCCCACTTTTGAGTCAGAGAGATTTGCTTATACTCCCAATCGTAACAATATCTTCAGAGACAGAAAGCTAAGCTCAGCTAGAGATCAAAGCAGCCAGATGCTTGGTCAATTGTCTCACCACAAATATTTAATAACCCAAAAAAAAAAAGGAAAATTAATTAAAATAGACAAAGGACCCTTTCAGTTATGCTTTCCGGTCACTTAATAGTTAGTTAATATTGTTGTATACATATAAGAAATTAAGATTGATGTATGTAACCGGCTTAAATTAAAATAATCAGAAAGATAGATTCAAAGAGAGACTTTGCTAGCCGGCTTTTCTATTAAATATGAAGACAATTCAGTGTCAGACCATAATAAATAAATTCATTTGACTTCCATTACTTCAACTCTCCCACTTCTTCTTCTTCTTCTTCTACTATGTATAAGCTCATGCCTCACGAACCCACCCCATAAAACAATGGCGTTGAATTTCCATAACTAAAAAATTATTTGACTAAACTATAAACTAAGCTAAAATCCTTCAATGGGTTTCACGAATCTTGTTGTATGCTTCTTTGCCTTCTTTTTTTTTTTTTTCTTTCTTTCTATCCACTACTCCGCCTTGCAGTCTACATGTACTCTTTTAGTAGTTCAAATGTTGCACTCATTTTAATTAAATATATATTTTTAATTATTTTTCTTGTTTGGTTTGCCACAACTATATAAAATTCATTGACTTATAATTGCAAGGGTGCATCTGTTGACTCATTAAAGCTTCAACCTTAAATTAATAAAGAATATATATATGTGTGTGTGTTGTGTCAATTATTTGTCCAGGTGAAATGTGTGGAGTCTTTTATATGAGAATATTTAGTATACTTCAAAAACCTCTACCATCTAACTAGTAACCACCTATTTGTCCTTCGATTTTTTTTTTTTTTTTGGCTACAATTGATTAATAGGTTGACTTCCCCTCATTGCTAACAATTTATATTTGTATCACTATTATAGAATTTATGTCACACTTTCATTTTTATTTAGAAAACGTGACATTGTAAGCAACCCAAGGAGGAGGATGACATTCTCAAAGAGTTATTCATCAATTAAGTAACAATATGTTGTCATGCGATTATCTCTTTTTCTAAGGGAAAAAGGAGAAATGGTTTTTGTTCAGATAAAAGATAAATTGATGTAAAAACTGAATAATAAGGAAAGTCACAGTTGACTTCCAAAAAAAATAATTTATCTCGATTGCAATGTTTGAGTACATTTTAGATTAACAATAATTAAAGTTTTCGGCAAAGTAACCAACAAATCCAACTTAGCAAATTTAGTATGGATGGTTCGGCGGAATTAGCTTAATGAATCCGCATACCGAATAGATGCCATTTATATTTATGGGTTTAATTATTAATTAGGAATTATATATAAGTTAAGGATGAAAAGCCATGTATTAGATATATTAGTTAAAAAAGGGTAAAGAATTGACTATTGATCTAATCTTCTCATTTCATACTATTTTTTATATAAACAAAAACAACTCAATTTGATAAGAATTAGACAATATTGATATCTCTCCCTAGCTTTATTTAAAAAAAAAAATCCCAATTCTAGCATCATTTTTTGTAAAATAATTTTTCTTTGTAAGTATAAAAATTGATTGGATCTTAATCTATAGGATATCGAGAAGATCTCTTTTATATCGTAAACCTTAACCTTCATTTAGGGAAGAAAAAACTTATAATGGTAACTTTAGTAATAAAAAAAAAAGGAGATAATAAAGTGTAACTACTTATTTTTTAATGAAATAAAGTAAAGGATAATTATATCATTATCATATCGCCTAATTATTAATTTATAATGAAATCAAGCGTATATAGAGATAATGCCTTAATCTACAAGTTTATAGTCTCTAATGACGGCAAATGCAATTATACAAAACATTCTAAGTACAAAATGTAAGTGAAAAAACAGTACCACTAACTAGCATGAAATAAGATTGCTACACCCCAAAGGGGAAATTTTTTTGAGAAATCCAAATAATTTCAATACCAAAAAAAAAAGGACTGAAAGTTATTGTCCAAAAAATTCTAATGGCAAAAAAGGGTGAAACAATAAAAGGCAAACTTTTTTAGTTGTATTATTTTTTCCAATAAATTAAAGGAAAGTGGCAGACAGAGTATGTCAATAGGATCATAACGTCAACAAGGGCATTGAACCTAAGCTAAACGTCATCAATCTCTCCTCCTTCCCAAATTCAGCACTATTTAAGGACCCTCATCCCCCTTAAACTCCAAACTATTTCCAAGATAGGCTTAGATTTGTAGACTATAGTGCTCTAAATCAAACAACAACCCTCCCTTTTGTTTTACCAAAAGAAAAACAAAAAAAAAAAACAGAGTGAGAGAGAAACAGACAGAAACTGAAACAGGAAAAAAAATCTTACCGGTTACCGGCGAAATTCCCATTTCCAACGAAGATGATAGCTTGCTTGGAACGATTCGTACACGACAACGACGCCGAGTCGAAACCCGACGACGACGTTTCCAGCATAGGTAAATCCCTCGACCTACAAGGCAGCATCGAGAGCGGTGGTAAAACCGGCATAGCCGGTAAAGATTTCGGCGGTCTTTATTCGGTTAGGCCGCTGGCTCTAATTAAACCGTCTGGAGCCGAAGATATAGCCCGAGTCGTTAAGGCCTCGTCGCTAACTTCCCATCTGACGGTTGCGGCGAGGGGTAACGGCCACTCGATCAACGGTCAGGCGATGGCCGATGGGGGACTCGTGATAGACATGCGTTCCACGGAGGAAAACCATTTCAAGTTCTTGAGAGTAAATGGCTCTCCTTATATAGATGTCTCCGGCGGGGCATTATGGGAAGACGTCTTGACACGGTGTGTTTCGACGTTCGGTTTGGCTCCAAGGTCGTGGACCGACTACTTGAGCCTAACGGTGGGTGGGACTCTATCTAACGCTGGCGTTAGTGGACAAGCCTTCCGTTATGGTCCCCAGACGTCGAACGTGACGGAATTGGAAGTTGTAACTGGGAAAGGAGAAATATCGGTTTGCTCCGAAACCCAAAACCCCGAACTCTTTTTTGGAGTCCTCGGTGGGCTTGGTCAGTTCGGTATTATTACCAGAGCTAGGGTTAAGCTACAGCTAGCTCCGGACATGGTGGGTGTACTTTCTTTCAAATTTTCTCTATTGTTCTTTTGGCTGTTGATATTATGAATTTCTACATTTTTAAGTGCATGAGTGACACGTTTACGCTACGTAATTTCGGTTGTTTTAAGGTGGTTTTTTTTATTTTTATTTGTGTGATTAGGTAAGGTGGATAAGGGTGGTGTATTCTGAGTTTGAGGATTTTACTCGGGATGCTGAGTTTCTGGTGACTCAGAAAGAAGGCGAGTCGTTTGATTACGTCGAAGGGTTCGTATTCGCCAACAATGATGACCAGGTCAATGGCTGGTCATCGGTGCCATTGGGCCCGGACCAAGAGTTCGACCCGGCTCACATCCCTCAAACCGCTGGCTCCGTCCTCTACTGCCTCGAAGTGGCTTTCCATTACCGCAACAGTGACCACCCTTCATCTGTAGATACGGTAACAATCTTTTCTATTTTTTTTTTTATAATTTCACCAACACTTTTTTTGAGGTGGGGGAGGGGGCTTAATAATCTCCTGCGTCATATATTCCCATAACAAGATAGAACCTTGATTGGTAACCGTCGATGAATGATTAAAGGGGAAAAACTGGAGTCTTTCGCCGGAATTGGAAACTGTGGGGCATATAGCTTGTGATACTCTGATGACTAAGTTTTGACCTAGGTGCTTGCTAAGTGGGTCCCTTATAAAGCTGTTGACCACGAACAAAAAGAGTGGGGTCCTATCATCAACCATGTTCCCGCCGGACAGTGAAAAAAAGTCAAAGAAAACTCAGAGCTTGCTTACACGTGTACAACCCTCAGCGACGGAGGACGGCTTATTCTCGTCCTCTATCATTCATAATAAGAACCAAAAATATTCGCTAATGCTGTGAATTTTTATTATAAAAAATATATAAAATAGGATAATAATAATGTCTGAATTATTTATTGTTATTATATAGTTTTATTGTTGAAACTGACCATACAGTATAATGTATCTTCCATTGGATTTTCTGACAAAAAAAAATTGTTGCAAATGCCCATTCTATTGGGTTTAATTACGAGAATGGGACTCTGATGATCCCTCACTCGTATTTTACTAGTTGGGTCGCTTTCGTGAAATCAGCAACTTGCCAGGGTTAAAATAGTAACGTTACGGCGTAGATGTCGTAGCCCGCGCTGATCATTGAGATTTTGGCTGACGTTTTGGTCCCCACAGTTCCACAAATGGCCAAAAGCCCATCATCTTCTGGAATCTGTAATTCACGAATGGCGTTGTCTCTTTGCTCCGTCCAAATGGCGTGATTGCCCTTGACTCCCTCTTTATTTTACTCAATTGCCTGTGCAGGCCGTAAGCAGACTTCTTGGACGGCTAGGATTCGTGAGAGGGTTGAAGTTTCAGGTGGACGTCAGCTACGTGGAGTTCTTATTGCGTGTGAAACGAGCGGAGGAACACGCGAAAGCCAACGGCATTTGGGACAGCCCTCACCCTTGGCTGAACCTGTTCGTGTCCAAATCAGACATCGTTGAGTTTGATCGGACGGTATTCAAAGGGATGTTGAAAGATGGAATCGGTGGGCCCATGCTGATCTACCCTCTTTTGCGAAGCAAGTGAGTATTTCTCCTCCCCAATTTATTTTGTGGACCCCTCAAAATGTCAAAACTGCATGTCTGTCACGTGAGAGATGACGAGGTTTTCACCAGGAGCTTATGAACTAGACACGTGTTATCTTGTGGGGCCAGGGACCCACTGTCATTTTTTTTTCCTTAGTCATCGACAACATTGAATCACGACCCCTCAAACCTCAATCACCTGGCCCTTTCACTCTGATTTGCTGACTCTTTGGCTGGAGCGATTTCAAATCGGGTGGTTAAGATTTTTTTTTTTCGTTTTTTGGGAGGATGGTCAAATAATTTCTACTGCTTCTAAAAGAGTCAACTATTGGGACCCACGAGATTACATGGCATAGTAACCAACTCTTAAAACGTACTGACTGTTGTCGTACAATCTTACTATGAGCTCAACCGTATCGTATCATATCCGTACTCGACGATTTGTGTTACAGTTTACGTCATGTTAGGTGTGTGGTGCAGCGGTGGTGTGTTAACGTATAAGCAAACGTAGAGGAAGTACTTGGTGGGACAAAGATACGGGTTGGGCCCCACCCTTATAATATCCTTTTTTTTTTTGCCATTTATTTTTCACTGCCCAAATTGCATCGAAGTAAGAAGTAGACATTCGAGAGGAACAGGGATTTGCCGTCTATGGATAGTTTTATGGTAAAATTGGGCGAATAACGTGGGGTATATTGGTAATAGGGTGGGGGGGAACTCTTTATATGGAAAAAGAGATTTCAAGTGAGGTAACTTCCAAAGGCAGTCTTCGCCATTTGAGAAACGACAAAGAAATTTATTCGCCAACCAAGCTATAATGACACCATAATTTGTCTGGGCTCCAGCAACGATTTTTATCTCTTGGAGGACATTATCCTTATTCTGGGCTGTCAATTGTCGTTGGCGTGCGTTTGCTCCCTTACCTTACCTATTCAGAATTTCAGGTTATTACTGGTATTTGCTTTCAGACCAGTTAAAAAACAGAACCCCATCAGTTTGCGGTTGTGGCGTAAATTTCAGCCAAGCAACCAAGTTTGTTATGCCGCTTTGAAATTGCACTGAAAAGGCAAATAATTCTAAAAATGATACAAAAGGAAAGCTGGGATACTTTTGTTCCAGCCTCCTCAATTATATATAGGATAAGATTGTGACTTATGACATGAACTCTTGTCTTTGCTTTCTAAGGTATAGCTTTTAGCGCAAACTTACGTTCCAAAATTGGGCATAATAAGCATTGTTTGTTCTTTTAAGGGGAGGGAGACGTGATAATGTTAGGATATACGAATTGTTTTCTTTTGATTAAAATAATGAATAAAAATAGCAGAAAGAGAGAGAGAATCATTGGTGCTGCTTTCAGCTTTATGGATAGAATGGATAGAGGGAGTAGTATTTGTTGTTCTAATACATACATGGTTGCTTTCAGGTGGGATAATCGTACTTCCGTGGCGCTACCGGGAGGCGAAATCTTCTACATCGTGGCGTTGCTCCGGTTCGTTCCCAAGGGACCCTCGGTTGAAAAATTGGTTGCACAAAACCACGAGATTGTTCAGTGGTGCATCAAACAGGGTTTGGGTTTCAAGCTATACCTCCCTCACTACCAGTCAAACGAGGATTGGAAACGACATTTTGGGAATCAATGGACAAGATTTGTGGAGAGGAAGGCCCGTTTTGATCCCATGGCCATCCTTGCACCTGGACAGAAAATTTTTAAAAGGACCCATCACAATCTTAATTAGTAGCAATTTGTAATTTTTTGTTTGGTATATCAACATCTTTAATGTTTCCCCATTAATTGGTGGGTCACTTCCATTTCCTATTGGTTGGCAATCCATGTTGGATTATATCACTGTAAAGCCAAAATATATATATATCTAAATCTTGATCAAATTAGATCTCTTGTTTTCTTTAATTTTTTTGCTCATAACAAGAAAAGCCAACAACAAAAGACTTGGAATATTTCAACCAGCGCATGATTTGACTAACAAGCTCCTAAGATTGGAAAGCAAGACCCTGATTACTGTAGAAACTAAGCTGTCAATACCTTCTAGACTCTATTTCGATTCATGTCCCTGTCGTCGTGCCTATAAGCCAATCAATATGGACCGTTCAATTCGTGTCATATCCGAGATATATAATCTCAAGTGGGATTGATGTTTCAGTTGGAGATAATTTGACTTCCAACTTGCACGAAAAATTTGGTCAAATCTTTGTCAAAACCATTTAGATGACAACTCAAAAAGGTGTAACCAATTAGGCTTGGAATTAGGTATCAAATTCTCCTTTTCGAACTAAAGATGAAAAACTCTCTCCAATTTTGCTACCTTTTTCTTCCCATTTCCTTTTCCTTAACCATATGGTTTTCCTTGTTTGTTTAGCCTCGGGGATTGTTCGAAAGTGGCTCCATGCAAATCAAATCTACTTGGTTTCTTTCTCCATTTCTGCCCTCCTTTTTCTTTCTTTCCTTTTACTTTTGTTTTTTTTTCCATCTCCCTCCCCTCCCTCCCTCATCAAAAGCAGAGAAAAGTTAAAACTGGAAGGGTCCCGCAGCAGCTTTAGAGTTCAATTATAAGATCATGATTTCTTGTAAGATGCAACCGACCAATGAAAGAAGGTTTCCTCGTTTAATCCCATGCAGAGCATCCTATACGTTCTTTGGGAATCGTGTCATGCACGGACGTATTCTACCCCTTTTAGGATTAGCACAGTTAAAAAAGAAGAAAAGAATGCTGATTTTTTATTTTTTTTTGCCCCTAGGCTTTCAACCTGTTTTGCATGCGTTTTTTAAAGCTCAAATCCACGACTAAAGCTACTTCTTTATTAAGAATTCAGTTCACAGGTGACGAAAGAAAAGTCCTAGTTGCAATAATCTTTCTTCCTATCAGTATAAAAGCAAATGAAAGTAGTTAATGCGCCACTGACCAACCCAATTAGAAGGAATCAGATTAAACATCAAGCTTGAAATGGGTAATGAAAAATTAAACGAAAGTCAAAAAAAAATGGAAAAGGGGCACCATATTTCTATCTATACGAATATTAATTGTTGACTCTAGGAAATCAGGGAAGAAGATTATTTACAAGCATTTCACTTAGAAAGAAGAATATATATGATCACTTCTAGAAAACTAATCTTGATTTTGGAGAGAAAAAAGATATTCCGAAACGTGACATTGAGTCTTGTCAAGGTAGTTATCGAGATGATTTTTTGAGAATATATATATATATATATATATATATACACATATATAGCATCAATATTTGAACCTCTACGGTACACGTGCATGGGGATGCATTATAGAATGTAAATTGTTTTGCTTTATGAAAAGAATAATATCCCACACTAGATTTCTCTCGAAAAGATATATCCAGATAACAAAACCCAAAAAAAAAAGGAGAGACATGGGGACTAAATATTAAAAGTATTCCATTGATAGAAAGAGGTCGGCTTTGCATGCATTGGAGATTTAAGTTTTTATCCAAAGTTCATTTATTTGGAGTATTCCTTGGATTTTGATGTTCTCCTTTCAATAAAATTTTTGTTTTCATTTGAATCTAAAAGCCAAAAGGCACGGATAATCGACTTTTGAACTAGACTTATTATAATATTGCTTGAAAATCTAAGACAAATCAAAGTTGGAGTAGGCTGCTTCTGCATAACTACAAAAGGGTTTTTCATAGTTAGTGAACTTTACAGTTGTAGCCATGATTCCATGTTGTGTCTGATGGTAGTCACCCCCAAGTTTCATAAAAAAAGATGATGTATAAAGTCTTTGAGGCATGGTCCACTCTTTCCCTTCTGCTATAGTTCTCTCCAACTGTCCTGAGCCAGGAGGACCATGCCAAAAATAATTTTGAGAACAAAAAAAAAAAAAAGGGAGGGGGTGTAAAAGGAAGGATATCAACGTCCTTGCTGATTTGTGGCTAAGAAGACGACAGAAATAAGGCGATCCAGCTTAGAGGAAAGCTACCCCTTAATAAGCTAGTGAGCAGGAACAGGAGGACGAAAGGAGCTCATTGTCGTATAAACTTATCCCTTGATTTCATAGGAAAGATATCATTATGGAATCCCACTACAATACAAGACAAATCTCTCTGATTGTATACATTGACAATGATAAGAGAGGTCATTGCATAGTAGCTTTTCTTTTTCTTTGTTTGGTTTGGCCAAGTGAAATGTCTCTTGAAATGTCCCACTATTCTTAATTTCTCCAATAAAACCCTGGTATCACTTTAAGGAAAATATCCCAAACTGTTTAATTTTGGAGGTTTCAATTTGTACAAAACCTTCAAATCACTCTAATCTAGTAATCCAACATCTCCCATCTTCATTTCAATATGTATTTATTTTGCTTTTCCCTTTAGTACCATTTAATCCAAAAGTACGTATATATACAATACATGTATACACGTGCATGTATACATGTTAAAAAGAAAGCATAATCGGATTGGGTTGAACAAGATTGTTATGGCCCCATACAAAAAACAAGAGCTCCACTTTGATAGTTAAACCCATCTAAAATATTTGGATGGGTTGAGCCCAATAATGAAAGCCTGATCAGAACCACGTAAAATGGGCTATGGGTTCTTGAAAAAGGGTAAAGATGAGTTTGCCGATGAAGTCCGGAGCTGGATTTACAAGGCTTCCTCCTTGTTAGTTTTATGTGCGGGTTTCACCACTGTACTGACCATTCAAATTTCAACAAAATCGACTGTCATGTGTTTTGGCTTCAGCAATGAGTCAAAATCATTACACTTTTGATTGCTACTGCCTGCTAGCATTACTTTTTCCATGCATTCCCTCATTCTTGGCAGTTGGCACCACCTGTAGGCTCTGGCCTTATGAAAAGAATAAAAAACATTAAAACTCATCATGTATAATGATGGAATAGGAATCGATTATGCATGTTCAAATATTTGTGATGCATCGAAATAGGGTGAGGCCCATTTGGTTGCTGCTGCTCATGATCTTCAGGTCCGTCTTGAACATCAGATTTTTCTTTTTTTATATAAGATTCATCCAGCTCCTTACTTATGAGTTGGGAAACAAAATATACAAGGCCATGATGTCAATTATGCATACTTTGACTAGACAACTTTTTCTTTAACCCCCCCAAAAAAAAAGAGATTTTCTCCATTTTAACATAAATATAATTTATTGATGATGTAATTTAAAAAAAAATCTTCAAACTAAGAAATTTTAAATAAATTATTATTTTCCTATTATGTTTAATCAAAATTCATATATTTTTATTTTAAATTACACCGACACTTATAATTAATGATTAATTAATTATTATTAATTAAAACATAATTTATTATTTTTTTATATTACATAATTACATCATTATGCTATATCATCATCCACTATGTCATATTATATCAGGTGATATAAAATGACAAGTGATAATTTGATTTTAAATAAAAATTTTTAAATAAAATATAAAAATTTAATTAAATATAATAAAAATAAAAAATATATTTAAACTATTTTAAATGATTCAGAATTTTCTTAAATTATTTTATCTCTTTATGGATCTAATTTCAATATATTTAGTTATAAATTTACAATCCTATTCCTCGCTGTATGATGTGTTTTGCACGTACTGGCTGGCATGGAGATAGCAACTGCCTAAGCGGTCGGCCATTTAGGGAGACCCAAGGGATCAAACATTGTCAAGGATCTTGAGAAACCGCCAGGATCTTTCCATATCTTTCCTTGACCCTTGATTCGAATCCTGGGACCCGCATGTTCCCACATCAGGAAGCCATTAAAAAATCAAATGTTTCCTAATAGGCCTATATAATAATCATGCTTAATTATCAAAGCTGGTTTAACACGTTAATTAACAAATTAATTAAAACAGCAAAACAAAAAAGGTGCTGTAATTCTTTTCCACTGTTCATACCATTAAAGAATGGCAAAGTTGGCGTGGGAACAAAGTTTACAAACAAAAAGTAAAGAAAAAGATATCTAAATGATGAAATTTTATAATTTTATTTACAAAGTTTTTGGATTTAAATTTTGAAATTAACGAATTAAAATATGATTACAACGTCTAACCACAAAGTGGCGAACTTAATTTTGATCCATTGAGTATGTGTTTCTAAAATGGGCGAGCTTAAACTTTGAAAACTATGATAAGCATGAGCTGGCTAAAGTGATGAGTTTAGGGAAGTACTGAGATTCTCTCTACTCATGCCAAGCGTGGAGCTTTGATGTTTATGTCTTTCGCTTTTGTCATTCCAAAGATAGAAGGAATCGGAAGGAATGGACTATATGCTGTGAGTTTAATGCAATGTCCATGCATTATTAATTACAGTGAACATCAAGACCAAACATGTTCATGAATGCATTAATTCCATGCACATTGACTAAAATAAAGTAAAAAATATGAAGTAAAAGTGAAAAATATAGTTTACTTTATCTCAAATACGAGGGGAGGTTCTAAAACCCAATTGATTTAAGTTCGAGCAATAATGAATCTAAAATCTTACATAAAAGGTAATTAAAGAGTAATTAGAAAAGTAATCATATTATATATAAATCAGGTTTTATACATATAATAATAAATAAATTAAAAATTGAAATGTGGTAACAGGTGATAATCGTCACATGATGTTAATATGGTATAATGATACGTCATAATGAATGATAATGTAGAATGATAATATAATAATGTGACATTTTTAATCTCCACGTCAATGTCACGTGGATATAAAATGACAAGTGGCATATGAACTAATGATAGTTAATAATCGTCAGTCATTAAAGTCTATTTAATTTAAAATAAAATTATAAGAACTTGATGAATGTAATAATAAATATTTAAATTTTATTAAATAACTTATAAAACTTTTAAAACTTTATGTCTATAAGTTATTTTTACCCTTAATTTTGAAATGTCTACATTTTTATTGTTTAGTTTGATTAGTTTTACCCTTGTGCTCATTTAGTTGTACAAGATTTGTGGAGGTTTATTCGTTTTGATTATAATCTTGTAATCTTTAACTATACATTATACATATTTATATATTAGATTAATTAGTATGTCCAAGCACATACTTACATGGTCCCATTAGGTGCATGTGTTTGATGCACGCTCTCTTTGGAATGGATCTAAATATTGTGACAAAATATATATTTATAAGATTCATGATTTTATAGTAATTTATGCTTAATTATATAGTAATTTATGTAAATAAAAGAATGTTAGCTAGTTTATTTTAAGTGAATGGGAAATGTTTTCACTTTTCAAAGCCATTATACTTTTATAGTAATTTATGCGTAATTATCATTACTAATAAATGATTTGACGGGGTTTGCACATTATCTGTTCACATTTTTTAAGTAGTGTACAGCACAAATATCTTGTATACTTTTTAACAGTAATAAAACCTCTTAGCTCGTTTTATTACGATAAAATACAAAGTTGAATTATAATTAAAGTTTCATGTTGCTATCAGTACTTGTTAAAAAGCCAAAGTAAATAATAATTGTAGTAATATGTAATCATAATTTATTTAAAACCATATTATATGAAATCATAATGCTTTCAAATCCACTCTAAACATAGGACACTTTGTCACGGCAATAATAATTTAGTTCATTATAAAAATTTCAGCCAAAACTAAAACATAATTATGTCAAATGTGTAATACATGCACACATGCATTCATATATAAATAAAGATATAATACTTTAAAAATTTATAAAATTATTTTAAAAAATTCAATAAGATCTTAATCATTCATTATATTCAATCAGGTATTTATATTTTTATTTTTTTCATATGTGCTTTTATGATTAACGGTTAACTATTTATCGTTAATTAAAATATTATTTATTATTTTATGCGTTTATGATGTTAATATAAAAAGTGAAAATATCACGTAATCATATTATCATAATACATCATTATGTCATGCATCATTTATTATAATATGTTAACATAACACGTCAGTAATAGATGATATAAAAATGATAAGCGAGGTTAGTTAGAAAATTTTATTTAATTTAAAATGAAAATAAAAAGATTTAGTTTAATATAACAAAAAAATGTTTATTTAAATATTGTATCATAAATAAATAATTTAATCTTTTTCTGGATGAAAAATGTTACTGCATAGTTTTAAGCTTCAATCAGGTACTTCCATCCCGGCAGCATAGGTCAGTTGAGTGGTCCCCCTATTTTTAGGACCACTTGTTCAGTTTCTTACAAACAGAAGACCAACGGGACCCACTTGACTAACCAGGTCCGTCGGATTCACGGAATCCAATCTTGGAACATTGGCAGTTTGCCACGTGTATGATTAGAATCCTCAGCAAGTTATGTTTTACTCCGCTAAAAAAAAGTACCCGAGTGTTTCTTAATGAAAAGGTACAATAATACTACTATGAAGTATCTGATCGGTAAAAAAAAAAAAAGGAAAGTTGGAGCAATTTTCGTGCCAGTAAATGGCGCAATCTAGTGCGCGGTAAATGCTTGAAACTGTTGAAGCGTGAGGGGCCAAACCCAAATAAATAAATAAAGGAAAAAAGGAAAATAAAACGATGATGGCAATGCTTAAACATAAAACGACAGCACCTCAGATATGATTCAGTCACATTCCAAGTCTCACTTAGGGTTCCTCCTTAGATTGAAAGTCTGGGGAGTCAACAAGCACTGAAGCAGCATCAAACTTTGGCTACTTACTTTCATCTTTAAATGCTAGGCCCATTGTTGCATTAAACTTTGTTAATCAGTAAATAAGTCAAAATGAATGAAGATTCAAAGCAAAGTATATTACTTTGCTAATTTTTATATTAATTATATGAGATTTATATATTCTGATTAGATTCCCATGGTAGGATTAAACTTTGTAATCGGAATAATATTGATTGAACATAAATGTCTAACTATCTTTAATTTGATTTGTAAGCAAAAATTGACCCAAAAGTTGTTTTGCACGTGTGATTCATCTTTCAAATCCACCCATGACTTTAGAAAAGTGCTTTTAGTCCATAACCAGTCTTCATAAAAAACACGAGTCTTTTTTTTTTTTTTTTTTTGCCATATTAAATTATTTTCATTTTTTAAAATATAAAATCTGTTAAACGGCGTCGTGCAGCCCTCGTAACGGAAAGGCCACCGAAAATTCCCCGTACAAAGAGGAAAAAAGGGGAGAAAAAAAAAAGGGCAAGAAGAAATAGAAAGAAAAGAAAAGTAAAGAAAGTTTTTTTTTTTCGGTTTTTTCAATAAAAGCACGAATTCTGAGATTATTTCACCCATTCGAGCCGGTCTCATTTTTTCAGGATTGTCCAAAAAAAAAAAGAGGTTCCCTTCACAACTATCAGCTCCTAAGATCCGATCAGATCCGGTCATGTCCTTCCCTCTTTGTCTCTAGAATCTACAATTTCTCTCTCTCTATTTGTGTATATGTATTTATCGATCGATTCTTCTCTGAATTTTCAAAAAAATTGAAGTTTCAAAATCCATTTTTTGCTTTTTGGAATTTTAGGGTTCCTGAAAGACCGGAGCTTTTGTTTTCTGCTTCATTAAATTTAGGGCCTTTTTTCTTGTTTTGGGGGAATGAGATGTGCAGGATCGTGAGCTAGGGTTTTTTCTTGCTTTCTTGGGAGGGGTTGGGTTCTTGACCTCCGGGTGCATGAGGATTTGGTGCTGTCTATGCTTTAGCGACGACGAGGAAGACGATAATCAACGGAAAGGAAGCATGAAGGAAGGGTTTTTGGAAAATGTAGACGACTTAGAGGGCAATATCGTAAATGACGACGATGACGACCGCGAGGAGGAAGAAGAAGCCACCGCCACCGCCGCCGCTCAATTAGCTTTAAACCTAAACAGGCAAAAACAAGGAGACGAGACGTTGCTGTTGTTTGAAGAGATGGTCACCGCCATGAGATGTGGTGGGAATTGGGACGGTGCCACGTGGCGCCCTTTGATTCGCTGCTCACGTCCTTCCGAGGGTGAGACTAGCGCCTCCGCCTCAATTGCCGTTGAAGGTTGTGACCACCACGATTCCCACCATAAGCGAGCCAAAGTCTACTCCGCTTCTCAGTGAGTCAACTGGACACCGTATAAACAAATTTAATTAAGAAATTTAATTTTGTGTGATTCTTATTCTGCAAAGTTTTCACTGTAGTGAGATGACTTCTTGCTCTTCAGCTGAGACGGATTTTAGTATTAATCAAGGCTCGTCGATTTTGCCTAATAATGGGATGTTTTATCACAATTTCATGTTGAATAATGGGGGTGACGGGCATCCTTTTGATGCTAATGGTGGGAACGATGAGGGTGGTTTGAGAACGGAGGATTTTGAAATTCGAATGGATCTGACAGATGACTTATTGCATATGGTTAGTAGTTTGAACTATTATCTTTTTATGTATAGTTTTTAAAATTTTGTATATTGTTTCATTTTATTGAACCTTTTGTTTGTTTTGCTATATTCAGGTGTTCTCATTCTTGGATCATCGTAATCTTTGCCATGCTGCTATGGTTTGTAGGCAGTGGCGAGCAGCTAGTGCTCATGAGGATTTTTGGAGGTGTTTGAATTTCGAATACCGGAATATTTCTCTTGAACAATGTGAGTTTCTTATTTGCATAATATCTCTGGGTAGTTCTTAATTTGGTTTAAAAAGTGTATTCTATATAAATAAATTTGCTGATAAAATTTAGATATTTGCTAGAGAGTTGTTGATGATCTATAAACGCTTAAAATAGGCAATTTCCTCTAAGTAAGTGAATTATATGAGCATGCAAATATGTGTACACTTGTCCTTTCATCTTTTATTTTAAGAACCGCTGGGATTGATGCTGTCTCCTGGACAGCAGAATACTCATGTCGCATGCTACAGATGATCAGAATTTAAATATGCCTTAGTACCATTTAGCTTTAATGCATGGAGTTAAATTGGTTGTTTTATTTTGATTCATTTGTTCATTTTATCAGTTTGTGGGAGACATTATGAGTCTATTGTTATAAATGAGATTGCATCCAAACTACTAAGACTTATGTGTTTTAATTTCACAGTTGAGGACATGTGTCAACGGTATCCAAATGCCACTGAAGTGAATCTCAGCGGTACTCCTAATATTCACCTGCTCGTTATGAAAGCTGTCTCTTCATTAAGGTACCCTTTTTATCATCATATTTTTTATTTTTTTTAATCAAATGAATACTTTGTGCCTGCAGTTAATTTATATAAATTTTCTAATTGGTAGAAATCTCGAGGCTTTAACATTGGCAAAAGGCCAACTAGGGGATGCCTTTTTCCATGCGTTGTCAGAATGTAGTATGTTGAGTAGTTTGGATGTGACTGATGCTATTCTTGGCAATGGTATTCAAGAGATACCTATTAACCATGAACGATTGCGTGATCTGAAAGTAACAAAATGCCGTGTGATGCGTATATCCATCAGGTGAAATAAAGACATACCTTCACTGTTAACTATATGTTGATGTCAATCTAGTCATTCTTTATACTGAAATCTGATCTTTTGCAGGTGCCCACAACTGAAAAACTTGTCTTTGAAACGTAGTAATATGGCACAGGCAGCTCTTAATTGTCCTCTTTTGCATCTGCTTGATATAAGCTCATGCCACAAACTTACAGATGCAGCAATTCGTTCAGCAGTGACCTCTTGTTCCCAATTAGAGTCTTTAGACATGTCAAATTGTTCTTGTGTTAGTGATGAAACACTACGTGAAATAGCTCTCACTTGTGCAAATCTTCATGTTCTGAATGCTTCATATTGTCCAAACATATCACTTGAGGTTAGTTCTTGGTTAATGTAGTTCTAATAACTGCCGCTTTTTTGGTTAAGGTGGAATATGATGCATTTGCTTTTCTTTGAAGTCTGTAAGACTGCCAATGTTAACAGTTCTAAAGCTCGACAACTGCGAGGGTATAACTTCGGCCTCAATGGCTGCAATAGCTCATAGTTATATGTTGGAGGTTTGAATCTCTTTTTCTCATTTATATTGTTGTTGCCTAGATTTCTTTGCAGTCTCTATTAAAAACTTCTAGCTGCCTGACTGATTTTGTTAGCTGTTGCAGGAGTTGGAGCTTGATAATTGCCACATGTTGACATTGGTGTCATTGGATCTTCCTCGCCTGCAGAAAATTCGACTGGTTCATTGTCGAAAGTATACTGCTATTTCATTTAGTTCACCTTTCCCTTTTCTTATGAAACCCAAAAAGATTGCTTTATTGCTTTTGGGCTGGAGTTCCTTTTTTTGTTTTTGGTGCCTTCCCTGTCTTTTTTTTTTTTTCATTTTGTAGTAATTTATAATTTCTGCACTGCAGATTTGCTGATTTGAATGTACAGTGTTTCATGCTATCATCTATAACGGTATCCAATTGTGCCGCACTGCATCGCATCAACATCAGTTCAAATTCACTTCAAGTATGTGTTTTGATTCACAATTTGATCTAAATTTGTCATTGTCTTGGTCATTGATAAGTTTCAAATTTGGAGTGTTGATTTCATGAGCATGCAGAAATTAGCGTTGCAGAAGCAGGAAAATTTGACAATGTTGGCACTGCAATGTCAATGTTTGCAAGAAGTAGACCTTACAGATTGTGCATCTTTGACAAATTCTGTTTGCAATATCTTTAGTGACGGTGGTGGTTGCCCTATGCTAAAATCTTTGGTTATGGATAACTGTGAGGTTTGTGAATAGTTTCTTTCTAGCTACCGAATTATTTGTCATGCGTGTGTATGGATAAAGGCGTTGCTAGTTGACATTCAAAGATTGGGTGGTAAAAGAGGCTTAAAATGATAAGAGATTTAAAATAGTAGCTTCTTCTGAGCTTTTTGGTCACTTCAAATGGCGCCATGTATTTGTCTGTCTGAACTTTGGTTTGATGTACCACCTTGGTTCCTGATGCTGCATTATTGAGGCATTGTTGTGTGTCATTGTAGTGACCTTTTTCTTTTCTTGGTTGTATTGTGCTTTCTGACAGAAGTTCTTGTTTTTACTTTGATCAGAGCTTGACAGCAGTGCAGCTCTCCAGTACATCTTTGGTCAGTCTTTCTCTGGTCGGTTGTCGTGCTATCACTACTCTGGATCTTGCATGTCCTTGTCTTGAGAAAATTTGTTTAGATGGTTGTGATCATCTGGAAAGAGCATCATTTTGTCCTGTAAGTTTAGAGGGACTCCAGACTTCCTGTGAGGTTAATTTGCTAATGTATTATTAACTATTTGATGCATGCAATTTCTTGCTCTTATAAAATATAAAACCTGAAGCGTTTCCCTCCTTCTAGGCTGCTCTTCGGTCACTTAATCTTGGAATATGCCCAAAATTGAACACACTGAGAATTGATGCTCCATACATGGTGTCACTTGAGTTGAAAGGATGTGGTGTCTTATCTGAAGCATCCATAAACTGTCCTCTATTGACATCTCTGGATGCTTCCTTTTGCAGGTTTGTTGCGATTGCTATCTTCTTTTTGTGATTCTTTACTCTGGTCAATAGCTGACACTTCTATTCAATTTTACATGCAGCCAACTTAAGGATGATTGCTTATCTGCAACAACGTCTTCCTGCCGTCTGATTGAGTCATTAATATTGATGTCATGCCCATCTATTGGTTCTGACGGTCTTTTCTCTTTGCGCTGGCTTCTGAATTTAACGACACTTGATTTATCATATACCTTTTTGACGAATTTGCAGCCAGTTTTTGTGTCTTGTTTGCAGCTGAAGGTAACTTTAAAATCCTGGATATGTAAGAATGATTATGCATATGTGGCATGCTAGTGTTACATATTCAGTTGGTTGTGTTGCACATTCATGATGAATTCATGAGTTTTGCATTGTTTGTACTCTTAGAGATTCTTTATTTTGATTTAAATGGTAAGACCATTGTGTTGCTTCTTATTCTACAATTAAGCAAGGTTTAGAAATTTTGCATGTTTGGTAAATTGTCTTGTTTAAGCTTTCAATGTTTCTAATACTCCATGTTTTCCTTATTTCCTGTTCTATTCTTTTGCTCACTTTTCCTTTCTTTCTTTAAGGTGTTAAAATTACAAGCATGCAAATATCTGGCTGACTCATCATTGGAGCCTCTTTACAAGGAATGTGCTTTGCAAGAACTCCAAGAATTGGACTTGTCATATGGTACCCTGTGTCAGTCTGCCATAGAGGAGCTTCTTGCTTATTGCACACATCTTACTCATGTGAGCTTGAACGGATGTATAAATATGCATGACCTGAATTGGGGTTCTACTGGTGGTCGACTTTTTGAGTCGCTCAGCACAGATAATGCATCTAGCATGTTTTCTCTTGAGGACATCAATGAGCCAGTTGAGCAAGCCAACCGTTTACTGCAGAACCTCAACTGTGTAGGTTGTCCAAATATTAGGAAGGTGCTTATCCCACCACCAGCACGCTGTTTCCATTTGTCATCTCTAAATCTTTCGTTGTCAGCCAATTTAAAGGAAGTTGATCTTGCTTGTTTCAATTTGTCCTTTCTTAATCTAAGGTAGGCATGCACAACTTTTTATTTTTGTCATTTGTTTCTCTTTTATGTTTTACTCTTCTAAATTTTTCTGGCTATATCTCATTCAGCAATTGTTGCTCTTTGGAAGTTTTGAAGCTTGAGTGTCCTAGACTGACTAGTCTCTTTCTTCAGGTATGCATTCTGAGTCTTTGAAACCACAGATATTTAATCTTTTAGGTCCATTTTTTTTTGCCCCTTTTTTTGAGTGATTTTCAATTGGGAGTGAATCCTTGAAATTGATTGGTTCTTACTACCTAGGCTTCTGTGATGGATTTGTTCTGTTGAAGACTCACATGCATAGATAGTTTTGATCTATTGAATCACATAGTCAATGGTGAAGAAGCTATATTCCCTGTATTTAGTTATGTTTTTAAGGAAGCAGTTAGTGAGTCATATGAAGCCTCCATTCTCTGATGGTTTAGTGATAGTTGAAGATAGGTTCTAAACTGACCTATCTCGCAATCATCATTGTCTGATGCAGTGTAGTCTATTGGGGAAATGCCTTTCTTTCTTTGACGGTAAAGTTATCTTTTTATTCTGACTATAGTGTCACTTCTTCTGCAGTGTATTTGGTTTTTTGCCCCACATCCTTTTTTGATTTCCTGTTTCCTACATGCCAAATCATTTGGATTTCATTTTGTCACACATAAGCATATACACATGAATCTCCGTCCTTGTAGTTAATGTATGGCCTAGAGTTTCTTATCTGATGCTGTTTTCTGTTTTCTTTTGCCTATTGGTCTTTTTAAGTCTTGCAACATCGGGGAAGAAGCAGTTGAAACCGCTATATCACAGTGTAGCATGCTGGAGACTCTGGATGTCCGCTTCTGTCCAAAGGTGAGAGCATCATTTTGTTATGCCCCCTTTTTTGCTCCCACCTTACGAAGTGTATAGCTTCTACTATATTAACCTGATAGGTTTAAAGTTTTCTTCTTTGCAATTGCTTATTATGTTCAAATTTTGTTCATTGTCTTTGCTACCTGAATCTCTAGCTTTTTTTTCTGAAAAAAGAAATTAATACAGTCCATTAATGCTAATATTATGTGGTGGCTGATAGATTTGCACAATGAGCATGGGGAGGCTAAGAGCAGTTTGTCAAAGTTTGAAGCGTATTTTTAGTAGCTTGTCTCCTGCATGATGTTGATGTGATCAAGAATTTTATTTCCGTTTGGAAGTGGATATTACTTCATATTAGTGGCAGCAACAACGGCTTGGTATTTTGTCATGATCAGCTCTCTTTTGTATGTAAATGGTCATCATATTTTCCCCGTGTCTGTTTCCGATACATAATATAAATCTCTATATATATATATAGGTAATGTAACAGTGTAATAAATTACTATCAATGTTCTTGTATTCACTATATTGGTGTTGGAGATATAGATGAAATCTGAAAATTTTACTTCCAAAATTTAGTACTAATAGATTTGGGTGATAAAAACAAATATTATGAAGCCAGTAAAATGAATGGCAGTCATGATCTTTAACTGTCTTTATTTTGGTTCTGATCCAATTTTGCCTGGGAACTATGCATTAAATGATTGTCATCTTCTATCGGTTTCGTTTAGTCATAACAAAAGCATGGGGATAAAAAAGAAGCAGATGGGACGGGATGTGGGTCCATGTCAGACGTTTACATTGTTGTGGTCGGAAATTTTATCCATGATACAAGCAGAGAACATCGGTTTACTCGCAGATTACAGAGCAGAGCATATATGGATTCATAGAAGTGATTCCAGTTGCTTAATTTCTGGGTCCAATTCTTCAGGCTTGACGTCATCCTCAGGGGCTCTATAGGCATCTGCAATTTCCTTCCCTTGATTTAACACATCGGAAGGAACTGTTTGAAGGAGGCTGTAATAGAAACAGCTTTGTAAGGAAATGAAGCTTACTTGTCTTAACGCAGATGATCCAAGCATGACGGTAATGATATATATATATCAACTGTAATGCAATACCTGTCCAGAGCATCGAGGGCAGTACCAATCTTTGCCTTCATTGATTTTACTGAGGCTTCTGGGTTGTTTCGTGATGCCTGTAGAAGTAAGGAATCCAGCTCTTCCAAGGCTCTAAGCAAAAGAACAAAAGTTGTTTTGTTTCAAAATTTAGTTTGACGGAGGTATTGCTAACTTGTACGTCGCAAGCGTAGCTTATTCTAACAGGGTTAGTCATGATTCTCCGTGAAAACATTTCAACATTTTCTCAAATGTCAGCACTTATAAGAAACGGTCAAAATTTGTAATGACAAAGCAACAGTTTAATATCGGTGCCCAGATGAACTCTCCTCCCATAATTGTACAAGCGGCATGGACCTTACCTATTCTCAATCGGCAGCAAGGAATTCTATGTCAGATACATAAACCATTGGAGACTAATCTCTAGACCTGCTACCCAAGTGATTTGCTTCGTAGAAGCTCCTGTAATATATAGCACATGGAGAATCCAGGATCGCAAGGCAAGCAGACCCATGGATGTACTTGAAACAAAATGGCCTTCGCCTACGGTTTTTGCTCTTATAAATTGAACAGAATACTTTAAAACATTCATCTAGTGCTTAATTAGGGTCACCTGAGACATTGATCAACGTCATTGAAAGCATTTTCACCATTGCCAGCATCAGAAGCATATTGTGCGACCTGAAGTTCCGAAGAAAATTTCCAAACCTCAGCAACTCATGTATACCAAAACCGCCATAAAGCAAAGTGGAATGAGAATGTATATGGTAACATGGCCTCTAATAAGACCCTAGTGTGACAACATGCAATAACATCATTCTTTTTCCTCCCTCTCTTTCTCCGGGGCAAAGCCAGACATCATTTGTTCAAAACTAGTGAAGAGCAGGTAGAGCCGTTAGGCTAATGAACAAAACTTCCTGGTCAAGTTGATAGTTTCATAAAATGTAAATTCCTCTCTTTCTGGAAACTTAATAGTTCTTTGGCTTCAACTTAGAATTGAGTTGAGGATATGCCAATAACTAGTGGCAACTAAATAACATAACACAGAAATGAGAAGATCACACGACTAACTAGAAAACCTCGACTTACAGCTCGAATATTTATACGTAGAGATGCAGCCGGACCAGAACGTAGTAGGAATCTGCAGATGGCATATTCTGGTTTATCAACTTCCAGAGTTTTCTCTGCAGTGGTCAGAAATTCAGAACATGCTTCATAACAATGAACCAAAACATACTTTTAAAAAGGATAGGGACTAAAACGGGAAGTGGAGGATTCGTTTAGCAGGATGACAAAGGCATGGAACTCAAGCATAAAACACAGAAATGAAAAATCCGACTTCTGTCCATTATCTCATTAAACATGAAACAAAATCATTCCTTCAGCGAAAGAACTAGCATGTAACAGGAATTGGGTTTAATGATGAGATTCACTTACACAATCAACATCTAATTAGAATTTAATCCACAAATAATAACAATAATAATGAGATAAGATAGAAAAAGGTTACCTAGGTCTTTAATCTGGAACTGAGTCAATATAACAGCAGGCACATAGACCTCAAGTGGATCAAGCTTTTTCCTGTTAAATATACATTATATCATTTATAATTACCCCTGACACAAAAAGAAAAATCATGTACAATACAGACATTCACCCAGGAAATTACTGATTACCTTTTCACGTATTTATCCAAAAAGCTACCCGCAATGGCATCTGCAGTATTAAAAGCAATAGGCCATGACTTAGCTTTGAAGCAACTCTCAAAACTGACAGTATCATAATTGATTGAAAAACAATGAAAGGCAAAAAGAAAAAGCTTGAATATAGCAACAACACTTTCCCCTTTTTTATTTGGCAGTGAAATGATAGTACGAATTGTATAACTAAGGTGAAACCAAGCGTACAGTTGGGTACAAGGAGCAAGTGAGAGAAAAGCAGAGAGATTGAAACCAGTCGCCGGCTCTCCCGCCATTTCGGTGGAGACACTGCGCACCTCACTCCAGAGAATCGCTTGGGTTTAGCAGTGAAGTTGGGGGCGGAAGAGCGAGGAGAGGACGACGAAAGGAAAGGGTAGGCACTAACGTGCGCGTAGGAGTTAACTGTGGCCATTCCGACGCAACAAACATCGGTGGATTTTGTCCCCAGAGGAAAACTGGAACGGTCTTATCCGTTAGTTTATGCCTTTCACCACGATAAGAGGGACGTTGTCCGAAATCACAAAATTAACCTTTGTAAAGATTTTGTTAAATATTGGTTGCCACATCTTCTTAAACCCTTGGTTTACGTCTTCTAATTGCATTAAAATATTAATTAAGATTGTAATTAGAGCTAAGTCATAATTGAGTGCGTGGGACTACAATAAAATAATGTAGGAACAAGGAGCCAAATTGGTTGTTTTTTAAAAAAGTTGCCTTCCTCACATGCATTTTCAAACCACTTCAGGATTTAATTATGATTCTTCTTATATTAAATTAACTTAATAATTAAACAGGAGCAAAAAAAAATCCCCATTTCCTCGAAAAACCACCAAAAAAAAAAATAATGCTAGTAGCGCATTTTTTGGTTGCAAGAAAGAACCGGGTCGAACCCGAGAACCCGGACGGTGGCATGTCGGCAAATTATGACCAAATGAGTAGCAATAGATGTAAAGCAACCGAAACGAAGTGGACATTTTACTGACTATTCCATCTGTTCCATCTCTCCCATCTCCCTTTCTTTCTTCTGTCTCAAATCTCCTGAGTTTACTCTTCAAAGTTCAAAGCAACAGGGAAAAAGGAAATCAACAATGGCAATGATTTTATGGCTTCTTTTGCCTCCTTTTCTTTTCCTCTCTGTTTCTGCTAATACTCAAAGTAAGTGTCCCTCCTATCTTCTTTCTCTTATCCAGCGTTAGCTATTGTTTCCCTAGAAAAAAAGGGGTTTTGTTTCTTAACTTTTTTTATATGGTGAAACAAAATGACTTTGCACAATGTATGTCTGTTTTGGGTTTGGAAATGAATCGTTGGTTCTAGTAAGTGATTGATCTGCTTCATAACTATAAAAATCTTGTTTCTTATCTATTTTTATTTCTGGGCTTCTTTCATATTTCCAAATGCAGCTGTGTGTTTGTAAGTTGGTTAACATATAATTGATCTGAATCTCAGGCATTGCAGTTTTAAACTTTTGATGGTTGTCCATTTTGATTTGACCTAAGTTTTGTTTAAAGCAGGTGGTTTCTTTTTTTTTTTTGTTGCTGGATCTCGTGTTTAAAGCGGTGTCTTTTAGTTGGTTGACTTATTTTGGCGTTATTTCCCTTCTTAGTGCTCTATTTAGCTTGTATAAAGGAGGACAAGGGAAAGAAATTTTACTTTTGGATCTATCATTTCCATGTATTTTGATTGGTGGATTGGGTCTCCATTTCCAGAAACCGTATCAAGAAATGTTCCTTTGAATTTGCCACTTGAAGACAGTTTTTGATTGTCATCTTGCTTGAGAATCATATTGGGGGGTGGGGGTGGGAGAAGTTTTTTTCATTTAGTTTGATGTCCTTCCATCGTTCCTAAAATAGATCTTCTTTAGGACTCTGGCTGGAAGAAAGTGATCATAAACTCGTAGCTTTTTGCAATTCTATTGTTTCACATCAGAGAACATACTGGTTGCTGTGGGTATATGTTTGTGTTTAAACGAGTCTGGTCTAGAATTGTCCATTATAGATGGTTAAATTGCCTAATACTATTCCACATAGGAGTTAGGGCATGTGTAAGTAGCTAAATCTGAATATATAGTGAATGAAGAACTCGTTATGCCAGTGTCATTTACGAAGACAAAGTTGTAGCCATGATATAAACCCAGATGAAAATCTTTGATCATGAGATGCATCATGATTATGCGTGAAAAGGAATGCACATCGCTTGTAGAAGAGAGGAGGGAATTGTCCAAGTGAGCACGGAATGTGCTGAAACTAAGCAATGCACCAAGAAGAGAAAAGCTTCGTTTCCAAACTTTCGCCGTTTATCCATATCTATGAGGCATGATAAAATGTCTTCAACTTCATAATGGGAAGTTAAACATGTTTGAAGCCCTTCATATTGCATTTGATCCCTCCCTTCTGAATACCCTAAGAGACAGCATGACTTTACACCTGATTGCACCTGCTGTTCTAGTTACCCGTCTCTAGCCATCATCATACTGCAAAATTTTAGCTAACAAATCAGTGAGGATATAGAACTTAAAGCCATCCTCAGCATTCAGTCCAAGGGGTGCCACATCCTTCTAATGTCACTTTTTCCATGTATCATCCCATGAAGAGAGCATGTGATATTCTGACTGGTCTGAGTAGAACTCTTCTGTTTTTTTTTTTTTTTAACTTTTTGTAGTTTGTTTGGTATTGATTCCTTCATGCTGGTATTAGTCACATAATTTCTCCTCTGCTTCAAGCAATTGCTTTTGTCATGTTTATTGCTACATTTTTTTTTTCTTATGGAACAAAAACTAATTATTATCAGTACCCATATATCCATAGTGTATAACTAGCTGAGTATATGAAATGGATTACTCAAAGGCATGTAAAGCATGTGGTTTTTCAATCTGTTTCATACTCTAGTATAGTCATCTTTTTAAGGTTCAAATTGTTCTGTACATGTGTTTGTGGCAGTCATTTTTCTTGAGCCCTAACAACATTCATCTTTTCTTTATTTGTGACATTATGAACACAAACTGTAGCCAAAGTAACTGACAACCCTGCGGATGAGTTGGTGGCTGCGCTTAATGCCAATAGAACAGCACACAAGTCTTCATCTCTCACTGACAACCCAGGCCTTGCCTGCATTGCTTTGCAATATATAAAAGCATACCAAGGTGATTGTGATGCTGTAGGAGGGCCTGATGCCAAGAAGCCTGCTGATTCTGAATTTGCTGAAACTTTTGCCCCAAACTGTGGTGTTGATGCCTCAACCCTCTCTCCAATCACTAGCCGTTTACTTGGATGCCAGTCCAAATATGTCCAGCCTCCCGAAGCATTCTCAATGTTGATGAAAAACGAGAAAAGTTTGGAAATTCTCTACAATAAGAACCACACAGAAGTTGGGGCTGCTGTGACTGGCACAGATGGTGGGGCTCCCTTTTTCTGGTGTGTGCTGTTCAGCAGTGGTAAGCTTAACAATAGCTTTGTTCTAGAAGGAGGTGTGGCTAAAATTTCAAGACCTGGATGCTTTAGTGGTGCTAATGACAAATGCAGCGGTGCTGATGATTCATCTCGACCGGGTCATGTGTGGCTGTATGTTCTTACAGCTTTCATTGCTGTGGGATATGCCTTCGGGTTATAATCATATCCCTTAGAATATGAACTGTTTTCCTCTTGATTGTTGATTCTGAGGCACCCCATTGCCTTGAATAGCTTGGCCTCTGTAGGTGTTTTTTTTTTTTGGTTATATCATCATAATTTTATTGATTACTTTTTTCACTTTGAGGGAGTACACACTTTATGCCATTGATTCCCCCAGTTTCATGTGTAAAATTTCAAATGATTGAACCTACTCAATTATTATTATTATTATTATTATTGTTATTTTGTTTACTTGGAATGGTACTATGTTGTTTATCATGACTTGTGAAACTATCATACACAAAGATGTGAAGAGACTTCCAGCAGCTAAATTTCCCTTTCATCACCCACCTTCTAATAATTTCTTTGGATTAATTTACTTCTAATATCTGCAGTTCAATAATAATATGGCGCCTCAAAGGCACAAACTGGGTATGGTTAGTAAAAAATGGAATGCCCAATGGTTTCCATTTTCCCCCTTTTTTGGGTCTACAGACCTACTCTGTACAGAATCAACATATGCCTTGGCAAATAATACTACTATTTCCAATGATTGTGTAATTTATATTGTGTTTCTTTGACTAAAATTTCTTATAATCCAGCATTTATCAAAACCTTTATTAGTTTCATCGTACTAGCGATAAAGTCTTGGTACTCGTAGGCATTAGCTGGGACTGGATTAAAGAAATTTGGAATCGTCGGTTTGCTGGGCGCAGACTCATTTGGGCCTCGGGGCCTAACCAATGCCATGCGAGCTAGAAATCTAGTGCCCGGGAAGTTGGTGCGAGTCGACCGTCTAGGGATTCGACCCATGTCTCATGCAAGTTGAAAATTTTCTTTCTCATGGTTGGTTAGTAGATAAAAGTTTAAAACCCAATAATTTCCTACTTGTGCTTTCTTTGCCAAAATAAATAAAGCCTCTCGATTTGATAGTTGGCATGGCATATGCCTTGTATACGTTAATTATATGTCACATGAATTAAAAATGTCAGTTGATATTAATTTGATGACTTCATTAAAATTAAAGACCTGTGTAGGTATAAATTAAAAAAAAAACAATGTTTTTAAATATAAAAAAAATTACATATAAAGTGTAATAATTTATAATTTCTTTTAATATTTAAACTTTACACATAATTAAACCCTAACTAGCACATCATTCATAAGTTAGTACTTACACTAGGGCCTACTTTCTTAGGAAGCAAGAAAAATAATTCAGGTAAAGATTAGTCTTTTCACCTGGGCTCATTGGTAAGATTCCATTCTATCATGTTTTCCTTTTAATTTCTCTTTTTAAATTAGATACGAGTTACATAATACTTATATTTTGGAGTGATTAAAATTAGACTGAATTAATGACTCGACTGCATCGAATGTAATCTGAGTAAAATTGTTTGGTTTGATTGATCCATTTAGTCCATTAGATTCAATCGATTTATTTGATTGATTCTTAATTTTAAATTTTTTTTCAATCAATTTAATATTATATATATATATATATTCTTATTTACTACTTATTAAGTTGCTATCAAAGTTAATTTTATTGTTTTTGTTAAGTTGAATCTTAAATATCAAAACTTAGAGGTCAGAATTTTTAAATGTTAATTTGATGTCTTATAGTAAAGGATAAAGGTTGTCTTAACTCTTGTAAATGTTATAATTTATGCGGATGAAAGGAAAAATGTCATTTAGATTATTTGTATTTTTGTAATTATAGGTGAAATTTATAAATTTCAAGATTATAATTTGTAAAAATAAAAATGACAAAGTTTCAATTATTTTAATCTTAAACTAAATCAATTGAATCAATTTAATATTTAATTAATTTTTTTTAAAAATTTAATCTATTTAATCTTTAGTTACAACAAATTGAACCCATCCAATCCACCAATTACGCATTCCTTCTTATATTTATTTATATAAGTTTGATGCAATGATATTGAAATTGTAGGTAGTAATTACTTTAGGCGCTCTTCTCGGGCCTTGGTGGGCTTTGAACTTTTGTTTTAAACAAATTGAAAGCCGATGAGCTGCAGACATCAGTGACAGCAGGCTAATGTTTAAGTATTCAGTCTGAATCTCTACTTAGGTTGGGCTAACTTCCAGTATTATGATATTTAAATTTTGCTTTCATCTTCTGCACCTAAAACATTAAATCTTATATATATAATAAGATTAGATGTTCTAGATTAAAGTAGACTCATTGAATCTTGTAATATATATATATATATATATATTTATATGCAGGATTTTGTACCATCAACTAATTGTGATTGATAGCAAAAGCAATATATAATCTCTAAAAAAGGACAAAGCATGCCAAGTTTAATTTAGTGGTCATTCCTTTTCTCATGAAAAAGGTCAATATATAGGATTCCACATCCCCTTACTTTTAATAGTCCAACAAAAAAAGTATTGAAATTAAAAAAAAGAATTGATATGGTACTGATAGCATATTTTATTTTTTGAAAAGAGCGTCGTTAATTAAATTTTATAATAATTAATAAATTTAAAATCACAAAATTAATACGGCATGTGACTGGTATTTTTTATTATCTTTACAAAATTTTTCGAAATTTTTGAAAAAAGACAATGAAAAGGAAGGGTGGCCTACCCCTTTACATTTCTCCAATTTCATACAGTAGTAGGCATATTAAAACAAAAAAAGAGGTGGGCGTGGAAATTGGGATATAATAATTAGGGTTGTTAAAAGAAAAAGAAATAGTACAATAAGTAAAGTTTCACTTTTGGCCTTTAAACAGAAGCCGCAAGTGCCATGTGACTCGTAATGCCTATCGAGTAGCTAATTCTTTTTCAACACCTATTTATTTATTTTTACTAAAGTCCCCACTGTATACTCTTTAATTAATATCTTCTTTTTGTATGGTTTTTCCCATATCTCATTTTCATGTACAAAATTTTGTCTCATTTTTCTTCCAACTTTAGCCCATTAAAAGATGAGTAACCAATGGGGAGGGGGGCTTTCCATGAAGCAACCGGGCATCCCCACCTCAAGAAACAAATACAAAATTTGACTCTCCTACCAAGCCTATTTCTGCACACAATTTGTACCCATTTCCCTCCTCGATCATGTGACCAAAGCCCACGTAATCAACGTCCACCGTCCGATCCAAACAGCGAATCCACGTGGTACTGCTCATCACGAAAACGGTGTTTATGTTTCAATTCTTTGACGTGTCTATAACTATTTATGGTCTCGTAAGAACAAACTTTATAAAAACCAATGGGTCTTAATGTTTAGCAGAGATTAAACTGCAAAGGCACGGAGCCCGAAAATTTCTGTTAAAATTTTCGCGGGCGATATGTAAAGTGCTTGGTTTTTCGTTACTGGGTGCTTTTTTTGGTTGTTTTTTTTTTTTTTTTAAATATCGAGAATCGAAGAAGAACGAGATATCCGGGGATGGGTGATGTAGGGTTTTTCGAGAAAACTGATTCTGGGGAAAATGAAGGTATTTTGGGAGGAAGTGAAGAGAACAGCAAGAAAGAAAACGAAGAAGAAACTGCCGTTTTTAGTAGGCAGCAGGAGGCAACATTCAATCTCGATCTTAATCTGCAGCCAGTGGAAGAGGATTTTGGAAACACTTTTTTGGGATTTGATTTAGGATTTCCTGAGAAACATGCGGATGATTCCACCAATTCAAAAAGTCTTGTCTTTGGCGTTGATCTGAGGAGAATGGAAAGATACCCAGATGTTGAAATTGTTGGTTCTCCAAGCAAAAAGAGGAGATTTTCTGTTGAAGAAAAAGGAAAAGCAAAATTAGATGGTTTTGATGAAGAGGAAGAAAAACTGAATCTTGATCTTGATTTGGGATTGACGCAGATAGGAATAGATAAAGCGATTTCATCTTTCGGTCCTCCAATCGAAGCAGAGGAGCAAAAAGATACTGAAGTTGAATTTTTGGGAAGTACTAATACTTTGAATACTATTGATCTTGTTGTAGGGGAAATTGATTATAAGAGGAATGATGAAACGGAGGAATTTTACGTCTCAAGAAAGAGGGAAGAATCAAGAAGACACCACGAGATTGCTAGAAAATTTGCCCAAAGGCTTGCACATGAAGTTGATTCTGAAGGAGATTTTTTGAAATCTTTTTCTAAGACAAATAAGGATGGAGCTTTAAAGAATGTTGTTGTTGTTGTTGTTGATGATGATGATAAGGCAGAAGACTCAGAAAGTCCTTTTGGTATGGCATTAGAGATGATCAAAACCCGAAATTCGAGTTCAACTGACAAAAAGAAGTACTCAAGGGGTGGATTGGAGGCGGAGTTCAAATGGGTGCCTAAGAATTATAAAGGGTCGTCCATTTCTATGGCTCGTGACGTTCCATCATTGCTGGACCTTAGTTTGCGTGCTCTTGCAAAGAATGCCGAGGCAATGGTATCGCTCGAGCATGTTCCTGATGTGCTGAGGCATAAGCTTAGTCAGTTGGTGTGTGATAATCGGAAAATGGATGCTCATTTTCTGGAACTTCTTGTTAGGGGATCACCAACAGAGATACGAGTGAATGACTGTTCAGGAGTAACTGAAGACGAATTCACCAAGATGTTTGGCTGTTGTGATACTAAGAACTTGATTGTAAGTGACGTTTGACACATGTTGTTTTATCTTCCATTTTAATTGAATTGGCAGAATTTTTTCTTTTCTCTCTCCATGTTTTACAATGCAACCTTAGCATATCACCAATTGACTTGAGGGATTATTTGGTTCTATCTCTTAAGTTTTATTGGTGACTCTGTGAGCTATTTTCTTCTGAAAATTTTGCCTCAGTTATAATTTGTGAAAGTTTTAAAAGAAGGGGAAAACAATTGTAATTGAAAGATTAGAACTTGGCTTTTGGCTCTCACTATATATGACTAAGAAACCAAACTAGGACATTTAGGGTACTTTCAGAATTGGTTTTTCTAATATGTTTATGGACTATATACTTATTTAGACGTGGGCACCTGGCTGTCAGTTATTTATGATGTTTTTGGGCTCTGGAGGCAGGTTCTGCAGCTTGACTTGTGCGGATCATGTTTGCCTGATTATGTGTTACAAGGCACCTTAGCTCATTCATCAAATAGCCTTCCTGCTCTAGTTACCTTGTCTCTGGATGGTGCATATCGTTTGTCAGACAAAGGGCTAAATCTACTTGCGCTGTCTGCACCTGCTCTGCAGTCAATAAATCTGAGCCAGTGTTCCCTTCTCACATCTGCTGGCATCAACAATCTAGCTAGCTGTTTTGAATCTACCTTAAGAGAGCTATATTTAGATGAATGTCAGAATATACAAGCTATGGTTGTATTGCCTGCACTGAAAAAGCTTAAATGTCTGGAAGTGCTGTCATTGGCCGGAATTCAGACTGTTTGTGATGATTTTGTCGTTGGAATGGTTGAAGCATGTGGCAAAAATATGAAAGAGCTTGTTTTGGCTAATTGTGTGTGAGTTCTCTGAGATTATTCTAATTGATTTAAAAGTACACATAAGGAGGTTTAACACTTTTTATGTCTGTTTGTCTAATCTAGCATCAGTTTTGGTAACATAGGTGTTTTTGAGTTGCAGGGAATTGACTGATATATCTCTCAAATTTGTGGGAAAAAATTGTTCCAGATTATGTGCCCTTGACCTCTCTTACTTGCATAACTTGACGGATTCATCAATGAGATATCTTGCCAATGGCTGTCGATCAATTACCAAACTTAAACTGTGCCGCAATGGTTTTAGGTTTCCTTTCATCCTATGCTTATCTGCTGTTCATTTCCTAGCTTCTATAGATAATGATATACTCATCATGATACCGTCACATGTTTAATTATTCTATGTTTGTCAATTATACAGTAGACACTCTTATGTAGTATACATTCTTTTGACTTTTATGGAAGCAGTACCTGCAACTGACACAAATTATTTCTATATATATGACAGTGATGAAGCTATTGCAGCCTTCTTAGAAGCCTCTGGAGGTTCTCTAACTGAACTGTCCCTGAATAACATTATTTCGGTGAGATATCAAGTTATCAACATGCCTTACCTCATTAAGCTTTTGCCTTTTGCTTTTGTCTGCACCAAAATACCAATTATCCGGCAATGATTGTTGAATGATTCCCAAATCTGCTGTCTGACTCACTTTTTTGTGCTTGAAAGCCAAATGATTTCATTCTATGACATTGATGTTGCATGTGTTGGCTACTTCAGCTTCTTACATTCAATATTGCAAGCATGTAGTAATTGGTAAACTAACTCAAGGCGGTGAACAATTATAACAGGTGGGGCTGAACACTGCATTGTCACTTTCCAAATGTTCAAGAAAATTGTTCAGTTTGGACCTATCATGGTGCCGCAATTTAACAGATGAGGCACTGGGACTGATTGTTGATAGTTGCCTGTTACTGAGGCTGTTAAAACTCTTTGGATGTACACAGGTACACTTGCCAAGCTCTCTCTCTCTCTCTCTCTCTAATTAAAAGGCATCCTGTCCATGCATAATTGCTGCTTCAGGTGATGATTTATATAAAACCCAATAGTTATCCCTGTCAATGCATGCACATGCAATTTTCAAAATAGAAATGCTTATTTCTCCTCATGTTTCACTGACCTAAACTGCAACAAAGAGTAAATGCAAATTTAAATACATAGAAAAGCATCTTGCAGTTGATGCCAGCTGTTGTGTTTCTGATCTGGGACCTTTTTGTGTTTGATGCAGATTACAGAAGTGTTTTTAGGTGGGCATTCAAATGCCCAGGTGCAGATCATTGGACTGAAAATGACAACAGTATTAAAACATCTCAATATGCTTGAACCCCAAGAAGCTCCATTGCGCTATTCACCTATCAGTAGTTTATGATGAATGGTAGAGCTTGAATAACTTGGTTACCCAGTTTGCAAGGCCCAGCTTCATTCATTGACTTATACAAAAGCAACACTGACAACTAAAAGTACCCTCTTTTACTTGTCCATTCAAAGCCTTCAGTTTTGAAAACATACCTACGAAATTGTTACCAGACACCAAACCGGCTAATCTCTTTAGAGATATACCTCACTCTTTTTTTGGTGTCCTAGCAAATTCGCAATCAACCAAAAATTGTATATGGTCGATGGAATATTTTGGATAGTTTTTATGGTCATATTAAAGAGATAGAATTCTTCTCCCTTATTGAGTGTTTCAGTTGATTCTATATGCTTGTCTTCTGTTTTTCATCTTTATCAGATCAGGGTTAAGTTTGTTATCTCAGTTACGGAACATATGATTGAGGTTTGAAAATGTTTTAAACTCACAAATCCAAGGTGAGATGGTAGGCCTACTTGGTATGGTTTGCCCTGCTCGATGAAAGTATCTAGAGTCTGCATCTTACATATTGTGACTAGGAAACATTGTCGACCTACATTCACACCTTGAGAGTAAATTGTGGCAAGAGGTTAAACAAGACAGTGTCAGGTGTTGTGTTCCTATTTAGAAAAGAAAACCGACTTGGAATTCTGCTGAAATTAAATGTTGGTATTCTTCCATAAGGCCTCTGGCATCGGTTCAGCATGGTTAAAACATGGTTTCTACGCATTTTTTCTTTTGGTCATACATCGATTCAATGTTTATCAGCCATAGAGGTTGCGTTTATGGTGCAGTGCCCTGTTTTTCTCTTAGCAAACCCAGCAGCTAGAATTTAAATCTAACAAGGATTACGGATGTTTAGGAAGAGAAGAATACACTACAGGGAAAACACCAGTTTGACAATTAACCGTATATTCTTGCTTCTTACAAGGAGATAGTTTGATATTGGAAACTAGGAAACAGAGGATCTTCATCTCCACGACAAGGCAAAAACAGACGTTTCATTACTTATGTCTGTGTATAAAGCTCTTTCTGTTCCATAAGGTTCAACTTCAACCAAGCTTCTCAGTTCAGACCAGAAGCCTTACACTTCAAAACAAATGCCAGAACCAGAAGAATTAGTAAGATTCCAGCAGAAGAACCACCAACTCTGTGAATCCAGTTAGGATCAAACCTCGTAAAGCTTCTGTCACAGTAAAGCGACAAAGCAATGGCCAGGATTAATATCAATAGCAGCAGAGGCAGCCAAGAAGCAAAGTTGATGGGCTGCTCATCAGGTTCTAGCTCACTCACTGTTGCCCTGTTGGTGTAAAGAGGTGAAACCACACCTAAGACGACCAAACCTATTGCCACCAGTCTCTCATATGAAGAAGAGCTGCTTGACCTGATCCAATGACGATCAGACCTGGTAAATCTCTGGTTCAAGTAAAGTAAGAAAGCAAAAGCCAAGATCAGTAGCACAAGCAGCAGGCGCAACCATGAAGCCAAGTCCATGGATTGCTCTTCAAACTCCGCTTCACTAACCGACTTCTGGTTAACATAAAGAGGTGAAACCACGGCTAAAATGGTCAAGACGATCGCCACCCATTTCTCATATGAACAAGACCTGCTTGACCTGCACATAGCTATCGGCTCCATTCATAACACAAATTTCAGGAGAAACAGCCCCTTTTTTTGTTATTGAGCAAATTGTTTCTTCATATTATCTCCCTATTTTTCATTTAACCTCCGGATCCATCCATTTGGAATATAGTTTCTGGTCAAGAAACATTCCAATCCAACGGCCATGGGAAAGGCCCAAAGGGTTCAAGTGTAAAGAGCAATCTCTATAAACCCTTATCCCTTGGGAATCCTTCCAGAAGTTTTCAAGATACGTGGAAATTTTGCAAGAGGTAAGGCAGCCATATTAAATTGTTTTGGAATCAGATTCTTGGAGCGGAATTAATCTGCAAAGTTCCTCTTTTATCATCACATTTGATGCCGATCCGATTATTCCTAAAGTTTGATTAAACAAAGGGAACATGATGCCATTTGAGATCAACCATAAATAAACCGGTCAAGGGAAACAGATAGTAGCAGACAGTAAAGCTTTTGCTAGAGTTCTTACATTTGAAATTAGAATTTGTTTTTTGCTTATCATCCCCTAAAAGAATTATTTTAGCGGTTAAAATTGGATACTTTTATAGCACAAGAATTTCCAGTGATCAACCGGTACAAAGTAAACAGAAAAATGACTATTAAAACAAAACGATGTTTAACTGGTGCCATTGGAGCTCTTGGACCGGTTGCCATTGAGCCGTCTCATCCACTTCTTCTGCGATGAGGTTAAATCAGTGAACAAAGAAGGAGATGAAGCGCTTTTCGGAGGTTGTCCAGCCACGGGAAGCTCCGCCGGAAGTGCGGCGGCGGTGCTACTAAATGCGTTTAGAACCAGAAATGCAAGTATTGGAGAGAGATCCAATGTTCCTCCCAGCGGTGGAATTATCCCGCGGAATATGTTGAGGTACGGATCACATATAGTGCTGAACCAAAGAAAAATAGTAGTTTATATTAAAAGAAATTAAAGTATTTTAGTTTATTGAAATTCCATGGAATTGGTATCATTACCTGAGGGGGCTAACAATGGCTGGAGGAGAGTTAGGGAACCAAGTCAAAACCAGCCTTACAATTAACAGCGTGTTGTAAATGTTTAAGAAATTAAGGATTCCATTGGCCACGACGATCCCTGCCACTGAATCACCAGGTAAAACCGCTGCAAAATTGTGATTTGACAGCGGAGAATAATTATTAACCTTCCTGGAATTGATTCTGTAAGTAGTTACCTATGGTAAAAATTGGAATTAGTACCAAAACAAACACCTTGAATGGGAATGAAAGAGAGATAGCTAATGAAATAAGTTACCTCATTGCAGAAGCTTTGGAAGTCGGAGGATAAGGAGAGTAGATTTTTGAAAGCTGGATTTTGTTTAAGGAAATTGAAGAACTTATCGGCGGTTGAAACAACTGAATCGTGAAGATCACGAATTATATTTTGAGGAACAACGGGAGCGAGATTGGGCTTCGATGGCCTCAAATATGGAGGCGCGAATGGCGTTTGAATAAATGCTGAAGAAAGTAATAAAGATTTGGGAACTGAAGTTGGGGATTTTGATTTTAGGCTCTCTTGGGCAGGCTCAGTAACGGCCATTTCTTTGCTTGAAGAAGAAGAAGAAGAGGAAGAAGATAACATTTTTCGTTTTCAGTGGATTAGGATTTTAAAAGTGAGGTTTTTATGTATACAGCGTGGCACGATCTTATTTGCTACTTCGCTGTGGTTCTTTTGCACTGCAATAAAACGCAGCGTTTTGGATAGCAAATAAATTGACGATTTTTTAATTAATTACTGACTTGCCAGGCTGGCGCTCCTGCTGTTTTTGACCACAAAGTAGGTGTGTCTTCAATTTAACGATAGCAACAAAAAAACGTGGGGATATAATAGCAAGCTTACGTGGCGAAGGGTGATTGGATCATATTTTAAATAATTCAACTACCTCCTCTGCCTTCATCAACGATCGTCTTCTTAAACTCTCTTCTCTGTATTTCTTTTTTCTTTTTTCTATCCTTCTGCGAAAACACAATGGCAATGGCGGCTGATCTGTTAAGACTCTCTTTATCTACTCAGCCAAAGCTCTCCTTCAGTTATGGCGGGAAAGCTAAGATTGACCGCTTTGACTTGCTCCAACGGCGCCGTCGCAGTCGTTTCTATTCCCGGCCTCGCTCAACTCCTGGTTTCATCTTGTTCAACTCACTGGAAACTAGATCACAGTCGCAAGAATCGTCTCTCCAAACGCCGAAACAAAAGCCTAAAGACTCTTCGGTTCTCCTCGATGTCAATGGGATGATGTGCGGCGGATGCGTATCCCGAGTTAAATCCGTTATCTCCTCCGACGAGCGAGTGGAATCAGTCGTGGTCAACTTATTGACAGAAACAGCGGCGATCAAGTTGAACCAAGAGGTGATAGAGAGCGAGACCGTGGACAGTGTTGCGGAGAGTATAGCTCAACGCGTGAGCGAGTGCGGGTTCATGGCGAAGAGGAGGGTTTCGGGGCTTGGAATCGGAGAGAATGTGAGGAAATGGAAGGAAATGTTGAAGAAGAAAGAGGAATTGCTGGTGAAGAGTAGGAATCGAGTGGCTTTTGCCTGGACTTTGGTGGCGCTTTGTTGTGGATCTCACGCTTCACATATTTTGCACTCGCTTGGGATTCATATCGCCCATGGTAATATACTTTAATTAAGGACAAATACTTATTCAAATTAAGATCTGTGATAATGACTCATTGAATTAGTACTTTGATTTAATTTAATTGCTATGTTTGATGCAGGACCATTTTTGGAGGTCCTTCATAATTCTTATTTTAAAGGTGGATTGGCTTTAGCGGCTTTGCTGGGGCCAGGAAGAGGTTGGTTTTTTTTCCCCTTATTTGCACATATATTAACATTTAGGTGGTATTTAAGAAGTTGCTTTATATTACAGACAACAATTTTAAATGCATTTTAAGATATTTATCTTAAGGCACTTGCTAGCAAAACTCTTTTAAAGTGTCCTAATGCCCCAGTGAGTAAAGGTTGACTTCAGTCAAATTGCTTGAAACGTCTGTTGCAGACCTGCTAGTTGATGGACTAATGGCGTTCAAGAAAGGATCACCCAATATGAATTCTCTCGTGGGATTTGGATCAATTGCAGCATTTATCATTAGTGCAGTGAGATTTTTCTTCTTTCTTTCCTTGTGGTTTGAAAGCTGATATTCAGTTTTCTTGGTGTAGCCTTGTGGAGTCAATTTGCTAATTTCAGTTGTTCTTATATTTGCGTATTTCCTTGTAGGTGTCGCTTCTTAACCCTGGGCTTGCATGGGACGCATCCTTCTTTGATGAACCGGTGATTTCCCTTACTTTTACTTCTTTGCAATATTTGTTATCAATATTCTTTTTGCTCCTTTTGACATTATGCTCTACTCCTTAACTTTTAAGCTAAGCCAAGGACCCTTTTATCATTGTTGAGTTACAGCTACCAAATGCATTGTGATATGACCCCTTTTGTTACATCTAGTGATCGCTATTTCTATATATGCTGAAACAACTTAGATGAATGTCTGATAGTTTTGGTTGATAACAGTTTCTCATGAAGTTCTCTGATTTTTTAGTATGCAGGTTATGCTTCTTGGTTTTGTGCTCCTGGGACGTTCTCTGGAGGAAAAAGCAAGGATTCAAGCATCTAGTGACATGAATGAACTTTTAGTGAGTTAGAATTGATACTTGCTTTTGGTGCTATTACACTTGTTTTTGTGTTTGATGGCCAAGGGCCAATGACTCTGCTTTTCGGCTCTATGGATTCATAGATTTTACTTGCACAACATGCTTCTAACATATTCACCCTGAATTTTGAACTTCTTGCCCTTTGTGTGGTTTCACATGTGAGTTCATTGTTTTTGCAGTCATTGATTTCCACTCGGTCAAGACTAGTGATTACTTCAAGTGATGATTCATCTGCTGATTCTGTACTTTGCTCTGATGCTATTTGCATTGAGGTTCCATCAGATGATATTCGAGTTGGAGACTCTGTGTTAGTTTTGCCTGGAGAAACTATTCCTACGGATGTAAGTCATGAATATGTTATAACATCAGGTTTGAGTGGATCATACACTGAATTTCGTAAACTTGGTACATATACATACATATACATTTGTGCTTTCATTTAAAGCCAACACATCTTGCTAATGATATGAAACTAAGATGAACCTTTTATAATAACTGTATGATTGAATTTACTACACACAAATTGACATCTGCTATAATTAAAATTCCCTACACAGGGGAAAGTCCTTGCAGGAAGAAGTGTGGTTGATGAATCCATGCTCACTGGGGAATCACTTCCAGTATTCAAGGAGAAAGGTCTCATGGTCTCTGCTGGAACAATAAACTGGGTAAGATTATTACTTTGAGGAATAGAGCTTTGAAATGCTGTGACTTATGCCATCGGCTTTTACTTTAGGGGAGAGAAATGCTTGACCGTTGCTTATTTCAGGGATATAGGTATAACCTTTTATATTAAAGTGCATATTAGCTGGACTGCTTGAGAGAATTAGACCTGAGTGGGAGAGGTAGACAAAGATTGAAAGTTGGGACTAAATTTGGATTCTTGCTGAATTATTTTTGAAGAATTTTCCTTTAAATTCACTTACCCATGCATTCATCATTCATTTTTATGGATGTTTATATATTTCAGGATGGTCCTTTAAGGATTGAAGCAACTTCCACAGGCTCCAACTCAACTATTTCTAAGATTGTACGAATGGTTAGTGCCTTAGTGAACCTTTTTATTGGATTAATTATACAGTCATGTTTTGACATCTGATGTTTGATGAGTCACTATACTTTGTCTCTTTCTGCACTGGGTATAATTGTCCTATGTTTATCTAATTACTAATGACAAATCATTGCTTCCTTTTGGCCTGAGTAAGCTTCCAATATTTTTTCAGGTTGAGGATGCTCAAGGACAAGAAGCACCAGTGCAGAGGCTTGCAGATGCGATAGCTGGGCCATTTGTATACAGCATAATGACTCTGTCGGCAGCAACCTTTGCTTTTTGGTATGGGGTTTGTTCTTCAGATTTATTAACTTTGGATAGACTGATGAAAGTTGAGGTGCTTAAAATTGATGGAAAAAGCAACATTTTAATTTATTTATTCAAGATATGTATGTAACTCTTAGATGCTTTCATTAAACTGAATGGGTAATTGTTATTCACTTTGCAAAGTTCAAATAGTTGAAATCTTACTTTGAGAAGATGATGGCAATTTTAGCTGCACTTCACCTCTAGTTGTTCTCTCCCCATTGTTCCATCTAAGATCCCCGCATACTTCTACTTTTGTATATGCCTGTGACAATTTGGGCATCAATTTAAGCAAGGGCTGCACAATTTTAACTTTCTTTCATTTCAGAAGTTGTGCATTTAGTTTACACATTGCCTTAACTTCCCATGCTAGTAGAGGTCCCTGTGGGCTTTTGTTTTAGTTGCTTATAGATATGTTATCGACTCTCTCCTAGCATCCACTGATTCTCTACTAGCTTAATTCTTACTTCTTGTCTCCTTGTTGCTTTGATATCCAGGTATTATGCTGGGTCACACATATTTCCAGATGTTTTGCTCAATGACATTGCTGGGCCTGATGGAGATCCTTTACTTTTGAGTTTGAAACTTGCTGTGGATGTATTAGTGAGTAATCTTTTGTTTACCTGCATTTCTTCACCAGCTTATTGCCTAAATATTAATTGCCAGATTGTTTGCATAGTTTTCATTTTTGTCTATTTGGTTGCCAAGAAAGTTGTCCATCATAAGAGTTATCTCAATATCGCAAAAGAAACTTCTTTTTTCCTTTTCAAAAGAAGGAAACAAGTTAAAAAGCTATGCCTTTCTGCATTTTCCTGTTAAAAGTTGCAAAACACATTTTAGGGAGATTTTCTGGTAAGAATGGCAACGGCCAAAATGCAGAAAAAGATGCAATATGATTAAATATTCAAATAAAAAAAAAAGTTTACAAGAATGCTCTGTAAACTTGTTGGCACCTGCAGATTATTGCTTACATAGTTGCCCTCATTTTCTTCGAGAATTGGGGCTTAAAGTGATGTATTTTATTTGCACTTTCTCTAAATAATCGAGCAAATATATATATTTGCACTGTCATTTTGTAATGCTAGTTATCTTTTTTCAGGTAGTTTCCTGTCCATGTGCGCTGGGTCTCGCCACACCAACAGCAATCCTTGTTGGCACCTCTCTTGGTAATTTATCTAGCTTGTTAATAAATCTTGATTTTGATGCTTCTTCTGTTTAGTACTGATATAGTGAATGTGTAATATTCTTATATTTACCATTTAGAAGATAGTATGAGCAAGTCCTAACTAACTATAGGTAAGTAAATATGTGGAGAGTTTTGGTTGGCTCATACTCTAATAAATATTGAGAACATCGGGAAGAATTCATTTGGAAAACTTTGATTTTGAGGAATTCCCAAATCTGCGCTCTTGAAATATTGTTTATTTTAGAACATTTGCCCATTATGACATTGAGACCACTATAAGTTCACTGGTATGAGGTGTATGCACATTGGATAGTCTTATATTTGAAGAATAGGATATTGGGCACTCAAGTTTATTATTGATTATTTACATTTTATAATCAACAATTAAACTGCCTGTTATACTGAATTTTATGTTGCTGCAATGACAATCATCAGGAGCAAGACAAGGACTGCTTATAAGAGGAGGGGATGTTCTGGAACGCTTGGCCAGTGTAGACCATGTTGCTTTTGATAAAGTACTTCTACACTCGAAGATAATACTCTCTCTCTGCTATTTTATAACTTTCACTCTAACCTCACCCTCTTTTCCAACGTGCAGACAGGGACTCTCACTGAAGGAAAACCCACTGTCTCCTCAGTGGCTTCCTTTGCTTATGATGAATCAGAAATTCTTCAAATTGCTGCAGCAGTAGAGAGAACAGCAACACATCCAATTGCTAAGGCTATTGTAAAGAAGGCAGAATCGTTGAATTTGGCATTCCCAGAAACAAGAGGGCAGCTAGTTGAACCAGGTTTTGGAACCTTAGCTGAAGTAAATGGGCATTTGGTTGCTGTTGGTAATTTAAAATGGGTTAACGAACGATTCCAGATAAAAGCAAAGCCCTCTGATTTGATGAATTTGGAACATGCGACAATGCATCACTCATCATCACCATCAAACAATTCAAAAACAGCTGTCTATGTTGGACGTGAGGGAGAAGGTGTTATTGGTGCCATAGGAATATCTGACAGTTTGCGGTATGATGCTGAGTCTACTGTGAGAAGGTAATATTTTCATATTCTTTTTACCATGTTGGAGAGTTCTCTCCATTCCCTGGCTTGGCATGGACATTAGCTACAAGTCCTAATTAGTAGCCAATGCCCAATTGATTGTTCTCCATCCATGGTTGGTCATGAAGCTCTATTAACTCTTCTTTATGTTTCAACTAGAATAGCAACAATTAAAACTTTCATTTCCTTTCCCTTTTGTTCTATCGAAAATATGCTGAACATGCATAAGACTGATGATAAAAAATGTTCTACGTATGAATCTTATTTTCTGACCTTTTGTCATTTGTGGTTGTTTTGTTGTCTTGTTTGTAAAAGACTTCAGAAGAAGGGTATCAAAACAATCCTCATTTCAGGAGACAGGGAAGAGGCAGTTGCAACTATTGCGCAGACAGTTGGAATAGGAAGTGAATTTGTTAATGCATCCCTGACTCCGCAGCAGAAATCAAGGGTTATATCTACTCTTCAGACTGCAGGACATCGCATTGCAATGGTATAATCTAAAGCATTCTTAAGTCTCACCTGGCTCTTCAGTCAATAATTGGACTTCTTCATATTTTACTAAAAGTGGGCAGTATTGCTGCTCCACTGACTTAGATGAAGAAGTACCTATATTAGACTTGCCTTCAATGATTAGTTTTCCCAGGATCACATTGATTGTGAGCTGAGGAGGAAGATTTAGGATGACCCTGATAAAAGTAACGCATGCTAGTCCTAGACTGTGGCTTTGTTACAAATATGTCCAGCTAATATGTCTGTCTTGTTTCTCTCTAAAGGTAGGGGATGGCATTAACGATGCACCATCTTTGGCTCTTGCTGATGTTGGGATATCTATACAGACTGAAGCACAAGATACTGCAGCCTCTGATGCGGCATCTATTATACTTCTTGGAAACAGACTCTCACAGGTTTGCTATTGTTCAAGTTCTTAATTTCAGTGTTCATGTTGCACCACGTACAACATGTTACATGAGCTTGTGGATACTATAAACTTTATAGCTAGTCAATTTTTAAAAGATGTTTACAAAGATTATATTTTGGCTGCTCCATAGAATACCAGGCAGATACTTTCATTCTCACTGAAGACTTCCCTGGCAGGTAGTAGATGCACTGGATCTTGCACAGGCAACAATGGCAAAAGTGTACCAAAATTTATCATGGGCAGTAGCATATAATGCTGTTGCCATCCCCATTGCTGCTGGTGTATTACTTCCCCAATATGATTTTGCCATGACGCCATCACTTTCTGGTAAGTAAACTGGAAAAGTGGAGAAGTAACACTCATTTATATACGTATGGTCCCCAGAATATATTCTCTTTCACATCTAGGACTATGACTAAGTTGCTTCACTCTTTTGTATTGGGCTTGACAGGTGGGCTAATGGCCTTGAGCTCAATATTTGTTGTAACCAATTCCTTGCTTTTACGTCTCCATGGGCTTGAGAAGAGCAGGAAAAAAAATGTTGCGAAAAAATCACAAATGCCTGCTGGTCCGAGTTAACGAAAGTAGTCCAGTCCAATCCATTGAATAAATATCCCGAGATGGTATTTCTTTTACTCAAAAATGAGCAAGAATGAAAATTGCGAGCACATCAATTTCTCTCTCTCGGTTCATTTGGTTTAGCTCTTGTGGTTTATTATGTTATAATAAAGCATGTTGAAATCGTTTTGTGGACAACCAAAGCCATTATCAAACTGCAAGGCTACTTGGTTGGCACAACGTGTAATCCGTCTAGTACCATCAAAATCTAATAATTCGGGCACTTGTATTGTAACGATAAATGTAATTTCTTCGTCCGATTAAGTGAAAGAACAGAGATGCATTTCTCATTTGCTTTGCGTTTTTCTTAACCTCTTTTTTATTCTTTTTCCGCCATTGTTTGATACTGCTTTATTATCAGCTTTCTTAAGGCCAAACACAGCGTGTACCTCCATTGATTCTTGCAAAGACAGGAGTTGGTGTAGCCACGTGCGAAGTGTCCATTGAAACCACTCAATCGCTTGGTTACGGAATTGCAAAGCTGTGGCCAAGCAGATACTTTGACTCAGAGACTGATGCTGCTCTGCTCAGTATAAGGACGTTGCCAAATGCATGTAGATATGGATCACAATTAAGTTCACGACAGAAACTCCATTATTTTCTGGTAGGTTTTCAGGTCCTCTCCCATAACTTCTATTGGCCCTGCGCCACACCATCGCCGCGCCCCCACCAAGTACCCACAGTTCAAATCACTGAATGAAAACCTTCTCTCATTTCATCCATCCCCATCAAGACCCCGACCCCCCCCCCCCCTTCCAAAGAAAAGAAGAAGAAGAAAGTCATAGCTGATATTTAAAGCATTAATGGCAATTAATCCCCCAATGCATTACCACATCAATACATCATGCTTCAGAAATCAGCTGAACCTGAGAAAGTGAGTGAGACAAGAGAGAGAATCTTGCTTGCTTAGTCTTATAAAGTCTGAAACAATGTCCTTCACGGACCACATTCCAAGGAGGTTTGTTTGTCTTTCCCAATTCCCATTAGGATGAAATTGAATTATATAGCAGTATTAAATTTAGGAAGAAGAATCAAAGATCTTCTCTGGAGGAGGAAGAACGCTTCGGTGGCTGAACGTCCTAAAGAATAAAAAATAAATAAAAATAAATTTCAAGCATGTGAAAATCAGATTCCTTTCACGGAGTGTCATTTCTCTACGAAACCTTCATTTACATTTTGTAGCAATAAACAAATACCAGTGGTAAGACAGAAACTGTGGGGTTTTCATCAGAATAGAAATTTCACTGCCCCAGTGCTGAATTGCGAATGTAAATTCTTTAAGAATTCTTTCATATTCATAAAACTGAGTTGAGATTAGAGTGGGTTGGGGTAAACTCATGGGGAGAAGAAACATGGCCATGGCGTGGCCCATAGTTGATGGCCATACCCCCCCCCAAAAATAAATAAAAAAATAAAAACCTTAAAATACACTCACATTAAATGGGCACGTGATTGGGAACATGTTTAGTTGAAAGGACTTCCATGCAAAAACGCTTTACATGTGATTGGTGGGTCCACCTTTGGCCCCTCTACATTTACTCGACCGTACCCTTGATTATTCTTTTGTGTGTTTTCATTTTTTTTTCCCACTTGGCATGTAACCACGTTGCCATGCTTCCCATTTGTTACACGTGGTGGCCCTTCGCTCTTTCTTGTCGACGTGGCAGTTGAAAGTAATAACAAATCCGAAACTCCCTGTGAACGTTAAAATTCAAATTTTTAAAAGAATCAAATTATGGTGGGGGTTGTAATGTAATATAATTGCAGGGGAAGTAATTCCATAATATTACAATATTTAAATTTATAAATATTTTAAAATTTAATTGTTCATTTTAATATTTTGAGCACAAATCATTTGCATGGTTGCCAATTTTTCAAATTTCCAACTAAATTTTATAACAAGGTTGACATGAAAATGGAAAGCTATAAACATAGACAAGAGTGGGAAATTACTTATTTCATGTAAGAAGCAGACCCCAAAAATGATGTGTGGCCCTTTTGAAAATATAACTGAACAAAATGGATGAAAAATGGGGGACTGCGGCTACTAAATCAAGTAAGGATACGGTGATAGGAAGTGATCAAAGTCACTGATGAGGTGGGAACAACTTCGAGGAAAAAAATAATAATAAAAATGTTTAAATTTGATGAAGCATTTCTCGTTGGGTCCACAGACATCAATTCGTCCTCAAACCTCAAATTCCCTTCCCTAATTTTGGATAATTCACTTCCGCTAACTTCTTTGTTTGTTTATGAGTTTCAACAAGCTTATAACAATTTCACCTAAGCATGTTTAACACCGTTTGGAACTTTTCCTTGTGATTTTTTTTTAAATAAAAGATATAAATTGTTTTAAAAATTTTTAAACAAATTTCAATTTTTTTATTAAATTCAATAAGTCTCAATAAATTTCTTTTAAATCAAATAAGTTCATGTATGACGTTGACTTGAAAAATAAAAAATAAAACATGATATACGTTAATATGCTACGATAATACTTTTAAAAGAATTACTTGATTTACTGTCAGATAGAGAGGTTGAGTTTTATATAGATTTAATGAAAATACTCGACCGATATCCATTTCACCATATCGGATAGTACTGACAAAATTTAAAGAACTCAATAATCAGTTAGAATATTTATTAGATAAAGGTTTTTTATGTCTTAATGTGTCATCACGAGATGCACTAGTATTGTTTGTAAAGAATAATGATGGATCATTTATATCATGCATAATCACAATCAACTTAATGATATTTTGAATAATAATAATTAATTATAAAAAGTTATTTAATTTAAAATAAAATATAAAATTTTAATTGAATGTAATATAAAAATAATTATTTATTTAATTTATTTAACGATTTAAAAAATTTTAATATATTTATCAAATTAAAATAATTTGATTGTTTGGAATAATTTATAAATTTTTTTCTACCAAAAATTAGAATGAAGAAAATAAAAAAAAAAACCATCTAAAAGGGAGTTCAATAGGAGGGTATATTATTTAACAGAAGTGAAAAATGGAAAGAAAAAAAAAAGAAAAAAGAAAAGAGAGTCACGTGGCAGGGCAGAGTGGAAGTGGGCCAATGAGAGAGACATGTTACCGTAAGAGGAACATACTCTAATCCAGGAAACAATACACTCATTTCATAACTTCTAAACCCCTTCAAATCACCTTTCCCAAATCATACATGTTTTTAAATTATTTTTTACAGTTATTAAAAGCTTTAGAGAAAAGAAGCAATAATAGGACGCAGATCAGAAGAAAGGCCCAGAACCAAAAAGGACCGGATGACAGAAACGTTAACGACGTTGAGGAAGAGAGAGAGAGAGGGATAGAGGGAGGACGTGACGGCGTCAAAATATGTCAGTGGGGGACCCAGCAACTTTTCGTCAGTAAGGAGAAGAGGTGTCAGAGACAGTGAGGAGACGAGACAAATGACCTTCCCGAGGTAAAAATAAAAAACCCCCTAATATTTGAAAAAGTTTGATTGGGGTAAATTCTTTTCTTTTTTATCTTTTCTTTGATGGGATATTAGCTCAGTGTACGGTTGGCCTTTTTTTTTTTTGTGGACCCTTTATTTTTTTTATTTTTACAAATATTTTTTTAATCAACTTTTTTTACCAAGATTCTGAATTCGCTGCGCCCTTTTTTCATGGCCACGTCGATGATTGATTTCACAGTAAATAGTAAATATTCGTTTACCTTAAATGGTAAAAAAAACAGATATTCCTAATTCCTTAAACAAATAGGAGAGATTTACGTGGAAAAAATAGAAATAAGAAAACGCGTAATCCTCGAAACGGAGAGCTAAACTAATACTAATACGACGATGATTCTTTGGCGGGAGGGTAGTTAATAACGGAAAGTAACTGGCAACTGCCAAACAGTAAAAATTTACAAAACAAAATTAACCTTATGTTCGAAACATGACAAAAGAAATTAAAGCAAAAAAAAAGAAGAGAGAGCTGTTTGTCAACCTAAAGAGGATTATTTATCTCTCTGCTGCCGAAACATACAAAGAAAGCGACCCTTGAAACAATTGTTTCATAATTATAGTCTGTAATTAATTATACTATTACCCCTTTAAATGGAGAAAAAAATTAAAAAGAAAAAACAAAGGAAAGAAGAGAGAAAGTTTGGTGTTTGCAGTCGGCAGGGGAGATGGCAGAGGCTATGGCAGACAGTTATTTTAACCTTATCTATGAAATAATTCTTTTTTCTGTCACTCTCTCTTTCTTTGTTACTCCATTTAACAGTTGTTAGCGGTATTATTATTATTGTTTTTTTGGCTCCTGTTTCTCTTTGGCACTTCTCTAGCTCTTTGGGGACTACTGTATATAGAAGAGGGGGTCTCCGTGACAGAACGATGTGATGTAACGAGCAGCCTCCTCTGTTCTTCTTTCTTTCTTTCTTCTCCTCCTCCTCCTCCTCCTCATTCTTATCGTTGCCCGGTAAAAGAAAAGTCATCAAAAATCTAAATGTGGTAAAGGAGAATAAACAATAATAGGGACAGCAGCAGCAACAACAACAAAGTATCATAAAAAGTATACTCATTTTTCTTTCTTCGTCATCATTTCCATGTCAGTGAGTCCAGTGGAGCAGTAGAGAAAAGAGGAGAGGTTTTTGCCCGGGGTTTTTCGAGTGCTTGAAAAGAGACGTCGTCGTTCTTTTCTTCTTTCTCCTTAGCTGAGATATGGTGTGGGTGGTTTTGTTTGAAAAGTAAGGGATCGTCTTGGAAAGTTTAATGATGGCATTGGCATTTCGTTTGGAGTTTATCTTCTTGGTTTCTCTCTTCTATTTGGGTTTTGCTTTTGTGGATTCAGAAGATGGTAAGTGTTCCATTATGTTAGAAATGACAGAGGGTCTTTTTTTATTATGTTTCATCTGGGTTTTGTTTGGATGCTCTGAAAATGTAAGAAAACAATGGCAAGTAAAGTTTCAAGCTTTTCTTATCAATTTTTAAAGATTACCCTTTTAATTCTTTTTCAAAAATGGCTGCTGGTTCACTGTTTTCTACTGATTTTGAAATCGAGCTCCTTGCTTTTTGAGTGTTTTCATTTATTGTTACAGTTATGGACCATGGTTGAATAAAAAAGCTTTTGATTTTTAACTTTTTCTTTTTAAAATTTGAAGATAGGTTGATTGTTTTTGTGTTGTCTGCATTTCTACAATGAAACTAAAATTTCGTGTTTTTGTCTATGTTATGTAATGTAATGAAGGAGCAACACTGTTGGAGATAAAGAAGTCGTTTAGGGATGTGGACAATGTTCTATATGACTGGGCGGATACGCCATCTTCAGATTATTGTGTCTGGAGAGGGGTCACTTGCGATAATGTCACCTTTAATGTCGTTGCTCTGTAAGTTCTGATGCTATTATGCGTTCACTTTGGTGTCTTTGCTATTTTTTTTTTACTTTGTCTTGGCACTGTCATTCTTGATGGTAAAATGTTTCTTGGTTTGCCAAAATTTGGTTTCTCCCCCACCCCTTGTCAGCTGATGTTTGTTTGTTATGGTTTCTGGCACTGTAGTAATCTATCAGGCTTAAATCTTGATGGAGAAATCTCACCAGCAATTGGAAATCTTAAGGACCTCCTCACTGTGTACTGTTCTTTATTCTCTGCCTTCTCTTTGAAATCTAAGCTATTTTTTTCCTTCCCCTATTTCGGTATTTTTAGTTAGAAAGATTTTTAGTATGAAGTGTACGATATAATTAATGAGTTTGGTAGAAAAAGAGGTATATTCTCCTGAACTCTCCTCATCTTGTATTTTAGATGAATTGTTGAAGCTAATGGAGCCAAAACTTATTTGCTATTGTGAAATGAAATTGTAATGGATTTGGGTTGAGATTGATAAAGGTTATGTCTTATGTGATCAGTGACCTCAGAGGCAATAGTCTCTCGGGACAAATTCCAGATGAGATTGGTGACTGTTCATCTTTGAAAAGCCTGTAAGTGGTTTAGCAGAAAAGTGCTCAAGAATCTGACATTGTAGATGTTATTTTGAGAAAGTTTACATAAGTAGCTTGCAAATTAGTTTGAACATTGTTCACCGGTGTTGTCAGGGACTTGTCTTTTAATGAGTTATATGGAGACATACCTTTTTCGATTTCAAAGCTGAAACAACTGGAATTTTTGTAAGTTACCTATGAAGCATGGCTCACTAGACTGTGTTGCTTGAATTCTTGGTCTGCTCAGTTTTAATAGTTTGAAGTTTTTTGGATGACCGTTCAGAATTTTGAAAAACAATCAGTTAATCGGACCAATACCTTCAACTTTGTCACAGATTCCAAATTTGAAAGTTTTGTAAGTTGTTTCTTCCCATTTCTTCACATTGCCTCACAATTCACTGATGAGTCGATGAAAGTTTCATGCCCTGACTACTTGTGGCATACCGGTTCCAGGGACCTGGCACAAAATAAGCTTGGTGGGGAAGTACCGAGGCTCATCTATTGGAATGAAGTGTTACAGTATCTGTGAGTGCAAAATAGTTACTGCACCCATTGATTTTGCTGTATAACAGTTCCATATGAAAGTTTCACATTTAATGATATCTTCCCATGAATCCGAAGCCTAGATATTTCTAATTCTTTTATGTTCTTCCCAATTTTAGTGGCTTGCGAGGAAACAATCTGGTTGGTACACTTTCCCCAGACATGTGCCAGCTAACTGGTTTATGGTACTTGTAAGTTTCCATACTATCCCATTTTGTTATTCAATAATCTCATACTGTCATTGTATCTTTTGACATGTAAGGCTCTTTTCCGGTTTAATTTATGCTCTATATTGTTTGCAGTGATGTGAGGAACAACAGTTTGACTGGCAGCATCCCACAGAACATAGGCAACTGCACTGCCTTCCAGGTCTTGTATGTACTCATCATCTGCTCAATGAGGCCAAATGCTTTCAAATTTTCTAATATTGGTTGATAAAAAATATCTCTTATCTTGTTATTGGTAGGGACTTGTCCTACAACCAGCTAACTGGGGAAATTCCATTCAATATTGGGTTCTTGCAAGTAGCTACACTGTATGCGCCTGACATTTTCCTTTTTTCCCCGTAATGTCTATGTGCCTGCGTACTGTTAATTTATTAAGTGTTCTCATGTTGATTTTGTTGGGTAGATCCTTGCAAGGTAATCATCTTTCAGGGAAGATTCCATCTGTCATTGGTCTGATGCAGGCCCTTGCTGTGTTGTAAGTGCCTCTTGTTCATATCTGCTTTGAAGTCCTTTAATCATTTGAAATCTTTCTTTTCCTTGTGTTACCAATCTTATGTGCTCACTTTATTGTGTTTCCAATCCAGGGATTTAAGCTGCAACAAGTTAAGTGGACCCATCCCTTCTATTTTGGGGAATCTGACCTACACAGAAAAATTGTAAGTAGGTGCTTAGTGTTCATGTACTTTTAATATCAATTATTTTAATTCTCATTGCAGCTTGCTAGTTTTAGATACCAAATTAGAAGTATGATTAAACAGCTGCTAGTATGTTTCTACTTAACTTGTGTTCAATATTTTGATGGGAATACACCACACGCTGTAGATATTTGCATGGTAACCAACTGACTGGATCTATCCCCCCTGAGCTCGGAAATATGACGAAGCTTCACTACTTGTAAGATTAATTTCTCTCTGTTTTGTCTTGCCTATTTGTAATGCTAGTTGGTCTCTACCCAACTGTTCTGCATTTTTAAAATGTGATATCTATAATCAGCCTATAACATATCAGTAATGTCAATGCGAATCGATGCAAAGTATGCATTGTCAGCCTCTCAAGCACTGTTTTTGTGTTGCCAGCATCTCAAGCATTATTTTGCCTCATGCAGGGAACTGAATGATAATCATCTTACGGGGCATATTCCACCAGAGCTTGGGAAACTAACTGAATTGTTTGATCTGTACGTTAGTGTTCCTGGTTGTTCAATATTAATTGCTAGGTTCCTACTATATCATAAGCATTGGGACATCTTTTTGCAGGAATGTCGCTAACAATAATCTTGAAGGCCCTATTCCTCATAATCTTAGCTCATGTACAAATCTCAACAGCCTGTAAGCACTGATCTAATGTCTGTAACTTTATTTCTTTTAATTTGAACTGTTTTAAGGAACTTATCTATTGCTTAATCTGATGATAGCAATGTGCATGGAAACAAGTTGAATGGAACAATTCCACCTGAATTTGAAAGGCTAGAGAGTATGACCTATCTGTAAGCTTCATTCTTGTTATTCTAAATGCTTAGGTCCAATGTTCATAATCATGTGTAATTTATTGCCTTAATGTTCCAATTTTATTAAATTAGTGAATTTTGTTGTGATGAATCTCATAAATCTAATTGTCTTCAAACCTCCTCAGGAATCTCTCCTCCAACAATATCAAGGGTTCAATACCAATTGAGCTATCCCGAATCGGTAATTTGGATACTCTGTAAGTATTAAGTGCACTAAGGCGTTCATCTTTGTTCATTTTATTGGTTCCTAATTCTTGTTTGTTTTCTCAGGGACATTTCTAACAACAAAATTAGTGGTTTGATTCCTTCCTCCCTTGGGGATTTGGAACATCTTCTGAAGCTGTGAGTGCTTCTAGAAAATGGTATCTGATTTTAATTGCTTAGCAAAGATTTTCACCTTACTATTGCTTTTTTTTTTGGTAGGAATTTAAGCAGAAATCATTTGACAGGAGTCATTCCAGCCGAATTTGGTAATCTAAGAAGTGTTATGGAGATGTAAGAAATCTAATTTTGCTGCCTTTAATAGGCTTAAGCTTTCTGTAGTCCTTGTTGACTTTGCGTCTTATGCTTCTACATTGTAGAGACCTTTCAAATAATCATCTCTCAGGCATTATTCCTCAAGAACTCATGCAGCTTCAGAACATGTTCTCATTGTAAGCAACTGTGTCCACTTGAATTGTGAATACTTTAGCTGTTGGCAAGAACATGCCAGTATATATGAAACTTTCGTGCCAGGTTACATTGTGGCATTTTTATGGCCTTAGAGATTTATTAGATGAATTATTTGAGATGGTCTTGACTTTGAATAGAATATTTGCTCTTTTTTATTTATGGATTATGGCTTCTAGTGGGATTTAAGGTCCCCAGACTTCTTCATGAAATGTCTTCAGCATTTTAATACCTTGGTTCAAAATAATGCAGAAGACTGGAAAACAATAATTTATCAGGAGATGTGATGTCACTAATCAACTGCATCAGTCTTGCCATCTTGTGGGTTCATGGTTCACTAGATTTTTTGTTTTCCTTTTAATGTGGCTCTACCTTCAAAATGTACAGCAACAGTGGCATTATATAACCTTATAAACTCCGTGAAACATTGCAGAAATGTATCCTATAACAACCTTGCTGGTGATATTCCCACAAGCAATAACTTTTCAAGATTCTCACCGGACAGGTAAAATTCTACCGTTTTGCTCATTAGAATTCCTAACGGATAATCCTTGCAAAAAGCTCAATCTAGCTGCTACTTTTTTTCCTACCAAAGCCTAATTTCCAACTGACAACATCTTGTTAGCAGTTTTATTGGAAATCCTGGGCTTTGCGGCTATTGGCTTTCTTCTCCATGCCACGTGTCTCATCCCACAGAGCGAGGTAATTATGACCTTAGAGAGAGAGAGAGAGAGAGAGAGAAAGGTGTTTTTATCTCATATGATGGTATTATGAGCAGACATAAGCTGCCCTAGACCTTCCATTTTTAAAGTAGATGGTTGACCTGAAGTTGTGAAGCTGAGAGGCCCTCATGACTTGAAATTAGTGACTAGCAAGATGAGCTACTACCTCATCAGTCATTTTGAATCTTACAAATAAGATTCTCAGCATTCAGAATCTTGAGTGCAAGAACTTTTTTTTCATCTATGTTGATACGATGATATCATTTTTGTTAAAGAGTTGTTCCTGATCTTAGATGATCAATATTTTCTTGGTTTGTTAAAATCATTCAGTTGCACTCTTTGGATGATTATTCATTTTGTTCTGTTCATTCTTGTCTATGCAGTTGTGATCTCTAAAGCAGCAATCCTAGGCATTGCACTTGGTGCCCTTGTGATTCTTCTAATGATCTTGATTGCAGCATGTCGCCCACATAATCCTACACCTTTTCCAGATGGATCACTGGATAAGCCAGGTGCCTTCTCCTTTTGTGTGTAAACCTATGCAAGTCCTTTTGCCTTAGAGTATAGAACATAGGAATATGGAGAATGATTTTCTGAGTTTCGTGGTCCCATTTTGGGTTACCAAATTGAACAATTCTGCAAATATCATCTAAGATTAATAAGGTGGTAGGCTAGACCAGGCTGCAATAATTTGGAAAAGTGGAAAATAGGAGATAGATTGGATAAGAAAATTAATTGTATGATAGCATTACTTAATTGGTTTTTGTTTGTTATTTTAAATCAGCCTTCTTGTTGAAAATTGTGCCCCCTGTTATTGACTTGTGGACTCCTTAACTACAGTTACTTACTCAACACCAAAATTAGTGATCCTTCACATGAATATGGCGCTTCATGTATATGAGGACATAATGAGAATGACAGAGAATTTGAGTGAGAAGTACATAATCGGTAATGGTGCATCAAGCACAGTCTACAAATGTGTTCTTAAGAATTGCAAGCCAGTTGCTATCAAGAGACTCTACTCTAATTATCCACAGTGCTTGAAGGAATTTGAGACAGAACTTGAGACAGTTGGGAGTATTAAGCACCGAAATCTGGTCAGCCTTCAAGGATATTCTCTCTCCCCTTCTGGGAACCTTCTCTTCTATGACTATATGGAGAATGGCAGTCTTTGGGATCTACTCCATGGTAAGTTTGTGTTCTTAAAATGAAGCAGTACCTGCTTGTTTATATTGCTAAAGTCTGGTATTAGAATATGTTAGTATCTCTAGTTTCTCTCTATACTCATTTGACTCCACATGGAACACATTTTTTTCGTATCATCCATAGTTTTCTCTTTTTGAATTTTACAAATTCCAAGTATTCTTTTACTGCAGTTTCTACCAAGAAGAAAAAGCTTGATTGGGACACTCGTCTAAAGGTAGCACTTGGAGCAGCACAAGGGTTGGCATATTTGCATCATGACTGTAGTCCCCGAATCATCCACAGGGATGTAAAGTCATCTAACATTTTGTTGGACAAGGATTTTGAGGCTCATCTTACTGATTTTGGCATCGCCAAAAGCTTATGCATATCAAAGTCTCACACTTCCACGTACATAATGGGCACCATTGGTTATATAGACCCTGAGTATGCTCGCACTTCCCGCCTCACTGAGAAATCTGATGTTTACAGCTATGGGATTGTCCTGCTTGAATTACTAACTGGAAGGAAAGCTGTAGACAACGAATGCAACCTCCATCAACTGGTTAGTTTTTTATCCATGTTCATACTTTGAAATCTAATGCTAACACTGATAGGAAATATAATGATCCTTATTTTGATTTTGATTGGATAGTTTATTTTGGGTTTGTGCATAGTTTAAAACCTCAATTGGTATAACATGTGTATCAGATTTTATCCAAGACTGCCAATAACGCTGTCATGGAAACAGTTGATCCAGAGATCACTGCAACTTGCAAGGATCTTGGAGCAGTTAAGAAAGCTTTTCAGCTTGCCCTTCTATGCACCAAGAGACACCCATCAGATCGACCAACAATGCATGAAGTAACACGAGTGCTAGGAAGCCTTATGCCATTGGACACCCCACCAAAACAGCCAAGCTCAATGCAACCAAGTCCTCTTCCATCTACCAAGGTGACTTGCTACAAGGATGAGTATGCAAATCTGAAGACTCCACATTTGGTCAATTGCCCATCTATGAGCACCTCAGATGCTCAACTCTTCCTAAAATTTGGAGAGGTAATATCCCGAAATAGTGAGTAAAGGTAGTTTGAAGCCATCAATGTAATATCAATATTCCAGGAATGAGCATTGAATGATTGAAGATATAATTGATGGGAAATTGTGTATAAAGACTTTGGTATCGATTGTTGTAGCTTAGAGAAAAAGGGAAACAAAGGATGGGACTTCAGTAGTAATAGATTTAAAAAAGATGCTAGTACCACAAATTCATGCTTGTATATTGTACTACATATGAAATTATGGTAGTAATCTTGGCATTGTCTAAAGTGGGACCTCTGCATCTGGCAATAAAGCTTCTGGCCTGGTGGGGTTTACAGTTTCAGGCTCTGGAGAGTTGGGTGCTTGCAGCTCTGCATAAACTCATTATATGCGTGAGCCAGCAATAATGCACTGAGAACTGAGAAGCCTTAGCTGGACTCCTCCGTCCTGGACCTAATCACTACACTCGTTTGAATGCCGAAAGATCACAATTGATTTGCTCTGTTGTCACCATCTTAAAGCTCTTGTTGGGCTGTGTGCCTCATCCCCATAAGTGGAAACTGTATCAGTTAACCCTCCTAGGGTTTCCCGCATTTTACTGATTCTGGTGATAGACAGACGCACCAAATGAATAGCTCTGTAAAGTAAAAAAGATTCCACAAACTGGGATCAAGATAGTTTTCTTTTTTATGTTCTTTATATCTGTGAAAAAAGAAGTCAGATTCGTTATGGTTAACGAACACAAGCCATGCACAACTGAGTCAACCCGGGCCTGTGAAGAATATTGCATGTCAAAGTCAGTGGATTTGGTGATTTTATTACAATAACATAAATCAAAGAATATTGCATGATCTTTGGAGTTAGACCATGTATTAGGGTCAACTCTTCATTCTCCACGTGGTTTCCTTTTTTGCATGAATTAAAAAATCCTTCATTGACTCAGTTGTTGTGCATACCTTGTATTCAGTAACGCTTATTTGGATACAGTAGCCCAAACTCACGGCCTTATTTGGATATGGGTTTGGATTATCATTATTTGATTTATATGTATTTATGTTTAAAAAAGATTAAAAGAAGAGCTGGCCATCTACATTTGGTTGAAACTCCCTTCTGTTATAAGAGTGGTAAGCTTTGAGTTTAATGATCTTTTTACTGTTCTTTTTTTTTTTTTTTGGGGTTTGATCATTGATTTTATTCGTTTCTACAGACTTTGGAAGCAGTCACGGAATTTCAGATGCAGTGGCTGATTTCACTTTCACTTTACAGTGTAAAATGTCAGGTCAAAATGGCAATCATTCTCACCATCCTTCACTCCTTTCTAAAATCAACAAAGTACTAATGACGCTCACATTAAGGACACAGTTCCAGTTCTAGATTTGCCTAATTACCACAGGATTACACGTGCCAAATGACAAGAACTTTCACTCATGTCTCATCTTGAATTTTTGATGGCGCCTGACTCCAGGCAGAAACCAAGCAGAGCTGACATGAATGATGCAGGGTGACATTGATATCTGGCCAGAGCTGCATGTTCAATTTTGTTTTGGAGTCTGAACAATTTTAAATGACTATAAGAGAAAAAAAAATTAAACGAGATGCAGAAAAAATAAGTCTTTGTAAAATCTTCTAGTTATTTCCTGAAGTATTGTTACATATCCAGGACCAGGCTTATCTACTGCTGTTCCTGCATTCTAAGCAGGGTTTATTTTTCCTTATTATATCATCTCTGCTGCATATCTCCGGTATCCTATTGGCCACCAGGGTTATCTGAAAACACTGCATAGTAGTTTTAAGTTTCAAGCTACTTAGCCCCCTGCACAGTCAAAAACCATCTGTCAGCTCTTTCAATTTTGATATCGAGGCTTTTTCCTTCTTCATGCTACAAGTAGAACTTCTTGGCATCTTTTGCCCGGAAAATTCTATATTTCATGGGGAACGAACCTTTAAACCTTCTTGTCCCTTTTGCTGCTCCATTGCTAACTGACTCTGTTAAAAACAAAGCAAGTGATCAGGGACAGAGCTAAAGCATTTTTAAAGAGAGACCAAACAGAAAGAGACATTAAATAATTAAATAAAATTTTATATATAATTCAATTATCATTTATTTAAAAAATTAAATTAAATTCACAATATATTAGACATATGAAAAAATGTACATTAACAGTAATGATGGTGTCCAATATAAATATATATGACTGAATGAAATCATAAAAAATAGTCTCTCTCACTCTCTGCTTACAATAGTGGAAGAGAACATAATTTTTCGAATTCAAATGATTTGTCTATTTACCTTGTGTGTTATAGCTCTCATCTTATTTTCTATTTGCCTCTTAAATTGTTAAATAACCTATTGCGTTACCAGGTTGAACTATTAAGATATAATATGTTATTATAAGCTATTAGATTGAACTGTTAAGATATAATATATTATGATAAGCTTAGATTTATCTTAAAAGTTAATGGGTTTAAATTGCTAGACTTACTTTTATATTTTTTAAATTTGATAGATTTAGTATATTAGTTTAGAACATATTTGGTGGACTTAACTAGCAATATGCTAACTATAATGACTCTAATTTCATCAATTAGTTTGAGGAATAAGAATAATTATTAAATAAAAAAATATTTTGAGAGCCATTAAAATATATAATAAATAAAGTTATATTGAAAGAAATACAATTATTTTATTCCACAAATTTGTATGTATATTCTTATTATTTAAATTTTGCAATATACATTGTAGAAAGCATTAGTTATTCTGAATAAAATTATAAATAATAATACAATACTGCAACTTATATTTACGAATTAAATAATAAATTGTTTATTTTAAAAAATTAAAATCATAAAATATAAAATCTACATAACAGAAAAAATAAAAACATGACAGGTAGAAGATAAAATCTGCATGACATAATAAAAAAGAAAAACAATAATATGATTGATGGCTCATATAAATTTGTAAAAAAAAAAAATCTATAGAAATTTAAAATATATGAGTAAATAAAATAGAAATAAATAAATAAACATAAACAACAATAAAATAAATGAAAACAAAAAAAACATTAAAATCGAGTCACCTATATGAAATTATTTAATTTGTTATTCTTTGTTTGTATTAATTATTAAATAAAAAATTATTTTGGGTGATCATTAAAAAATTTTATTAAAAAATTTATATAATATGTAAAAAATAAAATAAATTGGCGCCCCATCACATAAGCAGGCTCCGCCTCTGCAAGTGATGTGAGTTTCATCAGTTCATGCATGCATTCACATCCATGTACATCTACTTGTGTGCATGCTAACACAAGCACACAACCCATAGAAATTATCTTGATGCATGACTTCAGCTTGGTTCAAGTTAATTTCTTTCAAACAATCTTCGATTATTGAAAAGGAAATAAAATAGTAACATATATCAACACTCGATACCTTCCTGTTTCTGACTCCGTTGAGATATGCAATGAGATGCTCCTCCATAATTTTTATTTGCGATAGGTCCTCAACATTTTGTGGGTATTTCCAATCCCTGTCAAAGCAATGCCAGAAAACACTCTTCAAATATTTACTCACACATACGTAGGTACGCCCACATATATAATAAACTTAAATTATTTTGCAAACCTCAATATCTTGCTCTTCTCAGCAAGCTTTTCCTTCAGCTCCTTCAGTTGATCTTCATGTAACTGTATATAATGTAAAGCAATTCAAATTATGGGTATTACAAGCAAACAAATTTGAAAAAAACAATAGTCCATAGTCATACCTTCAGGACATTGCTTCTGGGGAAAAAACCAAAAGGAAAAAACTTTATGAGCTGATAGGGTGCATTAAAAGATGACACAGCAAATTGCATTGAACGGAAAAGAAAAGGTAAACCTGTCTTCGGAGACGTTTCTTGGTAAAGCCTCTGAGTCAGAATTTGCATAAAATTTATTCAACAACTTCAGAAACAAACAAGAAAAAGAGTTAGAATTACAATACATTTATTTTTTACTGGGGATAAATTTCGTTTGCTTGATCAGAGGACCAAAACCAAATTAACAAAATGAAGCAAAGCTTCCCAAATTTGGGTTTGGGAGCTCGGGACCTGCCTTCATGGTGTAGTCCCTCCTGGTGACACACAAAACACAATCAACAATCCATCAGTCACCCAGCAAAGAGAAGAAATTGAGAAAATTTTAACTGTTGGTATTATTATCCATAAATGAACAAAGGGTTTGTGACCTTTCTTCACGCTCTTCCAAAGGCAATTTAGAGAGTCTCTCAACAACAGTACTTAAGTCCCTGTAATAACCAAAGTAATTCCAATCGCTAATTTAAACAGTAATGACTTCTCTACAAAGAAGATAAAGATTAGAAAGGAAAATGATGGCATATCCTGCTTTAATTTGGAAGATTAAGTAATTTATTTATCTCGGATTTTAATTATAACAAAATAATCAAAATAAAAGGAAAAAAAAAAAAGGATTGAAATTACTTGTCCTGACCAACAAAAAGTGTTGGCTTGTCGGTGGGAGAGAACAACAAAAGGGCTAGATCAACATCACACAGTATAGCAAGTTCTTTAGCCTTCTTAACAAGGCCTGCTTTGCGCTTTGAATATTTTGCCTGTCTTGCCTTCGCACTTTCCAATCTCTGGATTTTTAGCTTTCTCCTTCCCATCTCTCTCTTTCCTCCCCCCAACGCCTCTCTGTTCTTCTGTCTCTTTGCTTTGCCCAAAATGGTTCAATGTACAGGTATATGTACATAGGGTTGTAACCATTTATGATGCAATTATTATGAGAATCTAGGTGCTTTTAACCAATTAAATGTCACATGATTTTTACATTTATTAAAAAAAATGTCTTCAAATTTAAGAAACAAAATTGCGTCAAAATAAACGAAAATCGTCAAATTTAGTATTTAGAAGCTACTTTTTACAACGATGAAATGAAATAGTCCCTTCAAACAAAATTTTTCTTTTTTTTTTTCTCTATCATTTTTTTTCCGCTCGATTTGTGGAATTTCTTCTTTGCCTTCGACTCTTCGTAATTCAGTTTCTTTTTAAATTTTGTTTGCTTTTCCCACGTGATTCCTTTATGATTTTCATATTTAAGTTTTTTTACTTTTCCCGCGAGATTCTTTTATAAATTTTCTACTTGCTATGTTTTTTTTTTATCTCGTACCATTTTATTTTCTCGCACTTTCGCACTCTTATGTCTAATTCGATGGTTGCACAATTTTTTTTTTATTCTTACTACATCATGCTTACATGATAAAATATTTATATTTATAAAAATTCCATCTAAGATAATATAAAAATTAAAAAAATAAGATAAATTGATTTTTGGTAAAAAAAGTTTAAACTTATCAAAATTTTGCATAAATATTTTAATTTATTTAGAAAACCGAAGTTAATTTGATCAATCAAATTAAAATGGACATACAAAATACATCCGAGATCATGGTCTGGTCAAAGTTAACATCACTAACAAATTTCATATGAACAATTTGCTTAGTGAGTGATGTTGCTTATTAAAACTATTTCCATTCAATTTTTTATAAGTTTAAGCATTTTTGTTACCAAAAACCAATATATATATTTTTTTCATATTTATATTATCTTAGGTGGCTTTCTTTATAAATAAAAATATAAATATTTTCTATGTCAGCATAATATAACAAGAAAAAAAATTGGACGAAATAATCTGTTTTAATACATAAATAACTAAAATTGAACCCAACAAATGTAATACAATTGAACAATTGTACAAAAAATTAATCATCTTTCCTAAATAAATCAATTATCTTTTGTTTTCTCAGTTATTTGCTGTAGTTTAATGGCCAAAGAGAGGATATTAGAGCGGGTGACATGCAGCCATGAAGTCATTTTCTCATTGATTGCTCCTTAACGGCGAAGAAATTCCCATATTTTGTCAACTGAAATGGACAACTTGTCATCATTCATAGAGTAATGACAACCTAAATTGTCCTGGGTCGGATAACGGGGCGCTGGAGTCAGTGCCGAAAATATGTGGACTTCCTCGCCTTGGTCATTCATACCCCCGACAAAATTAATCATGGATTGCCGACTGTCTATTGAAACAACACATTTCGTTTTGTTGAATAAAAAATTAAGATTTTAAGTTTGTAGCTTAATGGTTGTCCCCGCTGTTTTTAGTGCTTTTTAAATCATTTTTATATTTTTTAAAAAATATAATATTAAAATAAATATTTAAATTATTTAAAAGTTTAAATAAATATTTATTTTTTATTACATTAATTTGAGTTCTTATATTTTTTATTTTAAGCTAAATAGTCATTTTAATTAATAATTAATTATTATCATTAATTAAAATATTTTTTGTTATTTTATATTCATATGACACTGGTATGGCTTTAATGTGGAGAATGCACAATATGACAAGTTTATATTATTATGTCAAATTAGCATGTCACGTTATCATCAATTATGATATATCAATATACTACATTATTATCAATTATAATATATCAACATGTCACATTAACATAATGTGATATAAAATGATAAATGATATTTTAATTAAGTCAATCATTAATCATAAGACTTATTGGATTTGAAATAAAAATTAAAGAGCTTAAAATGAAAATATAAGAGCTTAATTGAACATAAAAAAGTATCAAAGCTTATTGAAGAACTTTTTTGGATATTATGTTTTAAAAATATAATATTTAAAAAGTTAAATAAGTATTTTTTTTTTTTATATTTAATACAATTTTTATATTTTTTATTTTGAATGAAATAAGTATTTAAACATATTATTATTATTCAAAAGATTAATTATTATTTCATACGACGTAATGCTTACATGACATATTAACATGATATAATAGATTATTAATAACATATCGATATGATACGATAATATCATTATAATTTTCGTATCAAAGTCTTATGTTATAAAAAATAACAAATAATATTTTAATTAATAATAATAAATAAATAATTAGTTATAAGATTTTATTTAATTAAAAAAATTAAATATAATAAAAATAGTAATTAATTTTAATTTTATTAAATATTTTTTTAAAAAATATTATATTCCAAAAAAAAATTATTCGAGGTGAGAAAGTAATAGAATTAACTGGAAATCGAGAGATGGCTGGATTACATTACAACCATAAAAGGTTGTGTTACTAAATTTATTAGAAGAAAATGAATTTTGGAGGACAAACAAAAAAAACGGCACTAAAGTTTATTTTAGATGAGTTTCCACGCAGGTGAACGGCACTTCTATTTCTTCGATGAATTTCATTTTTTTTTTATTGCCACGTCATAGCTTTCCCAGCTGCATCTAAGGCAAAGCACACTCCCATCGCCAAAAACCTGAGGAATCTTCGTCTCATGGGTCCCGCGTGCGACGCACAATTTCGAAACTACCCGTCCCTTCGCCTTGCCTTGACATTGACGTGAACGTCAGGAAAAGAAAGAATAATAATACTTGTGAAATTAAGATTAATTAATAGAAAATTGTCAGTTTTCGAATTACAAAAGATTAACAATGATTTACTATTACTTGAGGAAGACCGTATAATTAAGATTTATTAGTATTAGTTTTTGAAATTCGAATTTGGAATGAGGAAAATAAATGCCTTCAATTTAAGAGAGTTGTTGAGAAATTAGTAGGCGGTGTTTTCAATTTAATTAGAAATTCGTTTTGATGAATGCAAAATAGTAGTTGCTTTAAATTCTGTTCCTTTCGGGAAAAAAAAAGAAAAAGAAAAAGAAAAAAAGGGAAAGTAAACTGAAACAACGGTCCACTGGGCACCACACGGCCTCCGAAATTCAAAGTTTGTAAAAACACAGGTTTTCACAGATTCAAAAATTTCAATTCTCTTGATTTTCCCTGCAACCAAACAGTCATCAGGTCAAGAAAAGCAAACTGCCCCCGCTCCATTCCAGCTGTAACGATCTTCTATAGAAATATATTTCAAAATGTATCACAACCAAAGCAAAGCCAAGCCACTGTAGAGGAGTGACGTGTCGAATACGGTTTATATGTATATTATTTAAAATATAGGAAAATATCCACTCATAGTTTAGAGTCTACACCACCAGTTAGGGCGGGAACCCGAAAAAATTCACAGCTATTAACATGCCCGTAAGCTCTCTCTCTCTCTCTCTCTCTCTCCCTCCCTCTGTTTTGTCTCTCTCTGTCCGTTTAGGGTTTCTTTGAAATTTCCGAAATCATAGTCGCACGCACACTCCGCTTCTCCATAACAAACAAACAAAACAAATCCTCTAGGGTTTCTTTTTATTTTTTTTCTTTAATTTGTTTTCTTGAATTTTCAAAATTTCTCAGGAACCAAAAATGAATTTGCGCAAGGGCGCTAAGGTGTGGGTTGAGGACAAGAACTTGGCTTGGGTTGCAGCTGAAATTACTGGTTTAAAAGGCAAACAAGTCCAAGTCCAAACTGCCTCTGCTAAAACGGTATAAATTTGATTCACTTCTGTATATTTTTCATTTTTTTAGCATTTTGGAGAACATTTGTTGTTTATTATTACATTGGACTTTGTGGTTTTGTTTTGGTTTTTCAGGTGTTGGTGTTGCCTGAGAAATTGTTTCCGAGAGATGCGGATGAAGAGGAAGAGCATGGAGGGGTTGATGATATGACAAAGTTGACATATTTGAATGAGCCTGGTGTGCTTTATAATCTCGAGAGGAGATATGCTTTGAATGATATTTATGTAAGTTTAGTTCAGTTAATCATTCACGTGATGTTTAAGATTATGCTTAATGGTGGACTTAATTATTGTTTTCTGCACTTATTTTGTTTGATATTCGAAATGGTAATGATTAGGACTTGTTCTCGATATGGTAAATTTGTTAGTTAAGTTTAGGATTTGGAACTTGTGCTGAAGTCTGAAACGCCACGTTGGACGTATTTACTTTGAGTTTGGTTTTGGTGAAATTATGGTGTTGGAGATCAACTGTGCAGGCAGTATTCTGGTTTTGGTTAAAAATATGTTGCCTATAAATGTTTGAATGATGGTTCCTTTTGTTATTGAATGGAAAAATTCATCATCCCTTAATGTTAATAAAGAAACTGTCTAGATTATTCAAAAGGATGACGACAATTCTTTCCTTTTTGTTTATTTGTTTAATATAGCCAGGATGATGCAAACTATCATAAATGAGATTGACTTTCGAGTGGTTACTATCAAATTTAGATTTTTGCTTTCCTGCCCTGCTACCTGTGGTGTTTCAATGCTATTAACCAAAGATAACTGCTTTTGGCACTGTCTTTAAACGGAAGAATACTTGCGTTGTTTAATTACTTTAGCTTTTTTTCAAATTATGTTGTTTCAATGAGCACATCATATGAAATAGTTAATGTGGAGTCGTCCTATCATAGTTACCTAGGTATCTTTTTTTGATCTTCCTGGTGATGCTTTATTCATTTGATAAGACATTGTTGACTAAATTTATGTCCTAGTTACAATATGAGTTTATTAGCAATTGAGTTCTGATTTTCTTTTTCCCGTTTTATGTCGTTATTAATGACCTTTAGCTAATAGAGACTAACATATTTTAGTGCATGTTAGTTCCTTGTTTTTGAAAAAATTGTTTTTGATTCTTTTAGGGTATGCTATATGTTTGCACATGCACCTCTGCGATGTATTGTTAATGGTTTTTCTGATTTTGTTGGATTCCTTAATTGGTACATTTTTAGTTATCAAACTCGAGGCTTTACACAGTTGTTTCTCTTTTATAGACATATACAGGAAGCATTTTGATAGCAGTTAATCCATTCACAAAGCTTCCTCATCTTTACAATGTGCATATGATGGAGCAATACAAGGGAGCTCCTTTTGGTGAGCTGAGCCCCCATGTTTTTGCTGTGGCTGATGTATCATATAGGTATGTCATCTTTTTCCTGATGCTTGATCCATAATGCTTCTGATGGCATGATTTAATTAGTATCATTGAATCCCCTGTTTTATAACCTAGAGCAATGATGAATGAGGGTCGAAGCCAATCTATACTAGTCAGCGGAGAGAGTGGGGCTGGCAAAACTGAGACAACAAAACTAATTATGCAGTATCTTACGTTTGTGGGAGGCCGTGCGGCTGGTGATGACAGAACTGTTGAGCAGCAAGTTCTTGAAGTAAGATTGCATGAGTCAACTTACTTTATGATTACTCAAATGGTTGTATATACAAACTTTCTTTTATATCTTTATTATCAGGGTTTTTGTTATTCCTTGTAAATACGTTCCCTCTTTTTTTTTTTTTGGGGGGGGGTGTGGTGTTGATGGNGGGGTTAAGGGTTGGGGTGGCAGGTAGCCACTGCTTATGGAAATTTGATAATTAACAGGTTTTGGTCTAGGTTGATGCAGATCATTTTTAGAATGGATCAAACTTTTATTTTGTTTCATTTTATATTTTATTGAAGCTTAATAAAGGATCCTATGAACTCATGATGGGGTTTAGCCTAGTTCATGACTTTTTACATGCTCATGGACTCTGCTTCCTCTCTCTGCTACCAACATACTCTTGATTTCACTTTATTCGTGGTTCAGTCAAATCCACTCTTGGAGGCATTTGGCAATGCAAGGACTGTTAGAAATGATAATTCGAGGTGAGTTTTAGAACATTTTTCAGAAAATACATGTGGCCAGCGTATATACCTGCTTGTGGAGTTTTTAAACTCCATCATTGGTGTATAAGAATATAGTCCATTTAAAATGGGCCTAATTATTACAAAGTGCAAATTAAGATCTTCTTCTTTTAAATTGTTACTGGTCTTATCCTAGTAATACATGTTATTGCTCCAGTCTCTGATTCTGCCATCTGATCCTACGGTCCTTATCTTGTCATTCTTCAATCTATGGTTGTGCTCTAGGATCATATGTTTTGGATCATGATTGTAACTGTGACTCTGCAAGATGGATGAAATGGAGTAGTTTATTGGGTTGTGTGTATCAATATACTACAACTGGTATATTTTTTAAATGTATACAAGATTAGGGAATATAAAATGATTTTATTTAAATTATGTCATAATAAAACCTTAGCAGTGCCACTCATAATACGCTAAACTTGCACTATTTCCACATTTCATGCCAGTTTGCTTTTGTATGCTGACAAGATGGTAGGAATGAGAGGGAATATAATTTATTGATCTTCTTCTAGTGCTTGCTTAATCCTTTATGCTTTTATTGTGACAGTCGTTTTGGCAAGTTTGTTGAGATCCAGTTTGATGCAAATGGTAGAATATCTGGTGCTGCAATCAGAACTTACCTTCTTGAACGGTCCCGTGTTGTTCAGATAACAGATCCTGAGAGGAATTATCACTGCTTCTATCAGTTGTGTGCGTCTGGGAAAGTAATCTCTCTCTTTATCTCTTTATTTGCTGGGCATTTCTCTCTCTCTCTCTTCTTTTCAATCTCTTGTTCACTGCGTGTATGTGTGTGTACTATTCATGCACATACTGTATCTATGCTTGCGAATATTTTGTTTACTGCTGTAAAGATCTGCACTTTCTAATGTTACCAATAATGAATTATCATTGCTTTTATTAGTTTTGCACATCTGGGAAAGTAATGTCTCCTTTTATACCTTTTTTGTTTGGCTGTGCATCTCTCTTTTCCTCAATTTTCTCTTTTTTATCTCAAGCTCTGTGTGGGTGGATGTGTCCTCCACGTGTACATTTTTGTTAACATATTTTAGATGTGCTTATAGGAAATTTGTTTAGTTCTGTGGAGATCTGTGTGTCCTAAGTTACTTTGTAAATATGTGTTTAGGCAAGTTTGCATTGCATTCTTAGAAGGCTGTTTCATATATGTTGGAACTTCCATGGTTACAATCCTTGTTTTTGGGGTATAAAACAAAGTCCTAGTAGATAACTTAATCCCTCAATTAGCATGTTTTCATTCTCCATCACTTCTTTTGTTCAGGATGCAGAAAAGTACAAATTAGCCCATCCAAGCCACTTTCACTACTTAAATCAAAGCAGGACATATGAACTTGAAGGAGTGAGCAGCGCAGAGGAATATATGAAGACAAGGAGGGCAATGGATATTGTTGGAATTAGTCATGAGGATCAGGTTTGAAAATATTACACCTACCTTTTACCTTTAATTTATTTTTGTCTGGATTAACTTATGCTTTTATCGTTTGTTATCAGGAAGCTATATTTCGCACCTTGGCTGCTATTTTGCATATTGGAAACATTGAATTTTCTCCTGGAAGAGAGCATGATTCTTCAGTTATTAAAGATCAGAAATCTACCTTCCATATGCAGATGGCTGCTGATCTTTTTAGGTAGGTGATCCTATAAGATAGCTTTGAAACTTGTCTTGTTTTAGTCATATTTTCTTGAATAAAGTGTCAATTATGGAGCTTTCTTTCCTTTTGTTTTTACTTATGGCAGGGAAAGAGTAACATGAATAACATAATAACTAATGATTGAAAAAGTGTTAAAAATTGTTTCCATTGTCATGGTATATTTTGATAAAAAGCAAGCTATTCCGATTCATTAACGAGCCTATCAGGATTCTTGGATTTCTGGATAGATTTTTTTATAATCTAAAGGCAACTTACCATATGGAACTTGAGGTTTGGATTAGCAGTCAGATTAGGGATCACATTGTTTATATTTTATTGATATATGACTAATGTGCTGTCTGATAAATCATTGAAAATTATCCTTTGGGTTTGGTTACTTAACATGGAGACCAATTAATAGAATATTTCCAATGAAGAAATGTTGGATAATATATATCTCTTGCAAAAAACTTGATTAAAATCAGTGCAGTATTTAATTTTTAGTAGTATGCCAAATAATTTTCATAGTATAAATTAGTTAAAGTTTCAGTACTAAAGTTTCAACACTTAATTTTTTTGGCATTTACTTTTTTAGTTTATCAAATAGCACCTAAATTGCACTTTTGTGATGAAATAGTAGGGTGCTTGCTAATTCAAGCCAGCCCCTCATTGTTGATTTATTTAATTCCAATTGTTCAATTTGTAGATATTCATTCTCTTGATAGGTTATGTGACAAAATTGCTCATTTATCAGGTGTGATGTGAACTTCTTGCTGGCAACATTGTCTACTCGTACCATTCAAACTCGTGAAGGAAGTATTGTTAAAGCTCTTGATTGTAATGCTGCTGTGGCTAGTCGAGATGCATTGGCAAAGACAGTTTATGCTCGTTTGTTTGATTGGTATGCTTACGTCAATGCTTGTTTGGAGACATTTCTTTTTATCCTATGCACATATTTTCTATGATAATCAAAATTTGTTCTGTTTTTAATTTTTTTATTATTTTCTTTTTAAGGCTTGTTGATAAGATTAATATGTCTGTGGGGCAAGATCCAAATTCCCATATACAAATTGGAGTTTTGGACATCTATGGATTCGAATGCTTTAAGCATAATAGGTAAAATTCAATTCTTTGGTTTTGAATGCCCATTGTAATGTTCATTATTTTTATTATTTAAATTTATTGGTGTGTGTGTGTGTGTGTCTCCCTTGGTCTCTTTAACTTTGCAAAAGTGAAATGTCTTTTGACTTTTGTGTGGCGTAATGGTTTGAATGGATTTTTGTCTTTCCAAACAATTATATGAACTCTTGCTTTATATATTGTTATCTGCATTGTGCATAATTTGTTGTAAAACACTGGTTACAGTTTTTTGGGCTTAATGTTTCCCTTACCAGCTATCTAATTTTACTTCTCTGCATTCTATTTTGTTCATGTTTGAAATTTTCATCCAAAATAAATATTTTTGGACCTCTGAGAATTTAGATTAAAAAAAAAACAGAGAATATAGTGCTAGGACTGCTTTTCAAAAGAACTAGACTTATGGGATGGCAATGGTCCATGAAAGTATGAATTGATGGTGCTAATTTTAGTGACAGTTGTGCCTATGCCTTTTGCAAGCCAAAATGAACTTGAGTAGAATAATATCTGCAAAAGCTTCATCAGGTTTCAGAAGATCGTGACGAAGTTACCAATTGATTAGTTTAGAAAATCTCATGGGAACAAAATTTGCTTGCCTCAACATGGTGTTGTGGAGAAGGCATATCTAGGTTTTTTTTGGCTGCTTAAAAAATGTTTTTAACTCACAGCTTAAATCTCCTTCTTGCTGTCTCTTCCTTGCAGGACAGTTGTAGTATATAAAGGTAGCGTGTTTCATGTTGGCCTCTTAATATATATATATATGAATATTCTGCAGGAAGAGGTCTTTGTCTCTTAATTGTGTTTATTGATTTCAACAGCAATAGGTTCTTCTGTTATATTTTCACCCTTTAGTTTTTACAATTCATTATGTTTGTCCCTAATTCCATGCATATACATAAACTGGTCTCCATGTTTCTTTTCTTTGATTGATTGTCATCTTCTGTGGCCAGTTTTGAGCAATTTTGCATTAATTTTGCAAATGAAAAGCTTCAGCAGCATTTCAATGAGGTTAGCAATCAATCTTTCATACAATACAGTCTAGATTTATTCTGATTATGCTATGCTGTCCAGTTTACTGTGTTTGTTCATATATTCTTTTCTTCATTTGTTTCAGCATGTATTTAAGATGGAGCAGGATGAATATAGGAAAGAAGAAATTAATTGGAGCTACATTGAATTTATAGACAACCAAGATGTTCTGGATTTAATTGAGAAGGTTTTTATGCTTGGTCTTTAAAAACTTTTTATTGATCTTGGTTAATTTCTTATTAGTTATTTCTGTTAGCAGTACTCTTTACTTTAACTATGTTTTACCTTCCTCACTTTTCTAATTTAATAATATGATTATGGTAGCCAATCAGTTTGGGATCTAAGTTCTGAGCTTTTCTTAATTTACACATTCTTATATCCATAATATTTTCAATAATACATGTCAGAAATTTGGAATAACACATGCTGGAGATTTGCAAGTGCATAAGAAAGGTCTTATGTATTATTCTGCCATATCTTTATCGTTTTAATTGTAGAATACTGTGCAAATGTCCCTCAATAGAGTTGGATGACTTAGAGTTTTGTGTCATACTGTCGTTTATGGCCTACATTTTCTTGTTATTTTACCTAGCATTTCTTTTCGGGTTGAGAATAAATCTAACTCACATAATGTAGACCTGAATTTTGCAATATGATATTTAGTGATTACTAATTAACATTGTACGTCTAGGTGTAGCTTCTTTTTATGAATTTTATTTGTTACCAGAAAAAGAATTTTCTCGAGCAGATATTGAAGAACAATTTGTACATTGTTTTCTGTAATTTGAAATTCTTCCTCTTTTTTTTTTCTATCCATTTAAATATTCTGGTAATTTGTCTTACCATTAGGCCTTATATTATTGTACTTTAATTTGCAGAAACCTATTGGGATAATTGCTCTCTTGGATGAAGCTTGGTACAATTTGAGTCCATTATAAATTGGTGCGTGTTACTCTATACAATTGAATCTGTGCTGTTAATCCTTATCCTGATTTTCTTACTTGTGCAGCATGTTCCCGAAATCAACACATGGAACATTTTCAACCAAGTTGTTTCAGAATTTCCGGGGTCACTCAAGGTTGGAAAAGGCTAAATTTTCGGAAACAGATTTTACCGTTTCGCATTATGCTGGCAAGGCATGTAATATAACACTGTGTCTTAGAAAATATAATATGTTCTGATCTCACAGATATTGTGATGATGTACTTCTTCCTTTCTTTTCAGGTCACTTATCAAACAGATACATTTTTAGAAAAAAATCGCGATTATGTTGTGGTAGAACATTGCAATCTCTTGGCTTCTTCTAAATGCCCATTTGTGGCGGGTCTTTTCCCTTCACCACCTGAGGAATCTTCAAGATCATCGTACAAATTCTCTTCTGTGGCAACAAGATTTAAGGTATGAAACTGTTTCGAATTTTTTATGGAAACCAAGGGAGTTTGAGAGATAAAGATATTTTTACTAGTTATGGCATACGAGGATATTTAGATAAGTTGTATTAGTTCTTCTTGATATTCTTTTACTGGTCACTCTGGGAGTTAACTAAGAGTCCAATTTATGGTTCAAAATCTGGTAAAAAGTTTTAGCTCTTCGAACTCTTGTTTTAAGGTGGTCTTTTGAAGGTTCCGGACATGCAAAAATGTCATTGATGATATTTATAAATGCAATAAAATTATGAATTTGGTTACTTCTACCTTTTGCTTTGTGGTGCCAATATTTTTCTTTGCTGGATTTTATCTGTCATAAGTGGGCTGGATTCGTCAAACTCTTGTTTTAGGGTGGTCTTTTGAAGGTTCCAGACATGCAAAAATGTCATTGATGATATTTATGAATGCAATAAAATTATGAATGTGGTTACTTCTACTTTTTGCTTTGTCGTGCCAATATTTTTCTTTGTTGGATTTTATTTGTTGCAAGTGGGCTGGATTCAATGCTTTTCTTTCCTGATGCTTTATTTTCCTCATTAATTTTGTTGTTCAAATAGCTTGATCGCTAAAAGATTTCCCTGTTAACATGCTTATTTATTTATTGATGAGGGGTTTCTGTTTGCTGGAATAACATTATACTTACTGCCTATGATTCTCTAAAGCCAATGCTGTTAATTTCTTCCCTTCTCTTTATAGCAACAACTTCAAGCACTCATGGAAACCCTCAACTCAACAGAGCCTCATTATATACGCTGTGTGAAGCCAAACTCACTGAACCGTCCTCACAAATTTGAGAACCTCAGTATTCTGCATCAGCTACGCTGTGGGGTGAGTAGCCTCTGTTTATCGATGAATCCTTTGTTGAATTCTAGTGCTAGCAATATTCAGTGGAAAGGTCACTCTAAAGCTTTTCTTTTGGTCACTGTGACTTGATGTTTATTGATCTTGTGTTGAAACAGTTGACCATGGCCTTAGATTAACACATATATAATATCTGCTCTTGTTGCTTATAATTTAAGGGTATCTACTTTTCTTTAGCTCTTCGACTGCGAAATTTATTTTTACATGGAAATCACATCTATATATCGTTGCTTAATTTCATTCTGGAAGTTCTTTTATTATCTGGTTGAATTATGAGTCTGCATTAATTTCTGCAGAGTTTTTCTCTGATAAATGAGAGAAAAGTATTTTAAAAGCTTAATAGCATCTAAGGCTTCCATGGTATATCTTTTACATTTTCAATGTCTCTTCGAGATAAAGTCATAGGATAGAAGAGTCTATTACATGCAATTTCCAATAGCATTAATATGGCTAAATACTTAGTGTGCTGCTTTATTGAAGGAAAGAGGTCCCTGGCTCAAGTGATACTAATGAATTCATGATTAGTTTTGCATTTCTTATTTCAATGTGACTGCTTGTGTATTTCTTCCTCTCTGGCACAACTATATCCTTACCTTCCAGGTCTTGATTCTTGCTAAATTCTATAGATTCGAGTTGCTGAAGGAAAATTTATTTGATTTTGACCAGGGTGTTCTGGAGGCTGTTCGAATAAGTCTGGCTGGCTATCCAACTCGAAGGACTTATTCAGAATTTGTGGATCGCTTTGGATTATTAGCACCAGAATTTATGGACACAAGGTTGTAAATGGTTTTCAAAGAGACCCACATACACATGCAGATTGTCATATGCACATAGATATACACATGTATAACTACAAATTGAAGTTATTAGTATGTTATGTAGCTGGAAACTTAGCATATTGATGTCTTCTTATGAAGTTTCTTCTTAGGATGGTTAGAAGATTGTTGGTATTTCTCCATTTTATATGTAGTAATCCGTTGTTGTTTCTGTTAAAATCTCTGCCTTCACAGTACCTTGTACATCTCATTTTCCAAGAAATTTACTCACAACTGGTTCTATCTTTGTTTGTGAATAATAGAAGGGATCCTTGCTGCTCCTTGGTTTTGTTTTTCCAGCATTTTTTCTTAAGAAAGTTCATTTCTTTACCAGATTGCTGTTCTGAGACTTCGTTTCTGTTTCTTGTTTTAACTTATAAATTTAAATATTTGCAGTTATGATGAGAAGGCTTTGACAGAGAAAATTCTGCGAAAGTTAAACCTTGAAAATTTTCAGGTATGCATGATTAGCATTGTATAAATAAATTATTCCTTATTTTTTTGCTGTTTTTTTTTTTCATTTCTAATTCTCTGTTTTCAAATATTTTTCTGTAGTTGGGTAGGACAAAAGTGTTTCTTAGGGCTGGTCAGATTGGTGTCTTAGATTCACGACGTGCTGAGGTTTTGGATACTGCTGCAAAGCGTATTCAGCGCCGTTTGCGAACATTTATTGCACACAGGAATTTCATCTCAGCCCGAGTTGCTGCAATTGCACTGCAAGCATATTGCAGAGGTCCTCTTTATGTCTGGACACCTAATTTTCTAATCTAATATAATCTTTTATTCACTTATTTGTTTCACTGCTTCTAATGTTTTTCTTCTCTATGTATTCTCTAACGTTATTAATCAAACAATTGGTTGTTTAACACCATAAAAATTTTCTCTGTTGATTGGTTTAGGCCTTAAAAGCTTAATGGTGAATTCAGATGTAGAATTGTATAATGGACTCTCAGGCTGGTAATCTTGAAAGTGATATGGGCTGTCTATCATGTCATACCCCCTTAGACTAGGTTCTGCTATAATTTTCATTCACACAAAAATTAGTTCCTGATGTAGGACATGAGGCGGGTTAGAATATGAAATGAGAAAGAAGAGGGAAAAGAGGGAATAGAGAGAATTTAGGGGGAACAGAGGAATAAGAGAGGTGGCTAAATAATCAAGTCTCGACAATGTTCAATTCATCATCAGCATAAGCGAACTTTGACATGCAAAATAAAGTATTTATAATGACAATTCATTAAACTTTAGTCATGTAATGGAAATGCCAAATATAACCGTCATTAACCTAAACAAAATTGAATCACATAACTAGCCCTAAATTCTAAAACAATTAAAAAAATACATAATCTTAAATCAAATTTAAAATTACAAAACTGAAAATTACTTAGTCTCTTCCTCCAATTCTTCTTAATCTGTGGCTGATCTGTTCCAGACTTCTTAATTTTATATTAATCCTGCTTCATAAAAAACACCACCATTTCTATCTACCACCAGTGGTGATAGTGGCTCTCTGCTATCCATAGTCCTAAAAACATAATCCTTCATGTTCTCTGTTCTGGTTTGTCCCTCAATGCACATGAAGTGCAATCTTCATACAACTTTTGTGTTCAATTTCTTTCTGATGTTTTTTCTAAACTTGCTCAGTCTATTGCTAGCCAGTGAAAAGAGACTTTTTTTTTTTTCTGTAAAATCAACAAAATGTTATTGGTTTGTTTACTATCTGTTACACAAGCATCGTTTGTCTTACATGTTTGTTCTTTGCTTTAGTACTAAATGGTCATGATTTCTGCAGGATGCCTTGTTAGAAAGATGTTTGCTGCAAGGAGAGAGGCAGCAGCAGCCGTTTGTTTACAGAAATATGTCCGCAGGTGGCTATTCAGGCATGCTTATCTGAAAGTACTTTCAGCAGCTGTTATTATACAGTCCAACATCCGTGGCTTTTCAACTCGTCAAAAGTTTTTGCATAGAAAGAAGCATAGAGCTGCTGCACTTATCCAGGTGAACTCAACTTGATCTTATTCATATGTGCATTTTTATGCTGTCATATGTGGTTTTCAATTTGTATGTGAACTCTGTTCATCCTGATTTTAGGAAGTTGCATTCTGGGCATGTCTATAAGAAACAATAACGAATGTGTTTCCCCTCTGTCCTCAACAATTCATATTGTGCTTATCATCCAATTGCTTATTTTTAATTTATTTTCACCTTTATTGGTTGCATTGGAGTTGTGTAAAATCCTGTGCAGGCTGCAAATTGACTTGTAATGTCTTCCCTTTCTTGTTTTGTGCAGGCTTGTTGGAGGTTATGCAGATTCCGCTCTGCTTTCCATCGTTATAAAAAATCTATCATAGCAATACAATGTCACTGGAGGCAAAAGCTTGCAAAAAGAGAACTCAGGAGGCTTAAACAAGTATGTGAAAGCACTTACTCTTGTGATTCCTTTCACTGTATACTTCATGTAAAATATGTTTTGAGCTATCTACTTGATGCAAAGTGCAAATCCTTCAAGGTCCAAAAAATTTATTTGAAGAGAAGAGAATCCTTTCTGTTTGAAGAAAATTGTGATTTGAATACCCTAAAACTGGATGACATTTTATCTCAAATGTGAAGTTTGTATGTATTTAATTAGTGAGTCAAAGCAAAAATGAAAATCTTAATAAGTGTTAGTTATTATTATTCAATAATGTCTTATATTTTCTTGGCGTACTAAATGTTCATATATTTTATACATAGTTCTCCTGTATGGATTTAAGAGTTGTAGAAAAACAATCAGTAATGGTTTCTAGTTTTTCTGGTTTGACTCCAAAAGTGAACATTCATTTAAGAATCAGATTCATCTGTCCAAGGAGGTGGACTCTTTCCTCTTTACCCTTATTTTATATTTATTACAATCCCAATTCTTCTTCAAACTTTTCATATATTGAGAAGTTTCCTGCAGTGCATCACTGTGATTGCATGTACTTTTTGCAGGAGGCTAATGAAGCAGGTGCCTTACGGTTAGCTAAGAACAAGCTGGAGAAGCAGTTAGAAGATCTCACATGGCGGTTGCATCTTGAAAAAAGAATGCGGGTATCATTTTTTCTTTTTGAAATCTTGTTTTAGGAAAGTTATATAGTTGTAAAAATTTGGAAAGTTTGTGGTGCAGTTTCCTATTTTCTTATCTTGGGAGTTGGCTAATGACAATGTGCTCTATTTTCTAACAAAAGTTGAATCACGTAATTTTCAACTGAAAGTCATGCCTTAATGTGTTTAAATATGGCAAGCTAACTGTTAAATATATGCTATAATATATCTGTATTTTGAAAATGTTTTCTAATGCCTCTATTTTTTATTTTTCTATTCTTTTCTTTTTAATAAAAGCAATTGATTCTGGCTATATTGTGTTGCTTTCTTTATAATGGCAATCTGGACTGCAGGTTTCCAATGAAGAAGCGAAGTCAGTTGAAATTTCCAAACTTCAGAAAGCATTGGAATCTTTAAATCTTGAGTTAGATGCAACTAAACTAGCAACAATTAGTGCGTGCAATAAGAATGCAGTGCTGCAAAATCAATTGGAATTATCAATAAAAGAGAAATCTGCATTGGAAAAGGAATTGGCTCTGATGGCTGATATGAGAAAGGAAAATGCTTTACTGAAGGTTTGTGTTTGAATATTGATTAATTGTTTTTTATGATTAGTGATAAGAAAAATACTCTGTTTCCAGTTTGGGGAAAGTTTGTAGTTTCCTTTGTTCTGATTTAACTTTTTTCTTTATAAATTGAATTTAGGTTTTTTTCTTGCGATATATGTGATCTGTTTCATTATTTATATGTCTTGCACTTTTATTTACTTCTACAGAGTTCTTTGGATACCTTGGAAAAGAAGAACTCTGCTCTGGAGCATGAGCTCAAGAAGGCTCTAAAAGATGCCAGTGACACCATTGAAAAGTTGCGGGAGTTAGAACAAAAGAATACTGAGCTCCGGCAAAACATGCGAAGGTAACTTTAATCACTTGAAACTATGATATTACTCTATTAATTTTCACACACATTTATTCATGCATACATACATACATACATGCATACATATGCATTATGTGCTTGCTTGATTACTGCTTGTTTTTCTTATTTGTTCCTCCTGCTGGTAATATTTGTTTTTTTGTACAGCTAAAATCAGGTTTCCTGTTGACTGCTTACATTGATGTATTTTATCTTTTTGGCATCTGAATTGAATATATGAATTTGGTTTGCACATGTAATTAGTTTTACTTCTTGATTTGTTGTTGTTGTTGGCTTTTAATTAGTCTTGAGGAGAAGCTCTCACATCTAGAAGATGAAAATCATGTTCTGCGACAAAAGGCATTGACCCCATCGCCCAAAAGCAACCGTGCTAACCTTGCAAAGTCATTTTCCAATGTAAGTGCATGTGTGTGTGTGTTCTCACATACTATAGTTTATCTTTGCGCTAGTTTTGGTGTTTGTGTCTTAGATAAAGCTGGTCTAACATGCATTATTTTCGTTTCAAGTTTTTTTGTTAGAAAATTATTTCTGACTTGATTTGCGTGTGGACTTTCTGAGCAGTGATTTGTCTAAATTGTTGTTTTCTTAATGAACCAGAAATATGGTGGCACACTTAATCTTCATCAGAGTGATCGGAAGACTGCATATGTAAGATCCCTTCCCCCCCCCCCCCCCCCCCCGACCTGTAAAAGATATTCCTGCATTGACTAATCTTAGCTTGACCAGTCAACAACTGCAAGTTTACCTATCTCATTCTTTTATGCAGGAATCTCCGACACCTTCAAAACTTATCGTACCTTTCTCACGTGGCATGTCAGAATCACGGCGGTCAAAACTAACCGCAGAGAGACAACAGGTTTCTTGTTTATAGTTTGTTTTATATTTTAATTAATCCTCCATGTGATCATGCAGCAGATAGCAAGCATCATCCTGAACAAGATAATCAGAGTTATTAAATGATAGTGACTTCAATATTTGGATTGGTTTTGCATTTGCATGACTTAGAATAGAGGAATTTTGTCCACAGGAAAATTATGAATTCCTTTCAAGATGTATCAAAGAAAATTTGGGGTTTCAGAATGGCAAACCGCTGGCTGCTTGTATCATATTCAAATGTCTTCATCATTGGCATTCCTTTGAGTCTGAGCGGACAGCTATCTTTGACTATATTATAGAAGGAATCAATGATGTTCTGAAGGTAAGTTACTTGCAGTGATCTTCAAAAACTTTCATGAGATTGAAAGGTCAGTTTTTCTTTTTTTTGTAACAGATCCTGAATAAGATTTGAGTCCTATTTCGTTCTTTTTCTCAATTCAATTCTATAAGACATTTTTATAAATTTTTTAGCTTTCTGTGAATTATTTGGGAATGTTTTCCATATTTTGAACTTTGACATTTTTTTCAGGTTGGAGATGAAAAAGATGAAAACTTTACCTTACCCTATTGGCTATCCAACACCTCGGCGCTTTTGTGTCTGCTACAGAGAAATTTATGGTCAAATGGCTTTTTGACTGCTACTACTCAACGTTCTGGAGGAAATTCCAGTTTACCTGGGAGGGTTGCCTATGTGAGTTCTATTGCAATGTTCTGAAATAAGAATCTTGGGTTGCAGTTTAGTTATATTTAATGGATTGTTCTTGTCTCCATTTCTTCTAATTTTTAAATTTCCAGTGAAAACATAATGTTTTCCTGAAATGTTTATTATGTTATTATTGTTAACATATGTCTGGCTAGTTGTCACGTGCATTTCTAACATGAATGAAGCTAATCTTCTCTTGACATACTTTTTCTAATAATACTTATCAATTGCTGCATGGATGGCTGTTGTCATGTTTAATTGTCTTCAATTTATTACTTCATTAAATAATTTTGCCTAAAGCCACTGATTTTAGTTTATTCTGCCTCCAGGGTCTAAAATCTCCTTTAAAATACCTTGGGTTTGAGGATGGTATGTCACATATAGAAGCAAGATATCCAGCAATATTATTCAAACAACAATTGACAGCCTGTGTTGAGAAGATTTTTGGTTTGATTCGTGACAATATCAAGAAAGAGTTATGTCCACTTTTGGGATTGTGCATTCAGGTGTGTATTGAATGTTAGATCTTACTCAGATTTGGAAGCTAATGCCAAAAGTCAAGTACATGAAATTACTAGGCCCCAGGATCAGTTGTGATCATCATTTAGCTCTGTTTGCGAAAGTACATCATTCAAGTGCTAAGCTTTTCACTATTAAGTTGTTTGACACTGTAAAAGCAACTCAAGCAGCAAAGGGTTCATTGTCGGATTATGATTTGATCAGAGTTTTTCATATTATTTGTCGTCACATATATGCTATTCTTTACATTTTTGTTAAATAAGGTATATTAGTTTCTTGTGAGAAAGCATTTGGGTTTTACTTGCTCGGAAACTTTAAATTCTAATTGCTGAATTTATTTGTTGATTTCAAAGGTGCCAAAGAATGCTCGAGTGCTTGCTGGAAAATCAAGATCTCCTGGAGGGATTCCCCAGCAATCACCTAGTAGTCAATGGGATAGCATCATCAAATTCTTGGATTCCCTTATGGGTCGTTTACGTGAGAATCATGTAGGTGTATGTGGTACTTGATCAATTGCAGCAACAAGTTTCCACTTTAAAAATGATAATCACTAGTTTGATCAATTGGTTGTTTGTTAAACAAAACCTTAATTGATAAGGTTATAATGTATGTGGTGCTTGATGGGAAAATTCAAAAGAGCAGTTATGATTAAAATTATACTGGCTTTTGTTTCTTTTATTGCTGTCTCTGACTTAATTCTGTGCATGTAGGTACCCTCATTCTTCATCCGTAAACTGATCACCCAGGTTTTCTCCTTCATCAATATGTCACTTTTCAACAGGTATGTGCTCATAGCATTGTAGATTATCTTAGTGTCACTAGGTTGAATGATTAATTTATTGAGTTGAAATTTTCTTCAGTCTTTTACTTCGACGAGAGTGTTGCTCATTTTCAAATGGGGAATATGTTAAATCTGGTCTAGCAGAACTGGAGAAATGGATAGTCAATGCAAAGGAGGAGGTAAATAGTTGTCTTCAGGAAGATATTGTACTAATTGAATGCAATGGGTATTATTCTGAAATATGGGAAGATGTAGTTTGCAGGAACCTCTTGGCATGAGCTAAATTATATTAGACAAGCTGTTGGTTTTCTGGTATGTGCCCCAGCTTTTACATTTTGGGCCAGTTGAGCTATAAAACTATTATGTCCATGGTTCACTTTTTCGTTCTACATTTTATTTAGGTAATACATCAGAAGAGGAAAAAGTCGCTGGATGAGATCAGTCATGATTTGTGTCCAGTAAGCTAATGTTTATCTGAATTTCCTTTCTCCATTCACCCTGTTGGAGGTTAATCATGTTTTCCTGCTTTTATGGAACTTGTGCAGGCATTGACTGTTAGGCAAATCTATCGAATAAGTACCATGTACTGGGATGACAAATATGGCACTCAGAGCGTGTCAAATGAGGCAAGTTAGAGACTCAGTGCCTGTGTTAAATTTGTGTACGACAATTTCCCTTGTGTTTCTGACATAATCTGTTAGCAGGTTGTTGCTGAAATGAGGGAGATGTTAAACAAGGACAACCAGCATCTGGCCTCAAATTCATTCTTGCTAGATGATGATCTGAGGTAACGTGCTCTCTCTGTCAAAATTGTATCATTGAAGTTTTTTTACTTTTTTTTGGAAAAGTATAATTGAAGTTATCAGACTGAAGAGGCCAGTTTGCCTTTTGAAAGTGTAGTTTTTTTTTTCCTGCCAAAATCCTTGGGTATTATCACAGGTGGATCTGTGTTTGTGTGAATGTGTATATATCATTTTTTGTGTCATTGAATTGAAATCATTTTCCAATTGCAGCATTCCATTCTCAACTGAAGATATAGATATTGCAATTCCGGCAATAGATCCTTCGGATGTTGAACTCCCTGCCTTCTTGTCGGAATATTCATGTGTACAATTTCTAATCCAGCAGCAAAAGTAAATCATTCTACTGTATGATTTAAAGGGAAGCTATGAAATCAAAGTCGAGTTCATGTAAATGTTGAGGGCATGAGTCTTAAAAGGTGTCCGAGTCTTCTGAGGACAAAGGTCGGTGCTCAAAGATAAAAGGTTTGAGCAGCACGATTCTAAAGTTTGTCAAATTCAGTCTATGAACTGCTCTCATGAAGGTCGTCCACATTGGGTAAATCTTAGCTTAGGACCAGGTGGTACTAGATTTGTTTAGGGATAGGCATTATTTTTGCTTTATTGAGAAGGCTGCTTCTTGTTTTTTTGTGAAGCTTGTCCTCTCCTGGTCCATATTTTGCTTTCGTGTTGTATTCTACTGCTGTATGACCAATTTTTAGAGTGTACATAGATCGGGCATTATCTTTACCTTCTCTATAATTTTTCTTTTTCAAGTCATCTAACTCCGATTGATTGATTGATTGATTGATTGATTCAGATAGCTTTGCTAATTCATTCACATTTTTTCTTTCTACTTCAAGGCTCTTATAAATAAAGCAAACCCATCGTTTTCCGCTATTTGCTGGCCGTCAAAATTCAGTCGCCTTCAGCCTTGGAACAAACGTGATTAAACGCTGGAAATCAATTCGAGACATTTCCCCACGCTGTATCCATTCCCTTTGCTATCAAAATAAGAAACATACAAGTTGAGACTTGTTATCAACGAGTCCATATCAGCTCTTGTTTAAACCAAATTAGCATTTACCAAGCATGATAATGTACCTGCATCTGGTAAGAAAAACAACTGGCTAAAACTTGGGGCAACATTTTTCCTTTCACAAGGGCAACAAGGAGGCATGAAAACCATGCAGATGCTAAAGCCTAACACCCCTTGCGTATATATCAAACTCAGCGTAAAAAAGTGTAAAACTATAACAAATTATTATCACGTCTCTTTCTATTAAGAGTTAGTTCTATCATGAATTGACGAGCAATCTGGGTTTGTGGCATATTCCCGAACATCAGCCAACGAGAAGGACCGCCAATTAGAGAAATTCCGGCTACTTTTCGGCGGCGACGAAGGGGTGTTGTTGAAAGATGTTCTGGTTTGTGGGTGCAATGGAGGAAGTCGTGGGCTTGAGGTTGAAGTCGAGTCCTCACTCGTGCTAGAGATACTCTCAGAGCTACTCATTGCAACAGCAAGAGCCAATGTGCTTTTGCTTGAGCTGATTGGTCTAATGAGTCTTTTGTTCCTGTTCTTGTCCCACGCATGGTTAATTGCCAATAGATTTCTCCTCCTCCTGGTGTATGCATTTTCAGGTTTTGCTATGTCTTTAATCGATGAAGTTGAGGAAGCATCGGCTAAACTTGTGAAGGACTTTGATTTGCCATTGTAGAAATTTGAGATGCCTCTCCTGTTGATTAACCAATTTTTAACAATACTAATTGAGGAAAAATTCAATAGTACTTTAAAAAAATTAAAATTATAACAAAAAGATTCTGAATTATTCCTACCCAATTTAGTTCTATTTTTCTAACTGAATTGTCACAGATCCAAACCATTCTAATCTTAACTAGACATAAATATTCTAAATACCCAAAGGGAACAACTTTGATAAATAAAATAATTGGGCCAAAAGAAATTCCGACAGGAGAACTAAAAGCTAAGTGGAGGACACGAACCTCATCGGCAAAACCTGTTCGAGCGAATCCATCATGTCTAAGCCACCTTTATAAGAGCTTTGAACCTCATTTTCCTCGCAAGCTCCACCGTCGGACGATCTACCAGATGCGTCGTCACTGTTCCTGCCGATCGAAGACGACGTCGTACTAGACGATGCACTCCTCCAATCGTCTTCCTCCACCTCTTTCCTTTCCTTCACCGGCGTAGGTTCCAATCTGGAAGTATCACATGCGCACTTCATCACGCGCCCAAACCCTGATGTTTCTATCCTCTCCAATGCGATCGACATAACTGCTTCTGCCTTTCTTCGCCACCGAGAACAAAAGAACACCCAAAACAGAAAAACAAAGAGGAAGGAACAAAGGACGAAGCCTTTCTTCTTCAGAAAAACAAAAGAACGCAAAGAGAGCAAATAAAGAAACGAAAGAGAGAATGTAAGCAAGGGAAGAAATGAAGTTTTTATGCGTTTTGTAGATTTGTTTGTTTGTTGTTGTAAATAATAATAAAAAAGAAAAGAAAAAAGAAAGATAAATATGATTGATTATTGAATTGTATTGAATAAAGCAACTGGGGACTCCCTTGTGTAGAGAGAGACAGAGAGAGAGAAGGCCTTATCCTCATCCACTCATTGTCAGGACCATATTACTATTGACATGAGCTGTTATCAGGTGTTTCCCGTGCGCACAATGGTTTGGAATATACTGTTCCTATGTGAAAGAGAAAGAGAATCTTTTTTATATTTTTGTTTTAATGATTTGTAATCACAAAAATTGCTATAAAAATAATCCATTTCCTTATTTTGTTAATAAACTTTTTATAAAGCAAATTTACTTATTTGGGGATACTCTATAACTGCATTACCCCTTTCTTACTTTACTTTTATTGAGCAAGCAACTATGTGTAATCCTTACATTTCATACTAGTTGTGTTGTGTATACACCTTTTTTTTGGCACATTTATATATTTATATATAATTTTTATTAATTTTGTTGTCATATGCTTTAATTTAAGTCATCTGTAAACAGCTGTAATTGAATGCGGACCCCACGTAAAAAAAAATTAGCTGCCTGATTGTTGGTGATAGGACCAGCCACGTGGACCAATGTAAGAAAGAAGGTGTCGGATGGCGACACGTTGAAGTGTTTCTCTGGTAGGAGAAAGATATCTATGACGTGGCACTGACGAAAGTCTTTGGGTCTGATGAGCCTTATCCACATTCGTGGGACCCACACGTTAAGTTTATTTTTTTGGGGGGGAAGGGGTAGGATAAGCCTACAAAAGATCTTTGTCTCCCTCCTGTCCGATTTATTTATTTTTTAAGAAAAGGAGAAAAATAGAAAATTTGAACCAATCTTTCTCCCCCGGCTTGTCCGAGTCTTACTCTCCATTCATTTGACTCAAAGCTTAGCCATGGCTCCATATGGCTTCACTCATATAAATATCTTTCTCTATTCTACAAATAAATGGTGTCTTGCTATGAAAATAGAAAATCCTTTCTTTATTTCATTATAAATACTTTATTCTATAAAATTTTTTTTCCTTTTTTTTAAAAAAAGGCACTACAATCATGGACCATAATACTGAAAATTCTCATAAATTTGGAATATACCGAAAAATGCTGAGCTATGGCGAAGCTAAGGGGGTTGGTTTGTTGAATCGGCTTGAGACTTGAATGGGCCAATGGGGTTCTGTCGTCCCAACGAATCAACTAGGATTCGGAAGTGGGCCGACAGGGGCCCAAATGGGACCCAGATGTTTAATATTTAACATAATGAGGAAGACGATACGACCACGTGTCGAAGTAGTTCAACTCATTGCATTCACGTCTTCTTTTTCTCCGTCACATGGTGGTGAGTCATAGTCACGTACGGTAGGTTTAAATTGGGTCTGTGGGTTTGGGTAGTTTTATCGTTATCTTACTCCAGATACCCGCGAGATGCTTTGCATGAAAAGTCACGCGCTTCAGATCCATAGCTATGGAATCCATCGCCCAGGCTCTCCACTCGTTTGGATAAAATTTCCCCTTCAAAGGTGACACAAGGAATATGTATAGCGACCTTTTATAAAAGCTTCCCCTTCCCCAAACATTTTGAACTTATCTTCTTCCATTTCTTTGAAAGAAACGCACCCAAAACCTTATCCACAACTGCATCTCTCGCTTTCCTTACTTACAACCATGCTTAGTACGCCTGCTATACGAATCGATGTGTTGTGTACATATCTTATCATATGTATTGATATATTGTATACATATCCTGCTATACGTATCGATATGTTGTATATTGAAAGTGTACATACGTTGTAAGGTACGACCAACATTTCCCTTTTTTTTTTTTGGTAATTTAATTGTACAAAGTTATATAGGGATGGGCTAATACTTGTAGACTTTTCTCATTTATTTATGTGTAATTAAGAGATTTGATATGCTTACGGACATTAATAAAGAAAAGTAAGGCAGCTTTGTAATATGTGCCATATAATCATTTAATTATGTTAAACATGTGTAGCTGTCAGCATTGTGTAGCACCGTAAGGGAAGTTCTTTCTTTCTGTTCTTAATTTGAAGAGATGTGGTTTCCATTCTTAGTTGAACAATGTTGGCATACGAGGCTAGAAGAATAACTAACGTATTCTTTTGTTAGTTCGTGGACATATGACTTGACAAGAAGGGAAGAATTTAATGTGAATGTCGGTATTTTGTGCTTATCCAAAATACCTGCCCCAATACCCAACATTGAAGGTAAGTATTTAATGCATTTTCATTGAAAGGCTATATAATCTTAGGGAAGGGGAAAGTTATTACGGAGTTAATGTGATTTGGGTTTAGGCTTCCTTCTTATCGATTCCCTTTTATGTTTCAGTTTAATTAATTGTACTTAAACAGGAAGGAAAACGTGTCTAATGCACCCACAGTAGATCGATGTGTGAGTTCGTTCATGTACTAAATTGGGTTTTTGGTTCGATACGAAGAATGAAACTCTGGAAATCAACGACATATACATACATAGTAATTGATAATATTCCATTGCAAAAGTTTTAGTTTTATGACTTGGAATTTTTCAGTTCAAAAACCCAGATTGTTGAAGCAGAGCTCCATATAGAACCATTAATTAATGGCTCTCACACCGCAACAAAACTTATTCCTACACTGAAAATAGGATTTTGGTACAGCACTTGCTTAAAAAAATTGACGCTGAAACTGTAAAGAAAACTATGGCTTAATGCTCGGGCAAGTAAGCTTGGCCAAGGGAGCAACAGCTTGAGAGTTAACGTAAGTGCAGGGCTCGGTGTAGACGGATGTCCAACGTAGATCAGTGAAGTGATCTTGCTTGTCAGGTCCACCAAGTATAGCACCGGTTAACTCATTAGGATTCGGTACGTCTTTATTGTACCATCGAACGAAGCTCATGGGGCAGCCCACTTCCAGATTGGCCTCCGACGCTGGGACCGAGGCACCCCGGTGGTGCGCTTGTTTCGGTGGATTGTTCCCAAACCCAACCATGTATGATCTTCCTTCAGGGTTTTTCCCTAGTATATAGTCCATCTGCAAATTTTCCATTTAACCGAACAGATGTTGAGTACATAACTTGTATATTCTGATGAACTATCTTCACCCATAGAAGCATTGTTCAAATATTAATTACGCCAACAACTTTTACAGCTAGTGTTATGATCTTTACAGCTATCAAAGTAATTAGTTCTATAATGCTTGCTCGATGTCTACTGTACTGCATTTCTATTTTCTTAAGAAATAATAGGCACTTTATGGAAATCTTTACCTGCTGCTTAGCAAAAGCCAAGAGGTGGGTGGAGTCAAACTGTTTGTTTCCACACTGGACCTTTTGGTTGAATTTTTGAAGCATATCACCATAGATAGTGAACAAGAAAGCTGCTCCTGTAACATACTGAGTGTTGGCCCCATCTCTCAAGTGAATCATTCCACCTGTAAATCAATCAGTGATTTAGAATAATAAGCATTATTTTCATATATCGCCATTACAATTGAAGGAAAGATGCAAAGAGCCAGAAGACCTGGAGTCATGGGAATCTTAAAATAAGGACTTTCAGGAAGCACTGAGCAAATATAACTGTCAGCTTGGTCCTTGTAGGATTTTAAACACTGATCACCTTTAAAGAAAAACTGCATTTTGAAGAGAATATTGGTGATCAGGTTCATTGCAAAAATGAAATGTAAATTAATACAAATGGGAAATGTACGAACTGCCATCATAGCCTCTCTTTAGAAAGGAAGAGTGGAAATGTTTAGTATAAGAGACCTGAGAAAGGAGGACTTGGACTCCAGCATATTTGAGGTCCCAGTTAAACTCATCGACAGCTGCACTAACTGCTTCTTCTTTGATGTAGTGCAAGTATGCGCTTTTAAAGGTGGCATGGTATAGCCATGCTGCCGCCCACAGCAGCTCATCCTGCATTTTCCACACGCATCGAACTTGGTTAAGATCAGATATAACTAAAGCCAGCCACATGCCAGCCCAAATCCAAGAATATGGTTTTGGGTCATCAGAAGCCCAGTTGTCTGTTGGACTTGGAAATCCAAAGATTGATTGCTGATGGGCCAAGACCTGTGTCTTATTGAAGACAAATTTATGGTCTCAGCCTTGATTTTTAGGAGAGAGGGAGAGGGAGATTACGTTATAGCCAGAGTAAGAGCAATAGAAGGGGCATTCTCCATCGTAGGTTCCCTTGTGTGATTTAGCAAATTCGAAAAGCTGCGGCCAAAAATATAACCAAAACAAGTAAATTTAGTGTCCAACACTTGCAATTTAAAAGGAAAAATGCAAACATTTAAAGGCACCGAAATATATATACCAATTTGGCTTTGTTAAGGAGACGACGTGCATAGGCACGATCAGTGCCTCTAAAGACCATAGAAGAAGCAGCCATTGCCGCAGCAGTTTCAGCTGCAATCTCTGTTCCAGGTGCACTCGCATTGATTTGCAGGACAGTTCTCGGTGTCTTCATTTTCTCTGGTCTCACCCAACATTCATGATCTTTTACAGGGTCGCCAACCTTTTTTTAAAAACCCAACATAGAAATAAAACGTCAAATACTGTCGAAAATGCAATATAAATAGGAGTTAGACTATAGAGAAAGTAGCATTTTGATTACCTGCACATACAATCTGTCACGTCTAGCAGCGGCTTTTAGAAAATAATCAGTGCCCCAACGAATAGCCGCACGAACGTTTTCCAACTCGCCAGCAGCTTGCAGATGGGACTTGTAAGCAATAGCAGACCATGCCAGGGTGGTGGTTGTGAATGCCATGGGCAATCCATATTTCACATTGTCTCCAGCATCGTAATATCCTCCGACAAGGTCCACCTGTCATAAATAGAAGATTAACAAAATAGCATGCATGCATGCGAATGAAAGATTGAAACTTGGAGTTGTGTCTTGTCTCTTCTCTATGTTTATATTATGATGAAGACAGAAAGAAAAAATAACAAATGAATGAAGGGTACATTTGCTTCTTTTCCATCATCAAGAGCAGAATCTCCTCTCCAGGATGGTCTATGATTAGGGGGTAGTTTCCCTGATCTTTGTGCTTCTAAAAAAATGATGGACTTGGTGAGGGCGTCCTTGTAGTTCGAATCATGACAAGCAACAGAGACTAAATGCCCTTGAAACACAGCCAGCCATGCCACAACAGCGGCTGCATATGTTCTTGCAAAAGTTCCCATGAAAACAACCACCCAAAATCCACTTTCAAAACAATTGAATATCTATACCAATTCTAAGAAGAAGAAGAAAAAAAAGGAAGGTTTTGAGAGGCTTGCTCCAAGGGATTGGAATATCAAGTTTAAAGCAGAGGCGCTCTGTTTTCCGTTAAGAATTATATTGGGAAACAAGGTGGCATTAATGGTTTCGGGTCTGGAATCATCATGTTAGTTTTGGGGTTTGATGGCGGGAAAGATGAGAGGGATTAGTTATAGTGAGTTTGTATGTATATTTTAGGAGTGGAGGAGAGAAGGTGGGGGATTTGAGAGATTTTCGGGAGGAGGTTTGCCCGTATTTAGGCACACTAAACATGATTATTACTATACTTGATATGCGGTGTTTAGAATCTTTGTTAGACTAATTAAGGTTCCCCCTTGACCTCCCATTTTTACCTACACCAAGAAGAGATTCTTGGTCACTTATCTCTGCCTCTGGTTTTCGGACATGTTTTATAATTGGATTGCTACCCTGTTAATCAAAAACGGATTCTATCTTTGGTGCTTACGATATCCAAACGCTCAAAACAAGAAGAATTAATTGAATTGAATGAAATTCCTGACTAACAGATTGGTTCAATAAGCACGGATTGTTAAATTTATGGAAGGGAGGTCACTCAAGTAAAAGGGTTGATACAGTTTAAACACATTTTGACTTCATTAGATGAAATGCCTTGAGTGAATCTTTGGCTTTCCAAGGTCGAGCCTTTTTTCCAGATTTTCGGTTCTGATTCTAGTCTGTTTGGCGTTTGTTTTCTGCTTAATCCGTTTACCTCTTTCTTTGGCATCAATAATTCATCAATTCCCCCTTTCAACAAGTATGAACAACAACATTCATCCTTCAATCAATCGTGATTGGATTTGGTTTTGCTCTGGTAAGTTATGGTCATCTCGAGACAAGTTACAACGTGGCTACATTTGTATATAAAAAAGAATGATGATGACAAATATAATAGGGATATCTATTTAACTGAAGATTATCCCCACAGCTACAAAGAATATCGTAAAAATTACAACTATCCTACGTTGTATGATTCTCGAGCAAACCATTGCAAGGTTTGCATTGAATTTTCTGATTGCCCCTGGTGTGTTCATCAGCCACCCCTCTAAAGTACTGTAAAAACGTCTATGAAAGGTTAAGTTCCTCGAGACAATAGCCATTTGCTCATTTAAAAATTGACACAATGGTAATGGAAAACAAGCCACCTCAGCATCTCCTTATAATGCTTGCAACATTTCTGCCGATGTCTTCTTTTGTTTGCTCGGACACCGGGAAATCTCCAACGTACATGTCAAAGAAAGCCCCTGGCAAACAAAACATATTAGCATCTCGACCTTTAGCTGTTAAAATCATAGTCTAAGGTTGAAAAAAAAGCTAATCAACATACGTCAAAGGGTAAAGAAGTGCTAAGACCAAAGGGGATTTACTTACTGCATAAATCCTTGCTGTGGACCACTCCTATCTGGTTACCTCCAACTGCACAAATATATACTTTCACTATAAGATGAATGTACACTTTGGACAATTTTTAGCAAATACAAAATATCGGACAGAGTTGTACTTGACAAAGAAAAAGTGACAAAGAAAATATTAGTCAGATCACTTTTGTAACTCATTCTCCATGGAGCAAACAGCATGCCAAGATAGTAGTCTCATGCAGTGGTTGTTACTGTTTGAGAAGGGATTGAAAAAAAAAAAAAAAACCTACTTTTGGTAATTAGTTGCCCATCAGCTGTCCGCTGAAAGTCAATTATTGTTCCCTGCAATATCCCAATAAGGTTAAGTTGACTTGCTGCAACCTTCAATCACATAGAAAAAGATGAAAAATAAAGGGGCATTACCGCAGGCAATGGAATATCTTGAGTGAAGTAGGAGCCAAATGTACTTAGGCAATGATAATCAGTGTTGGGATTTGTCTAGTAGAAGTAACAAAATTTGTCAGAAAACCAGCAGACCTATAAGAGCAATTAAAAGAAGAAAAGAAGAGGATGGGAGGGGAGGGGGGCAGAGAATAAATTCACCAACTTTGATTGCTTACCTTTACTAAACGAGCACGAAGAGATTTTTCAAATGCACTGCAACATATACAATAAAAGCCAATAATCAAGACGCAACCCATCTAATTTCATCCAAGCTATTCCTATCAAACGGGATACAATAAATGGACATTTGCAAGTCCAACAAAAAGAGCCCTACCACCTAATCAATGTATGGGCCTCACACAAAGCAGTTTCCAAGAAGCAGCACAACTTGACAAAATTTTAAAGGGTGAAAAAGAACTTACTCTCTTACTGTATTGACTTTCATCCCATTGCAATTAACCACAAGCCTAACAGTCATACCAATATCCTCCCTGCACACTCATATAGAAAAAGATTCATACAAAAAGAGACACAGAAAAGACGTCAAAGTCGGCAAAAACAAAAAGCGTACAATAACAAACTGAGGCTAAAATCTGTCCACACTCATAACTTTGAACAAACAACTTATGAATGTTCCAAGTCCTTAAAAAGCCTTTACTGGCATTTGGCAGTAATAAATTTTCTAAATTTCACTGTCTTTAGCATGGAAATTTTCAAGTACCTAAGAAGATCCTGATAAAAATCATTGTGTTTGTGCAGTTCACCCGCTGGAATAGAAGCATACTTTGGACCCAATTTCTGGCATACAGAGTATGGATGAATATCTATAAGGGGAAAAGGAAATCAAGCATGAGTCGTTGAAAGATCAGGAAAACCACATCACTAATAACAAAAGGAAAGTAGAATGAAGCAAAATCCACAAGTACTTACAAAAACCAAAAGCATACACCTTCAGAGACTTAATTTTGATTATTTTCATGGTTCTTGATCCAGTACCAACAAGCACCTGAAAGCATTGAGAAGTTGCTAAAGTTATTGCAAAAGGAACCCAGAAATCCCCAACATGTCAAAAATGCCCAGTCAGATTATGTTAAAGTGATGCATGTTCCCATTGTGACTATACATGTTTGGCCTAATAATGTTTTGTGATGCAAGTCCCATGGCTAATCTACAGAAAGCTTTAAAATCAGTTAGTTTAAAATTTCAAAAAAGTTGCTTTTAATGTGTGTAAGAAACTGTAGGAACGGCTAACAGCATGAAAAAGAAATTAATTGCCAGACAGCATATCAAAATACTTTGTGAATATACCAAAATATAAATAAGCAGGCAAACGGTAAAGGCATATCACAGATGGTTGATACAGAGTGGGTTACTGAAGCAACAGCAATCAGTCCACAATGTTTTACCTCAGAAGCTAAACTGGAATTATTCTGTCTATCTAATATGTTATCCAATATCATTGGGAACTCGATGCCGGTTCTCGGTTCAACAGCATGTCTTGTCCAGTTCAAATCTAGAAAAGATAGACTGCCACATCCTTGAAGCCCAACATCACAACGCCTTTGATCCATGCATTCTTGCGTTTGAACTTCTGTATTTTCCAGTGGAACGGCTAGTACCTTTGCAGATCTGATAACATTAAATCAATGACTTAATTGATGAGCAACTATATGACTAGAAAAACACAGTACAGAAAGGTAAGAGACAATGTAATTTGTGAGATAGAAAACCTTACAAGTTGTCAAATGGTGGAATTAGAGCAGCAGCTAATGAGAGCAGAGGAAAGGATTGGAGTGCTTCCACTTCTCCAAAGAAGTGTCTCATTGCATAACTCGAAATTTTACCAAAAACAAGTGGGGTGGCAGATTGGCCACTCGATTCAGAAGCAAATTGAAATCCAGCAACATAATTCTTGCAAGAAGCAATGTGCTTAACCTTAGCTGAAGACTTGCAACTTCCAGATTTCAAACCACGTTGATTACCAGCAGATATATCCCTACTCAAATTCGAAGTCGACATACTAGAGAACCAAAACAGTAATGTACCTGCAAACCTTGACATGCAACCAAAAGCTTCACGAAACGCAAGACTACCAGGTACATACATGTGTTTAGAATGGTACAAAGAACTGTCAACCAATGAACTGAACTGAGAAAACAAATGAGCTCCCAAACCATTAGATACAAAGGGCTCCATTGCAAAAATATATGGAGACCCTCCTCCATCTAAATCCATGAAAAGCAACCAATTACTCCGCATAATTTTTCAGACTTAAGCTAAATGCCCAATTCAGAAATCTTAAACCTTTCTGAACTGGGCAAATCAGGTGCTCGAATTTACCGCCCAATTCGATACAATGCACCTGTAAAAAAAATTTGATAATCCAATTAGAATTCAATTATGATCCATTTAAGAACAGAAAAGAAAATAATCATAAAAATTAAATTACAAAGAGTTATAATGACATTGAAAATGTACAAAACATTCAGCTCAAATAATTGGAAGCCAAGACAAGCAGCATATATCCGGGAATAAAAATGTCTATTAAATTATTCCATGCAATTAACCACGATTATCATTCAATGCAAAGAAAGTTAATCTTTTTTTTCATAATTAATAGAAGAAAAAATCTTTACAGAAATCAAACGAAGCTGATTCCAGAAACAGAGGTAAACTCTACATTCATCAAATGCGGCAAAAATAAAAAAGTTCAAAATGAATTACGTACACGAAAATATAGGTTCAAAGAAAAATAATGTCCGAAAGCGGTTAAATTTAACGAACCTTTCTTCTTTATTTTCTTTTTGACCAAACATTTTACAAGAAATAAAATGGGAAATGGGAAATGGGAAGAAAATGAAACATGAAAACATACCTGAAATGAAATCACGAGGAGAAAACTTGCATGTCGAGATCAAGAGATTCAAATTACTAAATTGAACCTAGGGTTTTATTTTCTTTCTTCTTTTTTTTTTTTCTTTTTTCTTTCTTCTTTCGGGGTGGTGTCAAGAGTTTTTATTTCAAGGGAGAGAGGAAAGGAATATGCTCCTCGTCTCTGTAATAAAAGGGGAGAAACAAGCCACAGTGATTCAAACCTTTTTGGAAGGACAAAAGTGGAAAACACAAAGTCTAGAAACTTTTCCCTGACGCTGACGGTGTTGGCCCCACAGAATCGTAACAAAACTTCCAGCTCTGCATATTGGTAACGTTTCTGACTTGATTTCCAATTAAAACCCTTTTATGCTGCAAATAACCTGAAATCTTTTCTGTATTTTCTATTTTCATTATATTGCAGTTTTCAGTTCAAACTGTTTTTCTTTTTCAAGAAAACCAAGTATTATAACTATAAATTTCACATAATAAGTTTTACAAATATTATAGAGGCAATTTTGTAATATTGATCAAAAAAGAAAAAGATACATGTTAAATAATTATATTAGTAACTCAACACATAAGTATCTCTATGCATACATACATATATACATACACATATATATATATAATAATATCATTTTTTAAGTTTGATATAACATTTTGAAAAATTTTTAAACTATTCAAAAAAATTTAAATAAATATTTATTTTTAATATATTTAATTAATTTTTTTTATTTTTAATTTAAACTAAATAAATCTATTTGATTAACGATTGATTGCCTGTTGTTTATTTAAATGTTACTTATTATTTTTTATCATATGATATGGATGTGAAAAATAAAATATTACGTAATTACATCATAATACTATCTTATCATTTATGATATTATATTCACATGTTACATTAATAGCATATAATATAGAATGATATGTGATGTTTTATCTCAAAATGATCTATCAATTATTAGTTATAAAGATATATTTTAATCAAAATAAAAATATAAAAATTAATTAAACATAATAAAAAATAAAAAATTATTTATTTTTAATAATTAAAAAATTAAATGTTATGCATCCTTTCTTTGAAAATTCTCATATAATATTTTAATAAGACAGCAATTACGGGACGTAGGCTCTGAACGGTAAAATTAGCTGGCGGGAAAGAGAGTTTCCTGGTCCCATACAAATGTGGTGGACCGTCAATGGGCTTCCATCTTTTCTGAATGACGATTGTGTCCTTCGTTCGCAACTTCTGCACTCTGCCTCTGTTGGTTCCCAGTTACATTTTGTTGGCTGGTAAATTTATTAGCACAAAATGGAAATTTTCCTTTTCTTTCTTTTGTAGAACAATTTTGATCAATGCTTTATTTATCTCATTTAGCACTATTAGAAATTAGGGAATCCCTTTTGTGGCCGTACACGTCTGCATGGCACGTGCTGACATGTAGAAAGGTGGGTGTTCGGAGCTATCCGGTGCCTTTAGAGTTTAATACTAAAACCCAATCAATCCCCGTTTGGAAGTATATTAGTGGAATGTATGAGACTGGCTTTCGTGACCAAATTCACCACCTAAAACATTTGGATGTTTCTGCCCATTGGCCGCACCCCTTGGGTGTGCAAATGGAGACACGTGTCACCGTCCACGATGAAGAACGAGACCGAAATACCCAACCCTTATTTTCATTCTCCCGTACATAAGGATGCGAACAAAGGAAAGGTGATTTGGATTTGCAATACGTCGTTGGGAATTTTATTTTCCAAAGCAAAATTCGGGCATTCCATAAATCCCACGCAAAGTAGAATTAGGGGTAAAAGAAAGAAAGAAAGGAGAAGCAAAGGTTGGAGCCGCAGCGTTTGGAATGGTGTGAATGTGAACAAAGAGAAAGAGAAGGAAATGGGCGTTGGGAAACCGAGGGGAGGCAGAAGATGTTTGACACGAAAGTGGACCGTTGAAGGATAAGCAATTTCCAAGAAAGATACGAGAGGGTCCCCCGCAAGACAGAGTTGGGGCCTTGGGGGTTGATGGCGGTTGTTTCTTTCTTCTTAAACTTTTATTCTCCACTAAACTAATCAATCACCCACGAAAATTCCGTGATTTAGTCCACAAATTAAGTAGCCGACAAAGGCAGCAGCCAACCGAAGATTTTCAGGTAAAAGGGTACTCAAGCTTAGTCGTACCCATAATTTGACCTGAGGAAAGATAAATAATAGAAATATAGAGGCATGAAGGAAGCCGGTTCAGGTTCGGACGGTTCTTAGCCAATTTCTCACAAAGGTAGGGCAAGAATAATTATAAACATTATAAACAATGAGTTGTATTACTAGGATAGAAAGAATATCATGTTCCTTGTTCCTTGATATGTCTGATCCGATCCCCACCCTGGAAGAAAACAAGCACACAGGAAAAACAATTTCTCTGGGGAAGGTTTTCCTCTGAAACAAAATCAGAGTCTTTAGCATCATGGGGATCTAAAAAGGAAAAAAAAAATTCACCTTTTAACCTTGTGATGACTGATCAACAAAATGGGAAAAACCAAAACTTTAGCCTGTGATGAAAATATGATATGATATGATATGCCAGCAGTCAAACAGATGGGGTTGTTTCCTCCAGCCTTAGGACATCCAAATCCGATCACATTCTTCATATTATGAACAGTCTTTCGCAAATGGGTTGCTGGGATCACAACAACCCAGCCTCGAAGAGATTTCTCCGTCTCAAAGTCTCGTCCACGAGTTTGAAAGTTTTCTTCACGAGTTTCTGGTCAAGGGCAGTGGTTCTGTAGATCTTAAAGACCCGATCCACTTGATCAGGGGCTGTGCTTTGAAAATACAACTCCTCGAATTTCATCTTTACAAACCTGAACAGAAGGAGAATGAAAAACGGTCATAGGATGAAAATTCCTTCTCTGCAAGAATGGGAAGATGAATTGCTTACTCATATGCATGCTCAATCTCTTGCTTTCCCGTAGAAACTGGCTGGTAATCTTTGAACCACTCACACACATTTAATGGAACCTACAGGATGTAGAACATCAAAGACCATATTGATTATAAATTTTCAACATCCAATATATGTATACAGGTCTAGCGGCCTTACTTTTAGAACCTTCTTTTCAAATATGTCAAATTTGTTCAGAAACAGCATGAAGGACGTGTTCTGCACAAAAGAAACAAGTTTTACATTAAGAGAAACTCCAGCTATGAGCAATCCTCAACCTTCTATACACAAAAAGAGCATATATAGCATAAAACCTCAAAGCATGGTTGCTTTAAGACCCAATCAAAGAGTTCTTTTGTCTCCATCATACGGTTCTTTTGTTCATCCTCAAAGAGAGTTTGATCATACCTAAAACACCATAAATTACCAGGTTAAGATATCTGCATTTTGGCACCATGCTCTGATATAGAAACAGAGTTATATTAGGCATACAGACAGAAGGGAATTTACAGAAAGCTAAAGCAATAAGGATCTTACTCGCTAATAGCAACACAAAAGATAACAGCTGTAACTCCTTCAAAAAGATGGATCCATTTCCTTCTCTCATTTCTCTGGCCTCCGACATCAAAGAGTCTATATACTTCACCACTTTTCTTATTTTCCCCCACAGGGCTGCAGATGTCATGGACAACATGAGTTACTAATCAATATACCAAACAAAGTAAATGTGGACAGGAATTAATCCTGCATCTATGATGCAACCATCAATTTAAGTCGCCTTACCAAAAATATAATGCGCAAAGATCATGTCAAACATAAACACCTGATTAAGCACCTATTTGAATTTCTCTATATAAGTATATAAATCTGAAATTAGTAAATCAGATATCTAGAAGGCAAGAATACATGCCTGTTTATTATGGCTAACCTAGTTCTTACATTAATGCACATGCAAAGGCAAAGGAAAGAATAGGCAGAAACACAATTCACCTGAACTGGATTTCTACAACACCAGTTGTACGAACTCTTGCATATAGAACATCCTCCTGCAATAGGAAAGTAGATTAGGAAGCATGTAAAAATTTCATTTTCCCTGTTTGCTGTATCATGCATGCTAATCTTATCAAGAGGTATTAATTCATTCATATGATAATTGTTTTATTTTTTGGCCATTACATGCTACTACAACTTCCATAAGAAAGAAACATTGCAAATTATAGATACCTTCGTTGGAATATAATTTGCATCAGACAATCTTTGCAAATTTTCCATGAAATAATGCGCACAATCTGGAACTTGAAGTTCATTACTGCGAGCATAGGTTTCCTACAAGTACATGGAGTGAATAAGTACTAACACGCTCCATCAAAAATAAACCTTCTTATTTCAACAGATTGAGTAAATTCCCACCCAACCACCGGCCCGAATAAAAAGAACACTAAAAATACAAAACTAAGCAATGGAGCTAGGCACAATCAGCTTATATCTTCTAGATACAGCAGCAGTTACCTGAATTGCAGAATCTTTCCACACAGTTTCTATGTCATGTGCAAGTTCTCTATTTAGACGTGGATAATCCAATCTGCCTCCAATTTCTGATAGTTTCTCTCCAATAACCTGATAGAGAATGGAAATTTTATGTTAAGATTTTGAACAAAGATTAGAAAACTTAAAAAAAGGAAGAAAAGAATCACAATGCTCTTTAATAAACTATACAAATACAATGAAGCAGAAAATTGATCACTTCAAACCTTATTTTCACTGGACAAAACATATTTGGAAGAGCATGCATCATTTTGAGCAAATTCCTTTGATCCATCATACAATATCTGTTGAACCACGCAAAGCATAATTTAGAAACATAGATAAAAGCTCATCTCATAACAGATAAAATTTCTCATCATAGATAACTGACACCAGACACCATTATATATTTATATTATACAAAAGGGAAATAACCAACACACCCTTTTCAGGTATTGCGTACTTTTATAGTCTGATAGATGTTGGCATGGATGACTGGGATATAGCTCTTTAGCTCTGCCTCGTCAAAACCAGTTTGAAACAGAAGCTTTATCTGCACACAAGTCGTGTAGAATAAAAAGGAGAAACACATATCATGTCAGCATTGTCAACAAGCATGAAATACAATTCAACAAAGGGCCAATTAATCTGTCTTGCCTGCTTAAAAATGGTTGACTTCCCAGATTCACCAGCACCTTTAAAACAAAAGAATATTTGAATCATTTATGAAGCAATCCAAAAAAGAAAAGGGGAGGGGGTTAGAGAGTCACTAGCATTCAAAGAACATGGAAAAATAAAGAAAAACAATATTCATTGAACAATGTCAGTAAACACAGTTTAAGGTGCTCAACTGCTTATCTGAATTGTGAAGAATTTATTGACCAAATATTCTTTGACTCTGAAGTCAGGAATAAGAAATATATCAAGCACCCAATGCCCATCTTATAGCAATTCTATACGCTCTGTGTTACTACTTGCCAAAGTCTAGGTTGAGAAACAAATAAAAAACACGCAATGCAGCCCATCAATACAACCAAAGCATTTGATGAGACTGGTATGCAATATCCACATCCTCAAGAACCTCAACTAAGCAGAACAGTTTCCATACCCAAACAAATAAAAGCATGGAACATTCAATAAAATCATTTCATTCTTGTAATTTTTGCGTACTGCTGAATAAAAACCATGATGATGCCACCTGATGTCTTCAACCAATCAAACATAAGTTTGAGAAGTTAATACTGTCAGATACAGAAGTGAACAACTCGTAATTTGCAAACAAAAAGGACAATAAGGAACAAAATCTTAGTTATACACACCAAGTAGTAGAAGCTTCTGGATATGCTTTTCAGCCTTTGTTTCTTGTTCAATTCTCCTTTCAATTTCTGCTGCCTGCAAATGCATAAATCTAGAAATTAAACTGAAGCCTAATTACCATATAAATAACAAAACCAAATCCAGAGTGTTCATCCAGTTGTACTCTCTAAAAGGGTAACAGACTATATATGTAAACTGTACTTTACCTGTGCGTTCTCCTCAGCATCTGCTTCAGTGTAATGACGGTTCTTGCTGCAGAGTAAGCCCATATTCTCTAGAACAGTAGACAGCATAGAAGATGCATGTATCAAGCTCCACAAGGTGTCTTATGTGCCCTTGCCTCCTATAATATTTGCGAATAATGCATTTAAGCCAACCTAAGCAGAAAGCCAACAATGATTAGAGATGTCTCCCCCCTAAGAGATCCTAGAGTCAAAAATCAAGAAAATACTTAAATCAACTTCAGAAACTTTCTAGCAAGCAAGCTGACAAATCATAAGAAAAATTATGATCTATGAATAATAGTCCTCAAACATCGATTAAATTGCCTGAAATCCAGTTATGAAACAAACCCATATGACTGCAGCCAAAACATTCAAAAAAAGTACAAACATGGATTATGAGCATATCATTTGATTAAATTCTTACCCAGATTTAAGAACAGTGATCAATTCCTTGCCACTTCACGTGAATCTACAAATTTAATGGGAACATGACAGTGAAGACACATGTCCACGTCGTAGAGAACAATTAATACACTATACATGAATGTCCATATTTTGTATTCACCATTTACCCACATAATCAATATACCCTCCTTTGGATGTTTACTAAGATTTGGACTTTACCACCCTCCTTCACCGCATAATTCTCATCTTCCCCAACTTTTCCGTAAGATTATAAACAGATTATACAAACTAAAGTGCTCAATTTTATCAAACAAGCTGAAATTACAGTCTCACTGCACTTCATAGCCCACCAATTTAGCAAGTGCTACAAATCTTAGCTGTTCACCGTTTTAGTCTACCAGAAAACTTTCACTTCAAAACAGTCGTAAAAAATCAGTGGAAACAGGCACAAACTTGAGAAAAAAAGAAAATACAAATGCTAAAACAATTAAAACAGCAAATGAGCATAGCTAAAATCCCCCTGATCTAATCACCACAAAACCAACAAAGAGATCTTCAAATTCAAGCCAAAGAAACCAAAAGATCTAAAGAAAAAGAAAAAGATTGAAACTTCAACAAAACGCAAAAAAAAAAAAAAAAGAACTTACCCAATAACAAGAAGAGACGTCTGGTGGGGTTGATGGAGTAGAAGGGTTGGCTTTAGATTTGGACAATTGGGGCAGGGCAAGCAACCAGAGAGAGAAAGAGAGAGTTAAAAAGAAAAAAGCTTTTGCTTTGTTTTTTTGCTAAGTATGGATATGTTATTTTATTAGCTGTAATAAAAAATGTTTGAAACTTTGTTTAAGTTCGAGTGTGAAAATGTGAATATAAATAAAAAGGAAGAGATGTTAGAGAGGCAAGGAAGAAGAGAGAAAGAGGAGCAAGGAAGCAAAGAAAGAAAGAGCGCCGAAAGCTGCAGAGCAGAGGCTTTGGCTTTGGCTGCCTTCTCTTTCTCTCTATCTTCAGTCAAAGTTGGAAAGATGTGTACCTTCAAATAATAGCAACAGAAAAAAAAAGAAACACCTTCTATTTATATTAGTATGTATAGTATAGTATGAGCGAAATGGTGTCTTGGGAAAATACATGTACGCGCTTAGACTAGACTCTTCTGCGGCAGCAGCTGCTGCTGCTACTGCTCCTACTGCTTTCTTTTTCCTTTGCTTTTCTCTCTGGTTCTCTGTGTTCAGAAAGTCTCGAGTATCTTCCCATATTTTGACCAAAGAAATAGACTTTTATTGATTATTTAAAAAAAAAAAAGAAAAACAAAGAAATGGGTTTCACTTTTCTTCTTGTCTTGTTGGGTAATTTAGAATGCCATTATTCCATTTATTTTTTCAATCTTTGAAAAGATATTTTTGGACCAATTCTCTAGTATTCTATTTATACAAATTAAGTAATTGCGTAATTGAAAAGAACAAGATGTAACACGTTAATTATTTTAATAAACAAAGACTTGTTAATAAATTAATAGACAGAACAAATTTCCCATGATAGGGAAATATATATATGTTATTCTATTTGTTGAGTTTGTAGAATTTGTAGAGTTCGATATTTCAACTCGTGGATTTGTTATTTTCAATTTTTTGATTTCAATCATTTAACTTATTAGCTGAATATTATAGATAATTAAAAAAGAAGATTCAAATTTTTAGTTCACATATTTAAAACTGTTTATTCAAAGAATACAAATTAAGGGATGGGGTTTTTAATGTTTTTGTTATTGAAATATTTTTAATTTATTTTTAGTATTTTTGTTTCGAAATTGATTATGTTCAATTTTTGAGTTAAATATCAAATTTAGCATTATAATAGGGTTGAATTTTGTCACAATATTTTATTTTTTGGTTGATATTTGAATAAAAATTATTTTGTAAAATATTTTGTTTAGGCGAGTTAGAAAAAAAAAAGTTTAGAGTACAAAAATATACATGACATTTTTTTTTATAATTTGGGAAGGAGGATTTTAATCATATAGAAATTATAATTCGAATCCTACTTTTTAAGTAAGAAAATCATGTACCAATTAACGAATCAAATATTCGAATTCAAATCTTACTTTTCAAATAAAAAGATCATACACCAATTTATAAATCAAATGTTTGGATGCAAATATATTATACATCATTTTGTATTATATTTTATTGTCCAATAATTTTTTTTTTCAATTTTTTATCCCTTTTCCTTTTCTCTCTAAAATGTTCTTTCCTTCTCCTAAAAAATTTTCAGATTAAAATTTTAATTTTCAAAAAATACTCTAAAAAATAATCTAAAATACAAAAACACCTCTAAAATTAACCACAAATAAAAAAAATGTCCAAAAACAATTTCAAAATTCTTTTCATGTTCAACAAAAAATTGAGATTTTTCGATTAAGGTTACAACATATAAATAAAAAATAATGTGTTTCAAATTTTGGAAACTACTGAGTATAATTTGCTATAATTTTTTGTACAAAATGGGTTTGAAGAATAAAAGACCAAATAAGGTCCTATAACAAATGATTCAAAGTATCCACTGTTTGAGAATCTTAAGTTCTAAAGTCGAATTAAGATTAAATTGAGTCGTTTTAGAATAGCATAATGCTAAAAAATTTTAAATAAATTTTTATATTTTTTATTACTTTAATCAAGTTTTTATATTTTTATTTTGATTCAAATAAACTTTTATAACTAATAATTGATTAATTGTCATTAGTAAAAATGATATTTGTTATTTTTTTATCCATATGACATTGATATAATGTTGATGTAGAGAGTGAAAAATACCAACATTATATCATGTTAAAATTAACAAATCATATTATCATTAATTATGATATGTCAATATATCACATATCATTAATTATGCTATATTAATATGTCGCGTCAACGTCATACGATATAGAACGACAATAGTATTTGGAGTAAGTTAATTATTAATCATAAAGATTTTATTTGATTCAAAATAAAAATATAAAATTTTATTTATGTTAAAATAAAAATATAAAAATTTAATTAAATATAATAAAACTATAAAACGTTATTTAATTTTTTAAAAAATATTATACCTTCTAGAATTCTTTAAAGTCTTTATTTTGTAATTGGGGTTGAATACCCTTTTTGAAAAGGCTCAAGTCAGGGAATGTATCTTGACGGCGGGTAAGGGAGAGGACATGACTCCATGAGCCATTGAGCTAAAGTCCCAGGCCTCATTTAGATGTAAATACTGGTAAAAATGACAGAGTTAACTTATAATTGATAATTGAGTTATCCCTACTTGCATTAAAAAGACAAGAGATAGTAATGTTTTAACAATACTAGCATTTCTCACTAAAAGACAGATAATAGTAAACAATGGTTACTAACATCAATCTGAAAAATTCCAGCCTCGTCAGCTTATAGCCAACCTTAACACTCAAACCTGTCAAGATATCAAAAGCCACTTAGGTAGTTTGCCACCAGATGCAACCTTGGAACCTAGCTACCAGCAGGCGCCATTAGTAATTCAAAATCTAAGAATTTAGCTAGGGAGTAGAGGCTTCCTTGAATATTATTCCAACAACATTACATGGAAATTTACAATTTTATAGGGAATTGATGATAGCATATAATCAAAAGGAACCGCATAGGAAGCCTTTGACAATGTTGTTGAACTGTGCTGAGTTCTCAATCTGGGGTACGTGAGATGTGTTCGGTATTACTTCCAGCCTCGCCTGCTTCCCAAGAAGTCTGAAATCCCAAATAGCCAGAAACTTCATTATACAAGCTAACAGCTTAGGCTTAGTAAAATATATAATACATTAATAATTATGAAATAGTAATTTGAGGAGTGAATCCAATCCAAGTAGGGGTGTAGTGCATACTCCTTGAGTTCATAAGCCATCTTCAAAGGGAAAATCTGGTCTTGATCTCCCCAAACTAAAAGGACATCCTAATTATTAACAGGCAAATGGAAACGTTAAGCAGCAAAATATCAACACCCAGTGAAAGTTAAAAGATATTGTTAGTATCATGTGCTTAACTATAATATAGATATTTGAATTTTTAATCTTGATACTATTACTAGGTCAGGTTGTTGTTGGTAAAATTGATATGAACAGGGAAATTTGCAGACATTTGGAATGTTGTGTGAAAATGGCGGTGGATGAACCTGCTGAAGTGGAGCAAGCTTGACTGTGCCATCACCCTGAACAAGGGTCACACCCTTTAGAAGTTCCAACTTCTCCTTCCTGTTCTCTGAGTACAATTGCTGCATTTGCATGAAATATTAGAAATTAATAAATAAGCAAAGTGATATTGGAAATGACAGCTTCCATTTATATATGTCAGATAGTAGCCCATAACCAAAACTGTTGGATCTTTCGTTTCCTTAAATAGACAGAGACATTACACTTACGAAATCTGAAAACCAAAAACAAAAATTGCCCTACTAGCTTAGGTCCATGGCTAAGATTTAAACTAGAAATAATGGAAGAGTGGAACCCAGATTCCAGAAAAGCTAATGAAGAAACAAATAAGTGATCAAGAAACCTTTGCATTCGGACAAACTTTCCTGGAAAGGGAAACACATATATGCTCCCCTTGATACTAAAGTGAACATGGGCCACATTCTTTATGTGCATATATGATAGTAAAATGCAAAGATTGCGTTACAGGAAGGAACTCTTCCCCTTCTTCCTCCATCCGTCTGATTATGTTCATTTTAGCAAAGGTCCAAATTCAAATCTAGTAAAGATTCTTCCAGACCCCACTTTGTAATATTTGTCTCATTTTCCAGAAAAAACATATAAATTATTATATACTTTATCTCATTAAAGAAACAGAATTATTCACGAATCATTTTCTTCCAGAGTAAGGCAGTACCAGGATTATGGATTCTCTGCTAGCTTCCGAGATATTATTGTTGTCAACTAGTTTGCACAAGGCGAAGAATTAATATATATGCTACTGAGCAAAAGGGCATCTCGCAATTCATAGTTATACGCAGAAGAGGCCACTTCTCAGCCGTTTTCTTTGTTAAATAATTCAATTTTTAATATGTCACTACGAAACTGTTTCGTATCTAGAAACGAGGCAAAAGTAAAAACTTACGTTGACAAAGTCATTCAAGAAAAAATCGGGAATCATGGCGATCACACGCTTGGACACAGCCAAACGAGTTAAAGTCCTTAACTGAGTAGCCGTCTCCGGAAGCATGAAGTCCTCGATGTTCTCCAAATTGGATCTCTTCAGCAAGGCCATGTTATCTGCTTTGCTCATGTTAACTCCAGAGCTCGCAATCACCACTTTCTCCACCTTGTCCGGCCACATTTTCGCCATATGGTACGCCACGAACCCTCCATAGCTCGTCCCCATGACGTGGTATTTCTTCACTTGGAGCTTCTCCATCAACTTCCCAACCGAAACGGCCTGGAAAACCTCGGACCTTTCCTTGGACTTTGTCATGGAATTCCCGAAAAAGATCAGGTCAGGGACGTAGACTTGGAAGTAAGGGGTAAAGAACTGGACCTGTCGGCGCCATTGCCAGATAGCGCTCGGACCGAAGCCGTGAAGCAAAACCAACACGGGTTTTCGTTCCTGGGTTGTTTGATCGGGCTTTGGTGCCCACAAGTGGATGGTGGTCTCGTCGTCAATGTCGGTGGATTGAGAAGTGAGGCCAGAGCTGGCAAAGCAGCGGCGGAGATAGACGCCGTATAAGGAGGCAAAGCTGAGAAAGGAGGGTGCCATGACTGTCGCTTGGTATAGAGAAAGGTTTCAGGCTAAGCCATGAAAGGGAAAGAAAGCAGGGGGGTGAGTTGGTATTGACTCTTTTGGGAACCTATTTATTTGGAAAGGCACTGACAACATTTTTCCTTGTTCAGGGTTTGTAATTGTTTCCTTTATTTGAATAATAAAATCACTAGAAAACGAAGGTAATGAAAACAAATTAAAAGTGCCTTTCTGTATGAAATAATTGCATACAAGATCATTGTCAATTTCTTTGTTGTTTATCAACAAATCTAACTCCATTTGGAAAGAGTGGAAAACCTTGGAGGACATTTCGTGTTATAGAAATAAATAGAGGCAGTATGGGTTGGTTTGGTTGGTTCCTTTGTGCGGGAGGCGATGGTGACCCGCTCACCAAACTCTCCCGACACCATTTAATTTTATAATCAGAAAGCATTGAGAGGCTCCGAGATGTGTCCATTGTATCTTTGCATGACCGTTCTTTACACCAAATAATATACTGTAGATAGGTTGCAATATTGATTGCCTAGGACCAGAACATAATTTTCATTACTACAATATGTACGGGTTCTGTCATGGAAATTTTCCCCATCACTAAAACATGATACACACCAACCTGCAGGGACATTCTGCTTCTGGGGTCTTCAGATTGATTAGCACCAGCCATAATCATGTTAGCAGGTCTGGCTTCCATCAAATTTATGGCGAGTGCATGGATCATCACTTTCAGCATATTAATCCTTTCTTAGTTTACAAATATAGCTACTTTTTCCTTTGTGTTTTGGGTAGATTGCGAGTAACTAGAGTGGAGTTAGTTAATTTTTTTTAAAAGATAAAAAACCGATGAATAAAAATTAAAAATTTTAAAAATTAATATATTGAACTTAATCAATAATCAAAATATTGTTAATAAAAAATAAATTTTTACAGCATATAAATTAAGAAAAAAAAACTTACAATAGTTTTTTAAAAAAATTGTGATCAATTATATTTTCTGAATTCAAATTTATCAATTAAAAATTATGTATCAAAAAAATTCATTTTTTTAGGATTGAGTGTTAGATATTTTGATTCATATTACTTTTGTTCATGAATTGAAATATGAAGACTTAATGACTCAAGTGTAGAATCATTTAGACGATTTGTATATTTTTTTTTAAAGAATTTGTTAAATGTTTTCAACCGACTCATACTTTAATCAAACTTGAAAAAAAAATTTAAAATTTTAGGGTGCCATATGAGGCCCCACCCCTGGGAGTAACTAAACTTACTAGTAATTAACTCTAACTCGTATCATTGAGGAGTGATCTCCTACTAGTATATAACTTGGTTCAGTTTGTTAAAAAATTCGGAGAAAGTTCACACAAATTTATTAATGGTGTCTATCGACCTTAAATAAAAAAAAAAGAAAACTATTTAATAATACATGAAGAAAAGGAAATAAAACTGAAAGTAATGGCAAGCATGACCATATTACACGTAACTGTTAATTCATGGTACAATTTCACAAATTAAAAATAACCACTTGTCCATGAACTTCACATATATGAATAAGGAAACTACCTAAGAGTAATGGCCAACATGGCCACAAAACAAAACAAATTAACTGACAGTAACTCTCCAAGCTTAACCTCAATTTTCAACACACTTCCAAAAAGTTGAGCTTGGTTAACTCACACAACATCCATACAAATCTGTTTTTCAGAATAACACCTCATTATAGTCTTTTTTCTCCTTAACGACTATAGCATTTTCTTCGTTGCATATACCTCTGTTTTGGCAAATCTTATCAATGTGCCCCATTTGATTGCAATATTGACATTTCACATTAGGACAGAACTAACAAAATTTCTCTATATGATTTTGTTTTTTGCAATAGGAGCACAATTTCCATTGTTTTCCATCATTGTTTCCTCTATCATTCTTTTGGTCTTGGTCATTCCTTCGTTGATTATTACCCACTTCTTTATCTTGACTCCTAACCTTAAAAGCACCCTCCACATGTTCATCATTCTAAATAGCTTGTCTTTATTCTTGAGCTTGGAAGGCGTTTTCAAGCGTAGTAATTGTCAATTGAGCAATATTTTTAGAGTCTTCGAGTGAGGATATCTTAGCCTCAAGTTTTGCAAGGAGACTTACCAGAATCTTGCTCACGACAATCTGTGTTTATTAGCTAGCTTTATAATCTTGTCAATGTATTCTTTAATATTCTCTTCATTCTTCATCCTCAACATCTTGAACTCTCTATGGAGATTTAAGGCTTGCATATGATGGGTCCTCTTGTTGTCATGAAACTCCTTTTTTAGGTGATCCCAAGCATTTTTAGGTGATTCATAAGTCATTATTCTTGTGAAATAGCATCTGACACAGCCGAATGGATGATAGAGAAAGTCTTAAATCTTTTTGCCATTTTCTCGCTATATTACTTCACCTGCGCCACTATGGGGTTAGATCTCTATTATGGTGACTCACTTTCCACCTCCACAACCTTTCATAAATCGAAGGCTCTAAGATATATGCCTTTATCTTCACGGGCCAGATGTCATAATTTTCTCCTGTAAACACAGGTAAAGCAATGACATGAAAGCTTGAGGAAGACATGATTATGGTGTTCTATTTTAAGAACTTGAGAATGAAGATTTTCAAAAAGAAAACAGTTAGTGATTTTTTGCTTTCTCAGCCTCTTAAAATCCTTTAAAGTGCTCTGATACCATATTAGAAAATTTAGAAAAAGCTAACACAAATTCATTAATAATATCTAAATAATACATGAAGAAAAGAAAATAAAACTAAATATAGTGGCCTGCATTACCATGTTACACTTAACTATCAGTTCATGGTACAATTTCATAAACTAGAAATAACCACATGTCCATGAACTTCACATATATAAATAAAGAAGCTACCTAAGAGTAATGGCCAACATAGCCACCAACAAAGCAAATTAATTGTCAGCAATTACCCAAGCTTGACCTCAATTTTCAACACTGTTTACACATGAATATGCATACTGATTAGGATTGGTAGCAATGACTTGAAAGAAGCTGCGACAAAGATTGAATTTTGTTTTGGAAGCTTTTCCTCTATATTTCTAATTAACCACCAAAACAGAACTATCTCAATTCTTTAATATGATTATCGAAAAACATTGGTAGTAAAGTTTAATTGTCAACCTCTACTCTTAACAGACTTTCACGGGGAGATCACTTGCATCCTTTCTTCTTTAACTCTCTTGATCTGCTTACATATATTATACTTGGAGAGTGTAAATAGTTGATTTTGGTTAATACCTATTCTTTAAAAAATTATTTTACCGTGTGATATTATATAGAAAATAATAAAAACAACAATTACAAGTGAAGTAGTACTTCACATAAAACAATTAAAACAAGTAAAGCTCCACTTCATATAGAACAACTAGAACAAGTAAAGATATACTTCACACTGAACAATTAGACCAAGTGAAACACTACTTCACGTAGAATAACCACTTCATACGGATTGCAGTAAAAGTAACACGAAATGAGTAGTAGGGTTCATGGGTTACTTTCATGTGGAGATGTTTTAAAGAGTTTGACTTGGTGGCTCATATATGAATCTAGTCTTTTTCTTAACGTTTTCCTAAAGTACAAGTGTTTTTCCCTTTTACCTTCATCTCTTATCCTTATTCACGTACACGTTTTTCCTTTAAATTGTTCTTGTATAGCTTTTCTTGTATATACCTCTTCCATTTACTCCCTACTTAAGAACAAATCTCATTATGTTATTAACGGTTATAAAATCCATTACTTTACTAGTTATATAATAGATTTTTAATCACTTCTCAACATTAAAAACTCAATAACGGTCACCCAATATTAAAGCCGTTATTCATTACATGCATTAAAACCCATTCTTAAGTAATTGGTGTTTCTTACACTACATATAGAGCCTTCACAATTTATTTGAGAGACTTTTCAAAACAGCCTTATTCTCACTCAGAGCTTCTCTCTATAGCCCTTTTATACATTCTCTACTTATTCTCTTCTTGTTTTCTTCCACCTGTCACGATACTCAGTATGTTTGAAAATATTCCAATTTTCCTCCCGTCGCTTCCAATACATCTTTGTACTTATTTGCAATGCTTCCCTTTTCTATCACAAGAACGCACTTTACAAGAAACAAGGAATACTTGCAAATATTCTAGCAAGAATCTGCTCCAACATGCTGTGGACGACGTTGGAATCAAGATTACAAGCTTGCCTGATATTGCCGATAAGCCGCAAAACAGACTATGTGAAAGCTGGCGTCTGCATTACAACATACTAGCTCTGTGTAATTTGTTTGATTTGCTGATACTGTTACTCTTGTAAACTCTAGCAGAAAATTTCTGCTTCTTTGGATGGTGTAAAAAGACTTTTTACCTATGAATGATACCATTTTATTGCAGAAATACATATAACGATGGAGGCAGGTAAAGCATGTTAAATTCAGCAGAAATGTGCCTTTCAAAAGAAATTACACAAAAATGCTTTTGAGATGAACAATACTCATAATGAATAAATACTCTTGAAATGTGAATTTATTTACTCACTTGTCAATTTGAGTAGTTAATCACTTTACTGAACTGTAAAAGATTCAAACGGAACAGCAGTGCTCTAAACCTTAATTGTGAAACAATAAGACTACGTGAAAATTTTCTGGCTTAATTATGATGGCTTACATACATGGAAGCTCAGCTCAAATATGATACCACAAGCAAACTGCAAGATTAGTGATGTGGAATTATGGATGGAAAAAATACATAATTACCGAAATTAAAGACAATAGTGCTTAGGTGCTTATGCTGGTATAAGTGAACCTAATTATCATTTTGATTAAGTTAATTGACCAAGTCAGGTTCTTAGGGAGACAAGAGATCAGATTAGAAAATGTTATCCACAAAAACAAGTGAGATATTGTAGGGGAAGTCAAAGCTCTCATGTATGTAGCCATTATTTTTTGGTGGGCAGGCATGACAGATTGTCATGCTAGACAATTAAGGAACAATGATAAGCTCCTGCAGAATTTATGTGACAATATTTTTTCCTTCCCCATGCGGGGAGAATCAATTATTGAACACATCAAACATACACCAGCTTCCTTTTGGTTACCAAAGTTATCCAAGTACATATAACCCGTGTAATCTGTTCTCTGAATCTTGCCATTCACTGTACTTAACCTTTCACCAGAAAAAAAAAAAAATTAAGGAAGAAGAATCTCATCAACCTTAGCTATAACCTGAAGAATTTCATCAAGCTGGAGCTGCCAGATACATGAACAATTTCTATATGGTCAAAATTCGATATCTTTGAGTTCATCTAATCATTGATGAATCCATCCAAAGTCTCTTTTCAGACTGTTGCAGGGAGAAAGAAAAAGGACAGCCAGCTCTCTGTATCAATTATCCCGCAACACAGGAAGGGCATGATTTGACACGTGAATTATCCACTTATGTTATGGGTTTAAATTACCTGAAAATGCACATTGGAAATTTCTTTTTAAGTAATCAGGAGGAATTTTGTTGGAGGGCAATGCATTATTTTTATCATCTTGAATTAAATTTGCACACATCTTTGATGACCTGACAGGTCAGACTAGGCAATTTTGCAGGTTAATGATCTACTCGGTTTCATGGTGTGTTGGCATGACCACGATTTTCTTTGAGGGTTTTGTTTAGCTTTTTATTTTTATTTTCTTAAAATAGGAAGAAAAAAAAAACTATTTAGTTGAGGTGGAAGGGCACACAGCTTAAACTAATCTGCCCTGTTTATTAAACTAAAACTAGACAAATGAGATGTCAAAGCTTCAAGGAGAGAATTTTGTTGTTGGATATACCCCATTTTTTTTTAATAAGCAGGATGGATTGTCATGCTAGACGATAATTCCTGTTGCAAAGGGTGACGTGGACATCTTTTCCTCCATGCTGGGGTACTGTCAATGAACACAATCAAACTTTCCATCAGTTTTCCTTACAATTATTAAACTCAGGGAAGTAAACATGAGCTAGCTGTAATCTTGAAAACTTGTCATTCACTGAACCTCTAGGATGAAGAGAAGAAGAAGAAGAAGGAAAGAATCTCAACAACCTTAGCTAACTACCTAACTCACTTCATTCCTTTGACAAAATATAATGAAATCTCTATTAATATTCCAATGAACAGCAACACAGGCAGCATGAAGTCTAGTCCGAAAACTAGCTTGATACATGCATAATTTGTATAGTCAAAAAATCCAGCTTTTGGTGTTCATCTAATCATCAATGAAACCAAAAAAAAAAAAAGAAAGAAAGAAAAGGTTTTTTCGAATGCTGCGGAGGGAACAGAAAGAAGAGGGAGACATGATCTCCGCTCAAAGAAAAGTAGCTCCTTTTATAATTCCCTAAACACACCAATGAGACACGTGGAGATTTGCCCATTATTACTGGTTTGAAGTTCTGGTTTGTGTATGGAACTAACTCTATTGAATAATTGATCGCAGTCGGTTCAGAAAATTTGAATATGACAAATTTTACAAGTATTAAGTACACATTTTTAGTTTGAATTCACATTTGGCATTTCCCTGTTTTTCAAGCATTAAGTACAAATTACCTCATCTGGGGTTGAACTAAAGAAAATGCTCCACTAACTCCCACAGGAAAATAATGACCTAAAATTCAACCTCTATGTTGGCAACCACACCAAATTAAGTATTAAAAAGCAATAAAGAGATCAGTTGGATATTTGGAAAAGAGATACCAAAAATATCATTTTCAGTTTCTGAAATCAAGTGACTACATTTTCTTTGAGACGCGGATAGAGTTCTAGAACTCTGGGTTACCTACTACAAACCCTGATTTTCCATTCATGGAAAACGATAGGAGAAAAAGAAATGTTAATTAGATAGGCCAGACTGGACCAAGGAGACTCCTCTCCTTCACTTCTTTTTTCTTTTTAGTCATAGGAGGCTCCTCTCCTTCACCTAATACATATGTGCCATATGTTTTTGGCATCTATCAAGCTTTTATGGCCATCGATGGAAATATCCAATGAATATGATAAACCCAAAGATGCAATTATCAGCGTTTTTGTCTGGTTTTCAATTAAATCATATGCTACTTGCTCAATTTTCTTATGATAAGAGCCGCCACCAACCACGGCCACCCTGGCAACCATGCTGTGTTTCTCTCCAGGGTTTTTATAACATTAATGTCAACATAACTGACCCTAGCTAGGGACCCTTCAAAAAGTTTGGCATGTAACTTCACTTTCTTATGAAGTTGCCATTCCAATAAGAGAGCCCTTTATAATTCCATAACTTTCACCTAAAACTTGTGAGACTTTAATGATAACTACTATTTTTTGTTTGAATTTATGTGGAAATCAAAAGACCCATATGTTAGAAACAAGTGGCTTGTGTAGAACTTGAAAAAATAAAAAGCAAAAACATAATCAAATTTCATGTGGAAATGGAATACTGTTAATTGTGAAAATGTCTTTGATAATTTTTCTATGAAGACCAAGTGAGGTGGTTGTGGGTAGATTGATTTGTTCATCCTTTTCATTTTGACCTTTTAGAGCAAAATGAGTTGCATGATTTTATTGCATTAAACCTTTAATATGGCATTAACCATAGCTGGGCGGGGATTTAGAGGGCCAATTAACATTTGCTTTTTGTTGGATTCATGTTAAAAATTTTCCATTAATCTAAGACCTACTTAAGCAGGCCATCTAATATAATTAAGCCTCTAACAAAGTGAGAAAAAGGCAAGTTATCATGGCAAACATGTTTTGCCAATTGTTTATTTCATCTTACCAGCATGAAGTCATGTTTGACATAATTTTGATGCTTGTCACCTTACCCTTTCTATTAGTTTATTTGTTCTAAGTTTTTATGTTAATTAGTTAGCCGAATGAAATGGTCAAATTGTTCTAGAATCATTGTTAGTAATTGTATGTTGTTGAGATAGCACATTCTTGGAATTTGATGCCTGTCCGGTTGGTGACCCTAATCCAAGAAAGGCTTAGTTGCCCATGAAACCCCTTAACCCAAATAAAATTTGCAGGTGATTATGACATATATTTACTCTTTCCAAGTGGATTCTTAAGCCTCAAATAAAAAATTTCAATTATTCAGTCACTTAGTGTTTGTCTAATTGCTTGCAGACAAAAAATTACTTACTTTTCACTTTAAACTTTCTATTGTTTAATTGTAGTCCAATTTTATTTTCTGACACCCAAAAAAAGTGAAAAATGTGCTTAAATTATATGAAATGACTGATGTTATGGTTGCCATGGAAAGCAATAGTGGGGCAAAACTTAAAGGAGAAGAGAGCAATTATTAAATGGAGATTCATGCATATTTCTAAATTGTGGAAACCATTTCTGCTTAAGGGTTATAGCAAATTTTCTTTTTGCCCATTTTTTAATTGAAGATGAAAGTCGAGGTATTCTGGTATGAGGACACATAACAAACAGGGTTTTATGAGGAATATATTAAATCTTTTTGCATATAAATTATGACCGTCAAATATTTCACATTGATGAGCAAAGACATTGAGGAGACAAAAATAATTGAAGACTTTCTATATATATGGATTTGAGAGAGGAGTAGGTAAGTGAATGAACTATAAAGGTCTTCTAAGCCTTCACAATAGTCCTTAGAGCCTGGAAAGATTTTCCATTTTTCCCTCTCATTTTCTGTCCTGTTCTTGGATACTTTTCCTGCATAGAGAGCACTTGAGCATTTTTCTGTATAGAAAAGGGATTGTTTGTTTGGTCTGGAAATCAGGAAGGTTTGCTGTACAAGATGACTGTGAAGAAGGTCACATGGAAATCTCTCATGTTAAGCTGTTACAAGAACAACAACAACTCCTCTGATTCTGGCGAAAAGATTTTGAAGCCATGTCAATTCCAGAGACTATCCCTCACGGATGTAAGCGATCCCAACTCACAACTCTCTGTTGATGATCTCTCAACCTCTCTCCTTGGCTCAAATCTCCACGTCTTTACCTTCTCGGAGCTAAGAGTGATAACTCATAATTTCGCACGGTGTAATCTGCTGGGAGAAGGAGGGTTCGGACCAGTGTACAAGGGTTTTATTGATGACAAGCTTAGGCCTGGATTAAAGGCTCAACCGGTGGCTGTCAAGGCACTGGACTTGGATGGCTTTCAAGGTCATAGGGAGTGGCTGGTTAGTTTCACAGATGATCTCATGCATAAGATATATGGTAGCATAAATGTTAATCTCCACCTAACTGCAGTTAAATATATAACCAAAAATTTTCTTGCAGGCGGAGATAATCTTTCTGGGACAACTGAGGCATCCGCATCTTGTTAAGTTGGTTGGATATTGTTACGAAGAAGAGAACAGACTCCTAGTGTACGAATACATGCCAAGAGGAAGCCTAGAAAATCAACTATTTAGAAGTATGTAGCTCATTTCAGAAACTATTTACTATTTTCACTGCAATTTATTTAGAAATCCTGGATCTAGTCGTTCAAACTGAGGGATACGTCACAGAGAGTGAGAGGTAAAATGATTATAGTGAAAAGTATTTGGACTTTTTCAAGTACGTATGAGATCACATAGGCCAAAACCAGCTTTGGGAAGTAGTGATTCTGATTAATGGTTGCTGATGTCAAATGAAAGAGAACCCTTTTGACTATCGATTGTTACTTGCAAAATTAATATCTGTTAAACTATTTGCTTCCAAATATCAAATTAAGGTGATAAGCTGTTCTAGTTGCCAGTTGCGAAAGTTAAATTGTGCTTTTGGTCAATATACAGGGTATTCTGCTGCTTTACCGTGGTCAACCAGGATGAAAATTGCATTAGGAGCGGCAAAGGGCCTTGCCTTCCTACATGAAGCAGATAAACCAGTGATATACCGAGACTTTAAAACTTCAAACATCTTATTAGACTCTGTAAGCCCTTTTGCTAAGCTCTTATGTTTCGATATTCGATACACAGTACACTAAGTCCTGATGGTGATGAAAATAGGAGGAGAAAACTAGTTCTGAAATGGCTGTCTGATTGTTTTGAATTCTCATTGCAGGATTACAATTGTAAACTATCAGATTTTGGGTTAGCAAAGGATGGTCCAGAAGGAGAAGAGACACATGTAACAACCCGAGTAATAGGCACACAAGGCTATGCTGCTCCAGAGTATATCATGACTGGTAAGCTGAATCAATCTTAATGCATTTAACCCTCATGGAAAGCAATGAGGCTTGCAGCAAACACCAAAATCAATATCTCTGTTTTCAAGTTTTAACTCTAAAAAAAATGGTTATCAAATGCAACTTTTCCATTGGTTTCAAAGTCAAAACATGCACTAACCGAACCCCATATTCATCTGTTAATTTCAGGTCACCTCACAACAATGAGTGACGTGTACAGCTTTGGAGTGGTTCTCTTAGAGCTGCTAACAGGAAAACGATCAATGGACAATACTCGCCCCAGTCGAGAGCAGAGTCTTGTAGAATGGGCAAGGCCACTTTTAAGGGACCTTAAAAGGCTTGACCGGCTTATAGACCCCAGACTCGAGGGACAATTTTCCAGCAAAGGGGCTCAAAGGGTAGCAGCATTGGCTTACAAATCCTTGAGCCACCGCCCAAAGCCAAGGCCTACAATGGGCGATGTGGTCAAGATCCTGGAGTGTCTACAGGGGTTTGAGGATGAATTTGTTGGACCATTTGTGTATGTGGTGCCAAGTGAAACTGATGATAGCAAGGAATTTTTGGCAAAGAAGGAAATTAAAACAAATGAACAAGAGAAGGATTGCAGTGGAGAAAATGGACGCAATCCACTTCGACGTAGTTGGAGAAATCGGATCAAATTGCCTCTTTCTTCCGTAGCAAATTCCGAATCTCCATGTAGCATGAGCGTATGAGAATTCCATGAGGACAGTACACTACATGGTTGAATTTGTCTAATTAAGTTGTAAATATTGTCAGGACAGTTCTAAGTTCAAGGAATAGCGAGAGAGGAAACAAAAATATATTACAAAATCAGATCATCACAGCATAAAATAGTTACCACTAGAATTCAAAAGTGTTTGTTGAAGAGTTGAAAATAATATTAGGAGAGCACTCTAAGAAGAATTGAAGTGCTCGTGAGTTGTTCTGTTTAGCTTAGTTGGTAATAGTGTTCACAAGTCATTGACGAAACAAAATCTCTTTGACTCAATTTCGCCCTCATTCAGGCAAGGATATTATTCAGTATTTTGAATGAAAATATTGATATTACTGCCAGAATTTGCAGCGACTTTATTCAATATCTAACCCTTCTTTTTCAGCTAAACATTTGAACTGCATGCATTTCCATCCTGTTTTGTCTTGGAAAAAGGAAAAGACATCCACCTAACTTATAAACTTTCAATTAAATTGTTCCCAGCTCGAGAATAGACAAAAACCTACCATAGATTTTAATAACAGATAAAATTTCAAAAGGATCATATTAAAGATATTTGCAGTCGCTTGATTACATCAATGCAAGAACAGAGTATTGAAAGTTTCAACAACCACTCACTGGCCGGCCCTCTAAACTAATTATATACTTAATGTTCTTCCTAGCCTCATTTCATATTGGTTACCAATGTTTCTGATGGAAGTTGGGAATTTCGTCTGACTTATGGGAACTAAGCATTTGTTTTATAGTAAGTTAGTCTGTCGTAATCTTTGCAGACTGCATCATTATCTATAATGATAAATTAATAGGTTTAATTAACAATCAGATGAGTGCTTTAGAAATGGCTGCAACAGATCTAGAGGGAGGTATGAACTAAAGGGATAAATTCCTGCAAGACATGATGATGCCTAACCTTATGGAAACAGATGTGATCTGTGTACTTTTAGCTTACAAGTTTGGGAAAAAATAAATATCAAATTCACAGGCAAGCAGAAACCCCGTTATTGTTGATAATCTCTATCAGAAAACAATTGGGAATGTTTGCTGGAAACTATGAATCTTTTGTTGGAAATACATCAAAGAGCATCAGAAAAGCAGCATTGAGAATTCTTAAAATCCCAAATTCAAATCCTCCAACTCCAATATATTTATAGGCTTGGAAAGGTAATCCAAATAAAATGGGCAACTTCCTTCTTCTGTCTTGTCTATGTTAACCATACCTTACCTAGTTTGTTAACCAACCAAAATGTAGGAGTACAATTTATGAACCTGGAAAGGTTCCAACGGAGCCTATTGAGAAGGTTTTGTTTAGAAATTAGAGTTGTGACGATATCAGAATTGTTATGGAAGAAGCTTGGAAAGAAAGTTCCAAAATGCAGCATGCTTCATGCAAAGAATGGTCGTCTTTAAGAAAGCTGACTATTAATAAATTTATTGGCCAATCTTTACAGTTCACATCATTGCATCATCTGAATTTGTCTGTCTGGGATTAAGACAACTCGAAACTGTAAAAAGAACAAATTCCTTGTTTCCAGCTTCCAATTGAAATCTCGTCGAGAAACCAAAACATATTCTCTGTTTTAGAGCCAAGTCCTCTGCCCTGCATAATTGACCATGACCTAATCAATCTCTCATTGCTTTTTCCCTATTTTAAGGGGTAGATATAAACTCCTTGACCATTTGGATGAGCTGAGATTTGAATGGCCGCCACCAACAAAGTAGGTTAACCATTAGGCAAGTCCCAAATTCATGACAGAATCAGTCTGCTTCCAGTTTCATTATACTGTTTAAAGAGTTGTTTTCTAAACCCAAAACACATCCAATTCGTTGCCTTTTGTTGATACATGATTGACTAATGCTTTGAAACATCTCAGATGGCATTTTGTGGTATTAATACCAACATTAATGAGTTTGAAATCCAGAAAAGCATTCCCCCAAAACAAACAATCATAAATAGAAAAACTGCCGATTGACAATTACAGTAATGACTTTTTAACTTAAGAGTCGGATGATTACATATTAACACATACCATGATCACCCAATCCAAACCCAGAAACAGACAGAGCCCAGGCACCTCAACCTAAAAAAGAAACCAGAAAAAAAAAAGGGAAAATAAACTGCCCTTTCTTTCATTAGGCACAGGCACAAGTGCTATTAACGCCAGCAATCTGATCATCCTCCTCATTCCTAGACACCAAAAACCCAACCGTTAAGCCCAAAACAATAGCCAGAAACACACCTCCATTGAACGACATAATCGCCAGCATCAACAAATACCCTAAAGCCGAGCTCAACCCAAAAAGCACCCCTCCCACGACCTTCTTCACCGACCACTTACCTCTATTTCCAGACCCAGCTCCCTTCTGCTGCAGCAAAAGCGGTTCTTCAGCCGTCCCCTCCGCCGGCTTCCCTCCCCGCCTGACCTGATACCTTACGTGCTCCAAGTACTGGTATAAAGCAGAAGCCAAAACACAAGCCAGAAGAGTCAACGCGTAACTCAGCCATGACTCGGTCCGCCAGGAACTGAACAGGAGAGTCACCTGCCGGCTCCAGTAAAAGGTCATGTGCATCATCTCTACCGTGTTTTACGGTGAAGAAAAGAAAAGAAAAGAAAAGAAGATCAGTGTGAATAAATTAAATGAAGTACAAAATTTCTCCTTAGTTTCCCAGAACCAAAAGAGAGATCAACGATTAAAGCTGAAGAATTTATATTCATAAAAGAAGAGGTTGCAACTTGCAACCCAACTGTACTATATTTAAATTTGTGTAGTACAATTTCAGAATAGGATTGGTACTTTATGTTTGGAAATGCCATTGTTTGATGTTATATTTACCATTTTGCTCCTTTACTCCTTTCCTTTTTTTTTAACATTTTTCCAGGGTTTTACTGGCAGACAAACAATATTAACCCTTGTTACTTCTTGGCTTAAGAGAAGTCGTAATGTTTACGAAAGTGTGGGTCAGGCAGGCCAGCTGGTTTCTCTGAGTGGGTCAATTCGGACTTTGGATTATACGAAGGGAAACGATTAATTCATGATTGATGTTAGAAACAAATTTGGATTAAGCCGCCAAACCTTTTTTAACGTGTACTCCTGGGCTATAAGGCTGATTAAGATAGGGACAACGTTATTATCAATCTTATCAAATAGATACATCCATTTGCCCATCTATTTCTTGGGTTTAAATTAGTTATTCCATTAAAAGAGTTAAACCAGTGCGTTAAAAATATTTTTTAATATAAAAAATTTGTGTGGTTATTTTTTAGCTTTTTCATTCGAGCTCTCACGGGTTTCCGATATTGGAAGACTTATACATCTAAGATCAAGTCATCGTTTATTCTCTGCATTTAAACCAACTCAGTTTGTTAGAATTGATTGTCTCTCCCTTGACCTGTGTCTTGGCCAACTATAACTTTCTAACAAAAACATAGTCCCCTAACAAAAGAAATATAAAAAATTATGCTATCAATTATTAATTGTTGTATTGAATATAACTTATATATAATTATAAGTAATATTTTAACTTTTTTTATTGTCGAGTGGCAGCTTTGCAATTACATGGCCATGGCGGTGCATCCAGCGACATGGAAGTTAAAAGTTATATTTGTTATTACACAAGTGAGAAAGAGTGGGGTGTGCAGTACAAAGGCAATGAACAGTCTGTACTGCGTACCGCAATAGAATAGAACGTTCTTGCCCGTACGAAAAGCAAAGCCCCACCCTAGCAAGTAGCAGCAAGCTTTATCTACTGCTTTCTCGGTTTCTGAAAATCAGTAAGGGATGCTACTAAAATATATTGCAATTGGACAACACTAATCTTATAGTACTGGTTTAAGATTTTATTTTGTTTATAAAATATAGTAATTACAATCAAGAATAATCATATAATTTTAACAGATCTAGATGATACATCAATAAAATGCATATTAAAAAATAATTGAAAATATTATTTACTTAAAAGCATAAAATGTAATAATTGATGTATAGAATAAGTTAACAACATTTGTTGATTTACAATTTGGTTTCTTTTTTCTGAAACTTTCGTTTAATTGTTCTTAACAAAAAGCTATCATCTAAATATTACGTAAAAATTAAATTTTTTACCAAGCTTTATAAAATACTAAATTAATAATTCAAGGTGATGTTAGAATACTCGTGTTCCGTAATTTAAGATATGAAATATTTTGACAAATGAAAATACAAGAAAATGGGAATAGCAATAGATAAAATTATTGTATTTTTGACCCATCAGTTAATTTGTAATCTTGTAGGCATTTGTCTTGTTAGGAATCATGATATGCAAACATAAATATCCCTGGATAGGACAGGCAAGCCGGCATCAATCATAAGTATCAAGGGGCAAATTCCTTTTTGACATTATAAACTCCGGAAATTATTGAAATTTTTTTTTGGTGTGTTTGAGTAGTAAGAATATTAAACAATAATAGCCAGGTTTCATGATTAAGCATGTTCTCTAACAACCGTATCACTTTTTCCACATTGTGATATCGATCTTGAACCAATTTCCACGAAACCCATATAATCCTTCCAAACATCTAAGCAAGATCAATAATTAAGAATGGCTTACAACCCATAATTAATTAATTTAAATTAGCACAAAATGCCATATAAAACTAATCAATTTATATGATCAGCGCCGTTGATTTTTTTTTTTTTGTTGAATAATAAGAATTTCATTGAACCACGGGTATGAAAACTCACTACCCTCAGCATCATAGCAGTCGAATTAATAATTAACAAGTGGACTAATGTATAAGATTAGCATAATTAGCAGTCTGAAAATTTTCCCATCCATCTAAATCAATTCCTTCAACAAGTAAGTCAGATTATTAACATGAACAAATCATTACATAATGGCCGAAGATAGAGATGACCAAGGCTTATAAGCCCTAGAAAAAGTACTATTGTCAGACCTTGCAATAATTCCAAATGCAGTTCAAATGAGGCACCAATAATTAATACTGTTTATATTGCATTATCACGAGTTGCATTGTGTATTTATATCTTTAAGTTATAAATTTTGTTTTTGTTTTTTGGGTACAATTTAATTAACTCTTAACATTAATTATAACATTTTCAACATATAAATTGCAAGAAAATGAAAGCTTCTATGGCATTCCATGATCTGGATATCTATATTGGATAAGTTTTGGATTTCAGAGAAAGAATTCTTAGACATTTTTTTTTTTTGCCCCATCCCACTGATCAACTTGATAAGCAGTGGGGCCAAGAGGTTCCTTTCCTATTTGGACCCAACCTTTTATTCTCAAAAAATTAGCCACGATGTTCATACTAGAGTAATGGCTCAACAACCTACCACATGAACTATTGCCAAGAACTCGTAAGGTCACAGTCTTAAGGTCTAATGCTCCAGTGCCAATCCCCAGATATTTTTTATTTCTAGGATCTTTTTCTGGAACCCCACTGTGCTTTGCCCTGTCACCTGCAATAGGGCAATGCAACTGCACCACACAGACTTAATTTCTCTCACGTAGGTTTCTTTTTACCCTATCCTTTCATCTTCTCGAATGGGAGAACGTTACATAACATCAAATGTCTCTCTCTCTGCAAATTGGAAAGCCAAAATAACTAGAAGACAAATAAGCCTTGAGGAAGTTGTATAGGGATGTGTGGCGCATGTTGTTTTGCAGGGGATATTAATGTTTCATTTTCATTTGCATTCAAGAACAACGAGTACTTTTTACTCATAATGAAAACGCATTTATTTCTGATCAGAAGGGTATGAACAAATACTCAACATCAGCCAAAAGGTTACGCGCATCTAGCTAGAATACAATCCTCGTTAAAGAGAAATGGATTTTTACCAGACTTCCAACAGTGTAGACTCTGATTGGCAAAGTAGAAAATATTTGAAGGAAATTATAAATTTAAAACCAGAATCTGATAAACCCCGTTGAGCATTTTATTGAAGGCCTTGAAGGAAGATTCCAGTTTCATTCATCCAATGCCTTACGTCAAGAAAGATGACAACAAATAAACCTAAAACATGACTTATCTGAAGTTAAACCTTGCCTAAGCAAAATCCAAACTTCCGATTTGGTAGCCTTATTCAACAATCCTTTATTCAACTTCGCTTCTCAAAACTAGATTCCATTTAAACCTCACTCCTTACTTCTCCATTTGGCAGAGTGGAAAAGCAACCTTTGGATCGAACAAACGAGGCAGATGGTGGTCCACTTTTCCTCGGAGAATCCAAAGTTCTTCGAAGCAAATGTTTCATTGCAGAGATCAAATCCTCAGCAGGATTAGCTGGAGGACTCGAAGACTTGAACTGCTCACAAAACTTCAGGTGTCTATCCAACGCTTCGTTAGTTGTAATATCTTCCTCAGACCTAACTGTCTCGTCTTTAACGGCCTCCGAACAAAGCCCGCAAAGCCAACGCCCTTCAAACTTTTCACGTACGTGAGCAATGTAAGCTGGCGTGCACTCCTCAGTTAAACCGCAACAATCACACTCTGCAAACTCAACTTCAGTTTGGAGGTTTTTGTGCTTAACGGACTCCATTTTCTTTGCATCTTTGGAAACCGCTGCAGCCATTGGAGTGCTCCTTCAAAAGCTGTAACATCAATGAAATCCAGTTCATAATAATCAAGACAGAACATTTTTTTCGAAAAACATCTAAAATTTTGAAAAAAAAAACAATAAATACCCAAGAAAAAAGTTTTGATTTTGATTCAAACCCTGATGAGAAATCTTGTTTATCTCTCCTTCTCCCACTCCCTTTCTTGAGATTTTTCTTCAGCAACAAGCATGAGAAGAAGAACTGTAAACTGCATATACATCTCAGAGCCTAAATTGGCTCTCTCTCTGCTTCTTTTTCTTTCTATGTATCTATTTAATTCAAGAGCAAAATCTAAGGGAGAAAACAGTTATGGATCTCAATTGCATTAACACAGAGATTTTCCGCGTCTTTCTCTCCGCTAAATACCTCTCTCTGATTGATTTCTACCGAAATGTGAAAATGTTCTTGTATATATAAATAGGGAGGAAAAGATAAACGGCCCAATCATTGGCGGCTTGAAGCCACTGTAATTGCTCTCCACGTCACTGTTTTTTACCATGACGGTCAATCCGTACACTTTTCCGCTGCTCCCATCCCCACCCTAACTTTCACTCCTCATTAAATCAGATAGTGTATATTACACGTGGAACAACCCTATTGGTAAAACATTTATAGTGCAATGTTTTGTGGAGGACGGGATGTAGTGCTAAAGTGCGGGCTCTATTAGGACAGGACTTGCCAGCTGTCAGGACAATTACCTATCTTGTGGGTCGTCCAAGCCAAACGTGCTCTTTAGAGATTTCTCTTCTTTCCCGTATCTTACCTTTCCCACGACCTATAACCGGCGCGTGACATCTACTAATGTTCTGTTAAATATTGCCAGACCTTGTTTAAAAAGGTCTTTGCCTCGGAGATGAGCGTACGGTCAGAGCCTGACACGCGCGTCGGACTGGTTCTGTTGTAATATTTTGTCGTTATTTTAATTTTGCAGCTATGATATTTAATCAGTTAATTCCTTAATAACCCATAATTATTTAAGGAATTAATTAGGCTCCTTCTATTCTTATCTGTTCGCCTTTTGTTTTTTCCCCCTTTTTTTTTATTTATGCTAACCCCTGCACATGAACAATTTAAGGAGAATTTTAGCTAATTTTCGAAACATAATGCTTTGCCTTTAGATAGTCCCAGAGCTTTTCCATACTTAGTGAGACATATCAGCAGCTAGCAGCGTGACATTAATGCTAACGGTCCAGATAATTGTTCTAAGCGCCCATTGATAAACAGTGGAATGAAATCGAAATCTGTGTCTGTATTAATTGGCTTGATGGCTGGAATTGGACGAAAGATAGGAGGGTACACAGCACCATGCCCATCTATTAACATCCTAGGTTATCAGGTCTCGCTTAATATCTAAAAGTAAAAAGTAATTTGCTATTAATTTACTGTCAAAGTAAAAAGTAAATTCTATAACTGAACAAACTTAAATAAAAAAATTTGTAAAGTTATTTATATTATATACTATTAGCTAAAAATGAGTTACATTAAAATTAAATTATATATTTAAAGATCTCTCTTCATTTTAGGAATGACCACCCACTTTTTGAAGTATTGAAAAATGAATCGAATTCAATTAAAATTTAAACTATCAATATTTTAGATGAATTAGAATAAAAATCAACATCTAATTCTTGAGTTATTTTTTTTTATTTGAAAGAAGAGAGATTCGAACTATGTTTTTTAAATGAGGAGATCATATACAAATTAATAAATTAAATGTTCAGCTACATTTAATTTTTGAGTTTGATTATCAACACTTACAAACAATCTGATATTGAAATAAAAATAAATTTAAAATTAATCTATTTATTATTAATACAAATTAAATTAATAAATTAAAATTTAAAACCATAGTTAGAATGATTAAAATTTCGGTAAGTATTACATTAATTATAAGTAATTTATGAAAAAATCAATATTAAAAATTATTATTCAAATTATATTTGGGTAGTGGTGGATACTCTATGACCATTATTGAAACTCGTAACAAATAGTAATTTTACTATTTAAATGCTAAATGAAACTAATTATAAAATACACTAATTCTATTTAATAAAGTCAAATGATATAAGATAGAAATTCGAATATAAAATATATATTTTCATCTCTACTCTTTTTTTTTTCAATAATCATTAACACCAACTATAAACAATAATTTGTATTACTCTTTCTATGGTGAGAGAAAAATTAAATATCTAAAATACAAAAATAAAAATAAAAATTTATGATGGTCAAATCTGCATTAAGGCAAGGGGTGTCTAAACCTAGAGGATTGAATCTTTTAAATGAATAAATGATTGGTCTCTTTGCCAGGTATGGCCTCTTTAATTAACTAGCTAATCTATTTATTCCAGAGGTTGGATCATGTGCTTGACAAATTATTTGGTATAAAATAAGGATAGCAATTGCATACTGATTCCGGCGTCTGTATGTTTTGATCACATTCACTTAACCAGGAGCAAGTGGTGCCAACATTATTTGGTTAACAGTTAAATCATACTCGAAGTTTTGGAGTCAAGCCGACGTAGTCTTTTGAGTTTGGTAGAACAAGAACAAAGATATCACTATCGTTGTAGGATGGGCTGCTCTATCCGGCTTAAGCATTTCTCCTTTGCCTATTTATTACTACAATTTGGTTAAGTGAGAATTAATTTTGTTAGAAACCTGACCAAAAAAAAAAAGAAATTGTGAGAACTAATTTTAAGAAAAAAAAAATACAGGACATGGGGGAAAAGGGCGGAATTTGATATGGCTGCGGTTAACAACTGATTTTGTCATTTACTGTGAGCGGTTAAGATGTCGTGTAAAATTAGAAAGAAAACAGCAGTTGGCTTGGTTGGCTCAAGCATGGGCGGAAGAGAAGTCTCTTTAGGATGTGAAAGCAAATCCAATTATAGCAAATTGCTTTTGGTAATTATATTTATATTTTTGTGGGGGAATCACATTTTTCCTTTTTTTTATATTTTCTTTTTTTAAGTTAAACGCCGTATTAAACATTTTAAAAAATATAAACAGAGTAATAAATAGAGAGATTTTAAAAAATTTATAAAAGTGAAGGTTGTATACATTATTTGATAAGTATTTTGAAAAAACAATAAATGACTCATAAAAAATATATTTTTTTAAAGAAAAACTTGTTTATATCACTCCAAATCTGTATAACACCACCAAATTGAAAAAGGTTCTTGATACCAAATAATAATAAAAAATTGAAAATTTTTTCATTTTGATTTTTTTATGTAATATTTTAGATTTTTAAAATTACGAATGTATCATAATCAAATGAATATGAGAATTTTTAGTTCATTGCATAAAAAAACCTTCAAATTTTTTATATGGTTTTCTTTTTTTCACTATTTATTCCTTAAATTTGGTAAAACTAGAGGGGCTTCTTGCTTATTGCGGCCATATGGGGTGAGAGAAGAGAAAATAAAAAAAAAAGAAAAAAATCAAAGAAAGTCATAGCAATCAAGCGTGAATGTTTGGGGTTTACCCTTCTATTTCCGGAATCCCAAATCCCAAATCCCAAGTGATTAATTATTACCTAGTATTAGATTAGATTGTTAATTAAATAACTGTAGGATTAGAGGATCCATAAACAGAGAGAGAGAATTAAAAAAAAAAAAAGAAAGAAAGGAAAAAGAGGTCAAATCGAGTGGCGGAGGGGTTGGGTGTCTTTGTTTTATATTTTTGTGGTGGTGGTGGTAGTAGTGCTCTTAGGCTGTTAGCTAAAGCCATTTTCAAACAAAAAAAAAAAAAAGGAAAGACCAAAGAGAGAAGGAAAAACAAAAAAGGGGCAGAGAAAGAGATAGAAAGGAAAGATACAGAGAAGCCTGTGAAACCAAAAGCTGAGATAACATAGTGCACAGCCAAAGAAAAACAAAAACCAAAAGCTCAAATCCCAATTAAATTTTTTTAAAAAAATCTCCGAAAATTATTTGTTTTGTTGGTATCTTCTTATCCTCTGTTTTATAATTTTTTTTTTGTCTTCTCATCTGATCTCTTTAGCTATGGATCCTTTTGATTTGTTTCGCAAAGGTATAAATTTCTCCTTTAGATCTCTCGATTCTTCATTTATTCTTTTTTAGCTCTGTTTATTTCGAATTTTTCCTTTTGTGTGTGTGTGTGTGTGTGTGTGTGTGTGTGTGTGTGTGTGTGTGGGATTGACTTGAGATCTCTTGTAATTACTGGCTTGGATAATGCGAGATTATAGCTTTGATTTATGCTTGCCTTCCGTTTTAAGGTTTTGTTTAATTAGAAAGCTTGAATTTGGTTTTATTTTTTTCATGGAAATTTCAGTTTTTGATTATTAATATTAGGGTTTTTAATTTAATGAGCTTGTTGTTTAATTATTACTTGAGAATTTTGTGCTTTCTTTTTCTTTTCAGGTTAAAATTTTGTTGAGGAGTGAATTCTAGGGTTTTGAACAGTGTCTTGGCAAAATTTTGGTCTCTTTATTGCACTTGATTTAATTAAAATCTCATACTTTAACTTATAATTTTCAATTAATCTTATTTTGATGTTGGTTATAAGAAATGATGAGCTTTACTTGCCATTCAGTTGTTAATTAATCATAGTATTATGTTTGTTTCGTTCAAAGCAATGGATTCTGCATGCATAAGAGTCAAATATGGTTATTAATGTTTCTACTATCATCTTCATCATTGTCGTCATCATCATTATTTTCATGGGAATTACCATTGTAAAAATTTCTATAAAGAGTGCCGTTGAGATTTGGTGCTTTTTGGTATTAATGTCATTCTCGATTTGGCTATTGAGTTCTTTTTAGTAAGGACTGGATTTATGTGTGTGTGTTTGTCTTTAATTTAAGATTCTTTTGTAAGTTTGACTTATTAATAATGTGATATGATGGACGGTTTTGCAGGTTTTGGGTAGAGTTTAGTGGAAATCAAGGGTGTATCCTCTGCATCTGTTTCCTATATCTATGTAGAATCTTTTTTCATTTAAGTAAAGAATGAGCTTATTAAAGAAAGGGACCCAAATTAGTGACACCAAACTAAATACCCCTAGCAAGGTAACAACTTTGAATCCTAATGCTGCAGAGTTTGTTCCCTTTTCCCTTAGGTCACCAGCTTCTTCCGGAAGCACTAGCGCAGCTGATGCAGCAGCAAAATTTGCTACTTCTGGGACCATAGGAAAAGCAGTGCTTGATCGGTCAGAGTCTTCTGTTTCCAATAATTCTGATGAAGAGGCTCATCAGTTCTGGCGTCGCCAGCTGCCTGATGACATTACCCCAGACTTTAAGGTTATTAATGAGGATGATTCTCAAGGAATTGGGTCTGGGAGCCTCTCTTTAGCAGGTTTGTCCTTGCATGATGGTAGCGAAGCTTCAAGGTTTCCTGCTTCTGCTGGTAGTGGATATGCATTTGGTGATCAGCAGGAACTACTGCAGCATTATGGTAATGGTAATAACTATGCTGAAAAATTGAGATATCCTGTTTCGTCCTATGGAGAGGATCCTACTTCAGCTAGTTTTTCGCATTTTCCAGCCAAACATTGGGACAAACAACTTGTTAACAGTGATCAGCTACTTGGCAATGGGAGGGAGGGACATCCATATGATGGAAACTCTAGACATGGATTCGTCAATGATATGTTAGGTGAGCACACAATTATCGATGATACTGAAATGAACCCTGTGGAGTTTCTGGCGTCTCAATTCCCTGGATTTGCTGCTGAAAGCCTTGCTGAAGTTTATTTTGCCAATAGTTGTGACTTAAATCTGACTATTGAGATGCTCACTCAGCTTGAGGTGAGTGATGCTCGAATGTTTTTGTTGGCCATGTTTCAAGTCCTTGCATTTATCCTTTGTTTGGAGATACAGCAATGCATCAGTTGCTTGCAACTTCAAGTTTTATGTTCTATGTTTTCTGATTAAATTGCTAGGTAGTTGCAGAACTACTAAAGGAATGGTTTGTGGTCAAAATCAGGATGGAAGGATGTTTCTGTACTTCAGTTTTTTATGTTCCTTAATTTTTACTCTGGAATCGCCATTTTTCTTCTTCTTTCTTTTTATGCCATATTTATGGAATTATCATGTTGAGAATCTGCTGTGGATGCAATGGATGATAATTTTTTGGATGCTAACTGTGGTTTGACAGGGAAGCTGGCTCCTCATGCAGTTTTGAGGTGACACAATTCAACCAGTCTTGTATGTAGCCTGGTTCATAATATTCTGTGGCCTGTTACAGAGGGGTAGTTTTTTCATGAAGGGATTTTCGCTTCCTTTCTCTTTTTTTTTTTTTTTGAAGTTATATCTTCTAAGGTTTTTGTGATGTGCTTTGTGGCTCATGGGCATGTTTTCCAGCATACTCAAAAATTTTCATTTCCTTCTTAATTGTCTTAAATTGTTTATCATTTCATGGGTCAGTTTGATTTTTATTGCAGCTTCAAGTTGATGGTGGTTTCAACCAGAATCTGAATTCAAAGACCTTGTCAGCTCCCAATCTGAGCACACTAGACTTTCCTGCGCTTACTGTGTCAGATGGTCAGAGTGGTCCTCCAAAATATGCAGGAGATGATCTTCAACACAGTGCCAATCCTTATCGAACTTCTGACAAGGAAAATATGCTTATGTTCAAGTCCGGTTCTTCCCTTTCATCTAGAGGTGCCATAGATTTTGCTTCAGCTGTCAGGAAAATGGCATCTCAAGATTCCGGAATATGGAAGTACGATAGAAATGGTTCTGCCGATTCAACTGTAGGCTCAAGTAGAAGTTCTCATGCGTTGGCTAATACCTACAGTGCTGCACCTGGAAGAGGGGTTCATGCTAATAGGTTGCAGACTCGTGGTTCAGCTCGATCTGCTCCTGTTTGGCTTGAAACTGGAGATGCAGTGGGTAATATTCTGCACTCAATAAAGTTAATCATTTATACAGATTTAAGTAGGAGTGATCTATTCCTTTGTGCATATCTATTTGCTTTAACATTATTGAGCTGGCAGCAAATTTGTACTCTGAACTGCGTGAAGAAGCTCGAGACCATGCACGTTTACGTAATGCATACCTTGAACAGGTATCTCCTTGGAAATCAAATTGCACATAGTTTAACTGACATATTTATAGGTTTGACATTTTTGTTTAGCAAGTGACAAAATGAGTTGTTCAACCATGTTTTAGCCTAATTGCCAGCCACTTTTTCTTTTTCCCTTTTATTACTTCTTGTATTTGTGCTTCTTTTGCAGTATTAACCCTGGGTAATGAGTTCCCTTTTTTAGCCCATTTCTTGTATAATTGTTCAATATTTACATCTGCTTGTACTACCTTTATCTGTAACTTTAAAGTTGTCCACTAAGTTATATTAGGCATCAATCAGCTTAGCTAGATGTGCAATCAAATAATATTATTCATAGGTGTGAATTCCATTAGTATTTCCCCCATGGCCTCATCCCCTCTCTTATGGTAAGCTTCATTGAATTTTTTGTGTTGACTAATGCAGTTAGCGGACTTTATCAATTTGGGAATTAAAGAAGTCTAGTGACATTTTATAATGTACATAGGAAGAATGTATCTGTCACAACTCTGTTTAAATATCCTGAATGAATATGTGTTTTGATAAATAGCTCTTGCTTTCCAAAGTTGATGCTATTACACTAGTACAGCGTGCATCAACTCAGACAGGCAGATGATTCTAAAGTGTGACTCCAGTGTCAAATCTTGCATTTGAAGTCTGCTTTATTGTTCATCACTAATATCCCTCTCCCCTACTGAACTTAGCCTGTTAAACTTATCCTTATTGTTAACTGATTTTTTTATATATTTTAAAATAGGCACATCAAGCATTTGTTATTGGCAATAAGGCTCTAGCAAAGGAACTTAGTGTGAAAGGGCAACTACATAATATGCATATGAAGGCAGCTCATGGAAAAGCTCAAGAGTCTATATATCGCCAGAGGTTTGTCATATCTTTCCTGTTGCACTTGGTCATTTGACTTGGCAGTTAACAGGCTTCAATCCATTCTTCTGTTGCTATTATTGTTATGGCTTTTAAGATCTGTTTATCAATGGGGTAGTAAGATATTTTCTGGTGGATGATAAGGCATTGGTTGCTGATATCTGTGGAGTTAGTATTCATCCCTGCAGCTTTAAGTATAATTGGTTCCTATCCCTCCCTTTCTCCCTTCTTCCACCCCCAACCTTTCTCCTTTCTCTAACTCCTTCCTCTTTTCAGTTGTCATACGTATAGCTGTGATGAACTAATGTACCTGAGTTTGTCAATTGGTTATTTTGGTAATTGTTGGTTCTTATTTTCAGTAATCTAAAATCTTTTTAGATTAAGACTAATTGGTAGGCTCAATACTAGTTTGTTCTGTTTGACTGTTTATGAACTATAAAAATATAGGAACCCAGAGAATGTCAGAGGGCAGGAGCGGATGATAGACCTGCATGGGTTGCATGTTAGTGAAGCCATTCACATGCTGAAGCATGAACTGTCGGTGCTCAGGAGCACAGCACGGGCAGCAGATCAGCGTCTGCAGGTTTACATATGTGTTGGAACTGGCCACCATACTAGGGGCTCTCGTACTCCAGCAAGACTTCCAGTTGCTGTACAGCGATATCTCCTTGAAGAAGAGTGCCTTGACTATACAGAACCACAGCCAGGGCTACTTCGAGTTGTGATATATTGAAGCCATGGACATGACAGCGTGAGGTATAGGAGTTTTTGACACAACAGAAAAACTCAAGAAGTCTTAGTCGTCATAGTCATTCTTGTATCTGTACATGGGAGGAAACGGAAGACAAAGTAGTTGAACTCTGAAAAAAAAAGGATAAAAAAATCGAAAAAAGATTTGGAAAAAAAGGAAAGAGAAGCTAGGGGAAAGAGAAAAAGTGGGGAAAAAAGGAATTAGAAGTGTATCATTAATGTGTAGACAGATGACAGCAGCAATTGCATTTTGGTAGCATCGGGGGATGGGGCTGACACCAGCCAGCAACTTCTTTTCTCCGTTTTGTTAATTTTGTATCTTAATTTTTACTTTGTTAAATTCCTTTTTGTTTTTCATTTTGGGTTATTTCTCAGATTTAACTGATAGAATTGGATTACATGATAGTACGATTCATCAAGGGTAACTCTTGTCCCAAAAATTGCTTAATGCAGTCAGAACCGGACTCTTTTGTCAAAATTTGCATCACTAAGGTTCGTAATTTTTTAAAAAGCATAAATCTAGTAATTCAATACATACCATTATGCTCGCATTATGTATTTGAACAAATATATGAATATATTATTTTTTTCAAATAAAACCACTAAACGCGGTTGCTAAGTTATTGCTATGGGATAAGTAAAAGGAGTAATAAATAAAGAACTACCAAATTAATATAAATAAATAAATAAATAATAAATATCCATTGCCACACATGGACCTACCAAACAAATAAGGATAAAATATCAATAAAACTCGAAGAAATGGGTGAAAACATTGATAGCAATGCCAAGAAATTAATAAGCGGAGGAACATGCTGAGAAGATGCTTGGATGGTGATTAGTGAACAAGTTAAATCTGGTAAACTTGTAAATTAATGTAGATCAAAGTGTGTAATAGTCATTTCCATTTTTCAGAAATATCAAATATGGGTCCCCTTCCCTTCCCTCTGTTTCCACCTGATTTTACCTCCCTTTCTTTCCACCTCATTTTCTTCTTTTCACTTCCTTTCTTAACATGGTGTAAATGTTTATACCAATGAAAGAAAAAGGGTCAAAATATTCACAAAGTTTTTATACTCATGCATTTTATTCAATTTAGTTAATGTACTTAAAATTAAAATAATTTAATCTTTTAATTTTAAAAATTATTTCAATTTAGTCTATTCCTCAAATGATATTCAATTTTACCATTAAAAAGAATGACATCATCGTTAACGTACATGCTAACATGGCACATTTGATGATGTGGTGCCACATGATGACTCGACATGTCATATCGCACCAACGTGATGGTGTGACAGTGTCACGTGGTACTAATATGATGATGTGACATTGATATGCTTATGCGTCAGTGTCACGTAATAGATAAAAAAAATTTTAAAAAAATGTCACGTCATAAGGATTAAATTAAATAAAAATATATAATACAATGACTAAATTTAATAAAATTAAGATGTTGAGAGATTAAATTAAAAAAAATATTTGAAAAGTACAAATATTTAAGTAGATAATAGATGTACTTATTAATAAGTTAAATATTTAAATGTAAAACATTTATGGTGTTAAAAAATATATAAATATTTTTTTATTTAATTATTTGATTGTAGAAAATGTACATTAATTTATCTTATTTGTAAAAATTAAACTTGAATTCTCCTTCTATAAAAAAAATTTTGAAAAGAAAATTATACTTAAAGTCAAATTTAAATGAATAATTTGCATTATGTTGAAATAAAATAGTATAAAAACTAAATAATTTTTTTTCTTCTATTTATAATAGTAAAAAATTTTGAAATTATTTGATTTTTTTTTTTGGAAAAGTTGGAATTCATTCCTCGAGATAAAAAACAAGAATAAGAAGGAGAAAGACAACCCTCCCTCCACCTATAACAAAAATCACTCTGCAAAACAAGTGCAGAACAAGATCACCCTTGATCACGCAATAACCCAACATTTACAACCCCGAAAGTAAGCACAAAGGATAGCGAAACCTTAAACAACAACCAGAGATAATCACAGCAAAATAACATGAGGTAGAGGGAGGGTTGTTTTTATATTTTTATAAATAAAAAATAATTTATTTAATCTTTTATATTATTTTATTTTATATATAATACAAGTTATTTATTTAAATTTGATTTTAGGTATGTAATTTTTTTAAAGTTTTTTGTAAAAGGATAATTCAAACTTAATTTTTACAAAAAATATAAATTAATGTAAAATTCTAGAATCAAATAATTAAGAATATATATATATATATTTTAACACTATAAATCTTTTACACTTAAATATTTGATTTATTAATAAGTATATCTATCATCTACTTAAATATTTATAATTTTTAATTTTTTTTCAATTTAGTCATTCAACATCTCAATTTTGTTCAATTTAGTTATTATATTATATATTTTTGTTTAATTTAGTCTTTATAACGTAGCACAAATTTTTAAAAAATTTTTTGTCTACCATGTGGCATTAACATGTCAGCATGTCAGTGCCATGTCAGAATTGTTATGTCATCATATTAGTGTCACGTGGCACTGTTATGTCATCACGTTGATGCCATGTAGCATGTCACGTCATCATGTTGGTACCATATTTTCAAAATGTGTCACATCAACATTGATGTCTTTTATTTTAATGGTAAAATTTGATGCCTAAAGACTAAATTAAAGTAATTATCAAAATTAAGAAACTAAATTACTTCAATTTTGAGTACGATGATTAAATTGAATAAAATGCATGAATATAGAGACTTGACCTCNAGAATTTTTTTTTCCTTATTTGTTAAAGAGAAGATGATTTTATAAATGATATAAATCATATCTTGACTTGACTATATTATGGCGTACGGGTAATCAATTTTCCATCGACTTTAAGTACTATTATATATAATAATATATATATATATATATATATATTTAATGTTAAATTTTATTTAAAATTTAGATTGGTTGGATTGGTTGAATCGAAAACAAAAAATATAAAAATTTGCTAAGGATATGATATCTACGGGTAAAAGAAAATCATCTTATTTGGTTTGGCACATACTCAGGAAGTAAAAAAAATTATTCCAAATTCCATGCCAAGGACCAAAATAAGTTTTTGTTAAATTATGGTGAACATCTACTCTAAAACTAATTAGTAATAGGTGAAAAAACTTTTGTTATATTTATATGTTCAAAATATTCTCAATTTAATAGACATAGAATTATTATCACTCTGATACTCCCTTTGCTTTTAGAAATTACAAACTTATCACATAACATAAATTACAAAAGAGGTAACAACAAAGGCATTGTCTATTATGATACCATTTTAAATTATATTGAAATATAATGTTAAATTATGTTAAACTTTAGATAGTATTAAACTTAAAATCAATTAGTTATAATTATGAAAAGATTTTTATTATATTTATATGTATAAAATACCTCTAATTTAATGAATGTGAGATTATTACGTGATATGAATTATGAAAAAAATAATAGCAAAGATAACGTTTGTTTTGATATTATCTTCGATTTTTAAAATGAATATTTAATTTAAAAAAATTTATAATAAATAAAGAAAACTTTATTATATTTATATGTTCAAATACTCTGATTATACAAAAAATGTAACTATCGCTATCAATCTCTTATAGTTTTCCACCAAACATCAAAACCCAAATATATTCATCTACTGGTGACAAAATCACAAAAGCAACAGAACTGTGCATTAGACTAACTGCCGTATTTTTCCAGGAACTCATCAACCAGTTTCTTTTAAGGTTGCTGAAGAGTGAACCCATGGCCTTAGAAAAAGAGAAGGTACCAACCCAAGGCCGCATTGGGTCCCACTTAAGAAACTGGGGGCATTACGTGTCAACTGAGCATTGGGCCGTGTTGCATTCCCCACCATCGCGCAGTGAACCAAACAGCTTCAGTCCAACTCGTCTGACCTTGTTTGAAAGTCCTCGAGTAGTCAAGCTTGCATCTCTTGATGATATTGCCTTTGATGAGTCATATTAAAACAAAAGAACTTCACGAAAACGTATTTTTTTCCCCCATTTTTTTTTGCTTATGTCGATGGTACAATACACAACAATTCTTTGCTGACCAGTGCGTCTCGTCTGGTTTATAGCGAAGAGTAATTGCAGACCGTGCTGTGCTGGGAAGCAGGGCTCTTGAATTTTGATCATACTCGCTTCCGATTCCGAGGCCTTATTTGGTTTTTTTTTTCTTCCATAAATAAAAAAACCAAATACTAAGTTAATTAGAAATCCCAAAAACAGAGTCAAATTTATAGAATCAATGTCCCATTCACATACACCCCATGATAACCACTCTTTATTTAGGGCTTCACGTTTCATGTGTTTTTCATCATAATTTTTTTCTTTTTTCATGCTAGTCCATCCCATTCAATAAAATTTTGATATTTTTTTTTCTCATCTCATTGTTCTTTGTATAAATAATCAACATGCATTCTCCAAAGGAGGAGCAGGGCAACCCTCTGAAGAGCAGCTTCAGTGAGATAAACTCAGACCCACCTGATATGATGGTTTTAGACAATAATGATCCTGCTAAGGAAGACCCTTCTTCACCTTCAAATCCGAAGGACTTGAACCCCAGAGGGTTTGCTATTTTCCTTTTCTTTTTCTGAGTTTGGGATTATTAGTGTCATTAATGTAAGGGTTTTTTTTTTTTTAATTTTATAAGCAAGCATGTGGTTTTTTGTTTTTGTGTTGTAGGTATCAATTGGAGGTGTATGAAGTTGCAAAGAAGAGAAACATAATAGCAGTGTTGGATACCGGCGGAGGGAAGACAATGATAGCTGTGATGCTCATTAACGATTTTGGTCAAGCTATCAGGTCCTTTGACAATAAAAAGTTGATTATTTTTTTGGCTCCCACTGTTCATCTAGTTAATCAGGTATGATTTTTTTGTCATCTAATGTTTGAACTTTCTTTTAGTAATGTGAAAAATTGGACATTGAATTTGTGTTTTTTTTCTTTTTGTTGCAGCAATTTGAATATATAAAACTTCATACAAATCTGGAAGTTGAACAGTATTATGGAGCTAAGGGAGTTGACGAATGGAACGCGGGTTGTTGGAAGAAAGAAATAAAGGAGCATGATGTAAGTTTTTTTTTTAAGCAGCTCCAAGAAGGCTATTTTGTATGCTAATTCATTGTACCCTATATCTGTTAGCTTGCATAGAAATTCCTTTTGGGTTCTAGCATTCTCACTCACTTTGGGAATCCTCTGTCGTAATTGTTGGTACTGATGTTTCTTCATTCACTTTTTGTAACTGCATATTGCAAACATTATTCCTTGATAATGTTTGAAGGTGCAAGATACATTGTAATTGAGTGCATGAAAGAGACAGTCGTTGTTGATGTCATTCTTCACATGTAAATCAAGTTATAGCTGATGTGCACATGTGTATCCTTGATCTTGTAGGTTCTTGTTATGACACCCCAGATTCTATTGGATGCCTTGAGGAAGGCATTCTTGAGTCTAGAGGTGGTGTCCTTAATGATAATAGATGAGTGCCACCGTGCTACTGGCAACCATCCTTATACAAAAATAATGAAGGTCAGAAATCTGCATCATCTTTTTGCAAGAATTTAATGACTGTTTACTTTATTTTCTCTAATCCTTTATCATTCATCTATTTGTTTTCTGATTAAAAATGAAAATATTATTGTGTTTGTTGTTATGGTTAAGGAATTTTATCACAAATCTAATAACAAGCCAAAGATATTTGGAATGACAGCATCACCTGTCATTAGCAAAGGTAAGGTATTGATATTATTTTTTACATCTGATATTGAAGTGTTCCTCTTCATAAGTTTTTCTTTTTCTTTTTTGTTTAAATTCCCATATGGTTGATCTTTGTGTGACTTCAGGATCTAAAACTATGGTTCATGAATTATTTGAATTGTTGAGGATCAGTTGATGAAGAAAAATAAATGAAGTTGAAACCTTGTCCTTCTTGATACATTTGTTGCAGAAATTTTGCACCTGATTTGGTTTCCTTATAGGCACATTGATATTTATATCTTAATAAGTTTTGGGTCCTATGCTTTTACATGGCTTTTGTAACTCAACTTTGTGCAGGTGTTTCATCCAGCAGTGATTGTGAGGCTCAAATATCAGAACTTGAAAGTGTTTTGGATTGCTTGGTATTTATTTATTTGTTTAGCTTTTGTGGTTAGTTATGACTGTTGCAGGATTAAAAGTCCCATGTTACTATGAACAATATCTTGAATATGTGCTTCTGCAGATATATACTATTCAAGACAGGACAGAGATGGAAGCATATGTTCCTTCTGCAAAAGAAAGTTGTAGGTTCTATGATCCAACACAATTCTCTAGTTTGGATTTGAAAGCAATGGCAGAAGCCTATCGGTTAAAGGTATCCATGCACTTATATAAGTGATGCACATTTGAGTGGAAATATGTTGTTTTACTCTTTACATGTGGGATGTTGAAGGCCTTTTATTTTTTCTGGATAGATAGATGCTTCATTGTCAAAGTTACAAGGCTCACCACAAACTTCTTTTAAAGACATGGATGATAAGTTGAAGACACTACGAAAGCGATTATCAAATGACTATGCTAAGATTCTGCATTGCCTTGACAATCTTGGTCTAATATGTGCTTATGAGGTATGATTGTGGTGTCAGTAAATTACAACTAGAGAGGATAGGAGAATGATTGTTGAAGAGGAAAAGTGTGTTCCTCTTGTTTTGCCTTACCAGATAATATTCAAGCTGCTCTTGTAACAGACATGTCTTTTAATTACTATTTATTTACTCAAATAGATACATTTTTGTTTGGTTCAACTTAGATAGATAAATTAATCAAATAAAAAGTTAGCCGAGTCATGTTTGACAACAACCCTGGATTGTGTTTCTTAAATATCCACCTAAATGTCTTAATCTTCCTTTGAAATATAGTGATTTATATATCACCATAGCTTAACTGAGATAAGGTTTATTTGGGCATTACATTGTTTATTTCTGCTATGTCTTCCCATTTCCTCCTGAGTTAATGTGCTTTAAATTTCTCTGTTCTTAGGCTGTTAAAGTCTGTCTGGAGAATATCCCTGACGCCAAAGAGGAGTGTGAAACATATAAAGAAATCATCTTGCAGTGTAAAAATTTCCTTGAGGAAGTGCTACGTATAATTGGGGAGTCTCTTCCCCTTGGTATGTTGTGCTATACCATATATCTTTGTTCCTTCTGGTTTACCATGTTTAGAGAAGTTGAAGTTCACTAGTGATTAAATACATTTGTCTGTTACTAATATTGTTCTCTTCTCATCTCTGTAGGTGATGAAAATTTTCTGAATTCTGGGTTTGACTATTTCAAGGCAGTCAATCTTGGCTATATATCTCCAAAACTGCATGAACTACTTCAAGTTTTCCAATCATTTGGGTAATAAAAAACTTCACTGGTTGGTTTCTTGAAATATAATAACACTATGTTGGATTATGATTAATTTTTTGGTTGCAGAGAAACTAGAGAAATATTGTGCCTCATTTTTGTTGAAAGAATTGTTACTGCTAAAGTAATTGAAAGATTTGTGAAGAAAGTAACCTATTTGTCACATTTCACGGTTTCATATTTGACTGGAAGTAACACATCAGTTGATTCCCTGGCACCAAAAATGCAAAAGGAAACCTTGGATTCATTTCGATCTGGGAAGGTATCTGATCTTTTATATAATAGCTTATAAACACAGATGTAAATCTATATATTATAATCTAAAAACTTGATGTAGGTGAATCTATTATTTGCTACTGATGTGGTTGAGGAGGGAATTCATGTTCCAAACTGCTCCTGTGTGATACGTTTTGACCTGCCCAAGACAGTCCGGAGTTATGTACAATCTCGAGGAAGAGCTAGGCTGAGTAATTCCCAATTCATCATGATGCTTGAGAGGTAAAGCGTGTTCCTTGCTAAGTATGCATATGTTGCTTGTCTGTAATACTTCTAAATCTCTGGAGATTTCTTGTCATGGGCGTCTTTATTTTATGAAATAGTGGCATATAGTCTAACTGATGTGATGACAGGGGAAATGTCCAACAAAGAAATCAACTATATGATATAATCAGGAGTGAATATTCAGTGACAACTACAGCTATTAATAGAGACCCTGATCTATGCCTTCTCAAAAATCCTACAGTCAAAGAAACTAATGTTTATATTGTGGATGCTACTGGAGCTTCAGTTACTGCAGATTCTGCTGTTAGCCTCCTGCAACGATATTGTGAAAAGCTCCCTGGTGATAAGTATGCATTCTGTTTTTCTTGTTTTATAGTTATTTCATTTTCACTTTTCACTATATTTGTGTAATTTGTAGAATCCATTAATCTCACATATTGTCCTCTGCTCAATAGGTATTACGTGCCAAAGCCGAGTTTCAAGTTAACATTTTCTGGAGGGTTATACGAGTGTAAATTATTATTACCTGTTAATGCAGCCTTGCAAACAATTGTTGGTCCTCTATCTAGGAATTCTCATTTAGCAAAGCAGCTTGTATGCTTGGAAGCATGTAAGCAGCTTCATCAAATGGGCGCATTGGATGATCATCTTCTTCCAACCATTGAAGAGCCTTCACAAAATCATTGTGTTCCTAAAGGAAAAGATTCAGGTTCAGGTGCAGGTATAGACATAAACTTTCTAAGTATGAAACTCATGACTCACTTTGCAACTTGGTTTCAAGTAGCAAGAAAAGTTATAAATGTCCTCCATTATGGCTCGTGATAAGTATAGTGGACCTGAGTTCAAAATTGAACCATATTGCTCTTTAAATGAATGAATAGCTACTCTCTTTCTTGAGCCCTTTGTCATCATCTGCATAAAAGTGTGCCTTACTACTTGAATCAACACTATTCAGGATCTTCATAGCAATAATGAAAATATTAGCAATAGACTGTTTTTTACTTGCTGATTGTTACTTCACAAGGTATAGCAATGAACAATCACTAAGATAGTGTTTTGCTATAGTATTTAGCAATGCTACATCACTTGCACGACTGCCTGTTAGACTTTGGCCAGTTTTTACTTGCTTGATTTCTGGATGTATGATTGTGTGGTCGTGATGTCTTAGTTTTTGGCTTTCTATCTAGTATCCTTGTTTGCATTTTCTAGTCTTGTAGAAAATAAATTGACTTCATATTCTTGGTTTTCCTTTTTTCTGGTACAAAGGAACTACAAAACGGAAGGAACTGCATGGAACAACTTGCATTCATGCATTATCTGGAAGCTGGGGAGAAAAACCTGATGCTGCTGTTTTCTTTGCCTATAAATTTAACTTCTCCTGCAATATCATTAGCGTGGTTTATTCTGGATTTGTTCTTCTAATTGAATCCAAGCTTGCTGATGATGTGGGGAATATTGAATTGGATCTCTACTTGATTCGAAAGATGGTTAAGACTTGTGTCTCTTCATGCGGGCAAGTGCATTTGGATGCGGACCAGGTATAAACATAATGTTGCAAAATTTTTTCTGTTTCTTTCTTCTAGATAATATATTTGTTTTGATCTCATTGTTCTTCACTTTGTTTTGTTTTTCTTTTCTTCACTCTAGATGATGAAAGCAAAGCGCTTTCAGGAATTTTTCTTTAATGGCTTGTTTGGGAGGTTATTTGTTGGATCTAAATCATCTGGAACACCAAGAGAATTTCTACTTCAGAATAAAACAAGCTCTTTGTGGAGTCCCTCCAACATGTATTTGCTTCTACCCCTTGAGGACAGTTTAAGCAATGAATTGAGAATAAATTGGCCAGCAGTAACAGCTTGTACATTTGCTGTAGAATTTTTAAATAAAAATTCTTTGTTAGGCACTGAGCAATCCGATGGTGATGGAGGCAATCAATCATTGAACCGGACTGGTTCATCTGTGACAGAATGCAAGGGGACCAATATAATCCACTTTGCTAACCGTTCAGTTGATGTTAACAATCTTAGGAATATGGTAGTAGTAGCTATTCATACTGGAAGAATCTACTCCATCCTTGAATTAGTGAGCAATACATCTGCTGACAGTTCTTTCAATGAAATTGTTGATTCTGTCCCATCAGAGTTTGCTACCTTCTCTGAATACTTCCATAAAAAGTAAGTGATAGGTAATTCCAGCTAATGTTCTGTATATCTGCATCACTATTATGGTTCCAATGACAACATTAGCTCTGATCAGGTATGGGATCGTGCTTAAACATCCAGGACAGCCTTTGTTGCTGTTAAAGCAGAGTCATAACCCGCACAACTTGCTTGTGAATTTCAATGATGAAGGTTTGTCAATTTTTAGCTATATTAGAATAGGAGTTTCTGTAGGTGTAATTTTCATCATCTTGTTTTATAATAATCTTATCCAGTTCATAATTCTTAAAACAGTTTGCTACCTCTAATCCAACAAAAGTGGAAGTTTTTGTTCTGCTTACCACTATAGATTCTTTGAACTTTTAAGCCTGTTTAAAACAAAGAATCAGCTGAAAGAAGTATAAACATTCCATATGTTAAAAGAAAACTCTTTTTATCAGTTAATCCGGCACTGTATACAGCTCTCAAAATTTTCAGGTAGGGTTTGTGGTTTCATGATCTAGTGATGCCAGATTTGCATGGGGTAAACAAGTTTGAATATGGAGAAAAGGTAGTTGCAAAGGAGAATAGCTGGTATGGAATATATTTCACATCTTGAATATTGTTAAAGAGAGTCTGTGGGCAGTAAGAGAAGCATGGTGGTTATTACTCACGATCAGCCATTTACTTAACTAGCTTTGCCCATCCTCTCATCAAAGATGTCCACGTTAGAACAACAGAAATAATCTCCAGGAAAAATGGGTGGAAAAAGCTTTAATATTAGGGGTGACATTGAAGTTTTAACTTAAAGAGCTAATAGTTATCAGCTGAATGGTTTTCAATTTCAGTATACTTCAGTATTGCTGAAAAGATTGTTTTAGTTTATGCCACAATTGCATGCACCCTAAGACAGATTTTGAATAAAAAAATATTAATTCAGTGATTAATTTTCAATTTCAAGATACTTTGATTGGGTCCTTAAATCTGAAATGGCACTTTCTACCTTTTGTTTATATGATTTGTAATATTTTCCCATAACTGAGCAGGTGTTTCAGCTAAGGCATCGCAAGCTGGTTTGGTTAATGGGAAGCCACGGAATCATGTCCACATGCCCCCTGAGCTTTTACTTGTCCTTGATGTTCCAATAGATGTTCTTAAAGCATTTTACTTGCTACCATCATTGATGCACCGGCTGGAGTCCTTAATGTTGGCTAGCCAACTTAGAGAAGAGATCAACTTTCATTCTAGCAACTTCGATATACCAAGCTCATTGGTTTGCTCTATTGTTGTCCTCTAACTTTGTCTATTTCTGAAATGAGTCATTCCATAATAATAATTTATAATTTTTTTAAACAAATAGATCCTGGAAGCACTAACAACACTTAGATGTTGTGAAAGTTTTTCCATGGAGAGGCTGGAATTGCTTGGGGATTCAGTTCTAAAGTATGCTGTGAGCTGCCACCTCTTTCTTAGATATCCCAAAAACCATGAAGGACAATTATCTGCCAAGCGATCATGGGCAGTTTGTAATTCAACCCTGCATAAGTTGGGAACTGACCGCAGATTACAGGTGCTGTTTCCTTATCTCTGCTAGAATCCTGTCCTTGAATCACAGGCTCAGCTTCATGCATAAGCTGAGATCCATTTTTAATGGATATATTTTCTTTAAGGCAACTATTATTGCTTGTTATACCATCCTTCTTGCCATTCATTGTGCATCTAATATCTCTACATTTTATAATCTGCTGCCCTCTAATTCTATAATTTCCAAAGAAATAGTTTGTGGTTGTGAATGCTATATTGTTGTAGCTTTACAGAGTTTGTGACACTTAGTACTTACAAAATTACGTGATGTTTGTACCATATTGGAAGGACTTCTAATCATATAATATGACCTTTTTTGCTCAAAAGTGTGCAGAATGATGGTATATTTTATTTATGGAGTCTTGATATTCTTGTCACCTTTTTTTTTATCTGATTTGTTTTACATATCCTTTGTAATTCTTGCTATTACTGAATATTGGAATCTATAGTTTAGGCACTGGAATAGCTGTCAATTCTATCTGTTAATTAATCTGGTAGAAGCTGCTCTTTTGTTCAACTTTATGCTGTTTCTTCTTGTTTTACCAATTTTATAAATATTACAAACTGTTAATTGGTTACATTTATTCTGTTCTTATATAACAGGGATACATTAGAGACAGTGCTTTTGATCCCCGTCGTTGGGTAGCTCCAGGGCAACTATCTCTTCGCCCTGTTCCTTGTAAGTGTGGGGTGGACTCTCTAGAAGTTCCTTTAGATAAAAAATTTCAGACTGAAGACCCAAAAGTTAAGGTTGGTAAATCCTGTGATAGAGGCCATCGATGGATGTGTTCTAAAACCATATCGGATTGTGTTGAAGCTCTCATAGGAGCATACTACATTAGTGGTGGACTCATTGCTGCCCTTCATATGATGAAGTGGCTTGGTATTGATGCTGAAGTTGATCCCGCTTTGGTAGTTGAAGCTATTAGATGTGCATCAGTACGAACTTATGTCCCCACTGATGAAATCCACATTATAGAGTTAAAAATGGGCTACAATTTTTCTTCTAAGTTTTTCTTACAGGAGGCCTTGACACATGCATCTGTGGGTGAGTTCTACTGTTACCAGGTAGTGACAGAATTTCTTTACTGGTCTTGTACTTGTGTTCATTTTCTATTCCCTTTTTTTCTCAGAAAAGATTAAGTGGATTTGGAGTCCAAGAAGGAAAATTGGTCAGTAGTCTGGAAAGCTTGTTAATAGAACATAGATGTAGTCTCTTTTTCCTCTTTTCCCTTTTTGTCTTTATTCTCCAACAAGTGGGAGAAAAAAGTCTTAAAATTGATATCAAATAATATAAATTTGAGTGCGTGGTTCGTATAATCTTATATACCTTTACAGGCTTAGGTCTCATGTGATCTCACCTTTTTACATATTGAAAATTTTCTACAGAGGCTTGAATTTCTTGGTGATTCTGTGTTGGACTTGCTGATCACCCAATATCTCTACCACAATCACACTGATATAGATCCAGGAGAATTGACCGACCTGCGCTCAGCTTCGGTTAATAATGAAAGTTTTGCTCAAGTTGCTGTGCGTCATGACCTTCATAAGCATCTTCAACATTGTTCAACTTTATTATCAAACCAAATAAGTGAGTATGTACAGTCCTTCCCTGAATCTCATGACACCATCAGATCAGGTCCAGGCATAAAAGGTCCCAAGGTATGTTCAAGTATTGGATTATTGTTAATCTTTTTATAGTGCAGAATTAGCAACACATTGTATGGCTCTGTTATATTCCATTACTATTTTTGATACAGCTTCCATGTATACCATGTGGCTGCTAGAATCACTCCCTATATGAATAGCTTATGACACTTCAATTGAGGCGATTATTTGACCATATGGATCTTGAGGATAAATACTTTATGATACTTTCTTTGTGACAGGCTCTTGGAGACCTGGTTGAAAGTATTGTTGGGGCAATTTTGATCGATACCAATCTCAATCTCAATGAAGTCTGGAGAATTGTTGAACCACTGTTATCCCCAATTGTGACTCCTGATAAGCTTGAGCTGCCTCCACTTAGGGAACTGAATGAACTATGTGACTCTCTTGGATATTTTATTAAGGAAAAATGTATATATAATGGGGAAATTGTGCATGCCAAGCTTCAATTACAGCTAGATGATATTTTGTTGATTGGAGAGGGGTTTGATCGAATCAGAAAAGTAGCAAAAGGAAAAGCGGCTTCATATTTGTTGAAGGAACTTGAGGTACATGCTTATTAAAGCTTGCCAAGACATGGGGACATGAGTGAGGGTTGGTCATGGGGAGATCAGCCATTAATTTCACAATGATTCCCCAGTCACCACCTTCCGTTACCCAATCAAAAGTTCCCTTCATTGCATATAATATTTAATTTTTATTTTATTCATGTGCTGCATATATGCTTGCATTTGGTGATGATATGCATGACTAGTCTGTGTATCTCTCTGTGGATTTGTAGAAAATATTCCAAATAGCAATCTTACAGCGTACAAATTTTTCTATAAGATTTTTTTGTTACTTTGTAAATGATGAGAGCTGAAGCTTTGAAATGAAAGACTCTAATGTATAAGTTTATCTCTATTTTTAACCATTATGTTTGATTACCATTTAGGCTTTAGTCATTTAGATATAAACTAATGAATAGAGTAAAGCACGTAGAGAACTGATTGTTGGTATTCACATTGGGAATGATTTATTACTCAGTTAATTTTTGCCATTGCAACAGAACAGGGGAATCTCCCGCAAGAGAAGGAAACAGGGCTGTGCAGATTCAACTCAAACCACTGATGATGATTCATTAGAGCCAACAAACCATAAGAGGCAGAGGAGAGCCAAAATTCAATTGCTTGAAGATTCAACTACAGTTCCTTCCCCAACTCATGATTCTTCAAAGAGAGCATGCAGTACTACACCTCCCACCCCAGGTATGCAATTTTCAGTTGTCTTTTTTACTTTTCTCTGATTGGATAACAAGTTTAGATTATTTGAAGTAGGAGTGATATTAGATGATTGAATGATAATTGTTGGAGGATATATACCTCAGTTTATCAAGCCAACTGAGTGAGCTCTCCTGAAGTTAATATACTGAATCAAGGCCTGGAACTGAAAAGGGAAAATTTTTTTTCCAAAAAACTGTAAAAGATCATTCCCATTCTGTTAAACTAGTTATTTGCTTTATTCTGCCAGCAAATGTCTATATAGATCTTCCATGCCCTGACTTTCAATAGTAAGTCAGTAATCACGTGGTGTCATTGTCTACAAAAGCAAGCTGATATAATATAGAAGGGTGCATGCTCAATAAATTAGATTGGATTTAATTGCGTAAATGGTGTCTTGGGTGACTTTGTTTGCAAGACATGTGAGATGATTCTACATTTTCCATGTGCTTTCATTGAGCAAAGAAGGATTTTCCATCATATCTGATTGGTTTCATCATGTTTCCTATAGAATTAGGTGTTGATGCTTAGCATTTCTTGCTTTTCTAAACCTGAAGGATTTGTTCTGCTTTATGCAAGACAATCATCCCAAATTTAGGCAGAATTATCATGATTAAACCTATCCTTGACACAGTCTCTCTTTTTTCAAGTAATTGCAACAATAAACACAAAGAAAGGAGGACCTAGGACTGCTCTTTTTGAGCTTTGTAAGAAACTGCTATGGCCTATGCCTACATTCACAGCAACTGAACACAAATCAAGGTATGTCTCTTTCATCTCTTTCTTTGTTCTAGACTTAGAAATCATTCTTTTCAACATTCATATATCATCCAACCTTCTGGTAAGGTTTCATTTTTTTGATCTGCTGCTACTGTGGCCTCATCATTACTTTCGCATGCAGTACTCTTATGGAAATTGGTGAAGGTACTGAAAGGAAAAAGGGCTTTATCAGCTTTGTATCAAATATCACCTTGAATATACCGAGATTCGGCACTATTGAATGCACTGGAGATGCAAGGGCTGACAAAAAAAGTTCATTGGATTCTGCAGCACTGGTTATGCTTTATGAGCTTGAACAGCAGGGGAAGCTCATCATTGGTGAATCCTAACAAGTCTACAAGCTTTCTGATTCAAGATATAGAGAATGGTGTTGGTATTATCCAGCAGTCGACAATCTCATTCATTTTTCCTTACAGTACCCGACAGCCAAGTTCTCTCGGTGTCAAATGTAAGCTGTGACCATGAGTGTCATGCTATAACAAAATATCAAGTACATGTATATAGTCCATTTAATAATGAATGTAGCAATAAGAATTGCTAATAAGTACTTTATCATTCTGTAATTGTCTACTTGAAAACATGATATACAATTGTAGATTCCCAAAGCTAAAAGCTTTTACCAAAGCAATTCGCTCTAGAGTTTGGAACACATATTTGTAATTGGCTCTTAATAGTTCCTATTTGGTTAATTTACAGTCATTCATTCACCAATGACAAACAAAATTCGATAAATTCACTCCTCATTGCCAAAAAATGTTGTATATTTAAAGAAGGGTAATGCCATAATAAGATGTATTTCTACTCTTTTCCTTTTTTTTTTTTGTTTCTTTTCATTATTCTCCTTGAAATGTTGATGCTGCGACTGAAGGCTCAATCCATCTTCAGTCGTGGTATATGATGAAAGGTACCCAACGCAAAGACATTTTAGGCTCTAATCAGGAGCTCATATACATTACTGTTATTATCTCCACTAACACGCTTCAACATTTCAAAGCTTTTACGACTTCCTAAGAAGTCAATTCGTTTGAAATTTACATATCCACAGTCTACTGTCTCTTTGCTAGAGTACACTGCTCGAAGCCGGTCAGCATGCCGTGAGTCGGTGTGAATAGCAGCCTCTACTTCATGAGCTGACATGTTCTCCTACAAAAGAGAAGCAACGCAAGCAAAAGTTTCTGGTAAAGATTGATTGCCTTTGAACATGTTGCATAAACAAGATATTATATCTGCATATACAACCCAGTTAAGTACAATAATTTGGGGAAGAAAAACTTATCCAAGTCATACCTGATAAAAGGCATATATATAATCCAAAACCTGCAAACATGTAAAGCCGTTATCGCTGAAATATGTCTGTGAAGAAGGCCCCATCTCAGAAAATCGATCAACCGGAAATTGTATTGTAAGAAAGTGGTTTTTGAATATCAACTCATTTTTCTCACTGCCAACAAGTTATAGAAAACAGACGGGAGTGAGATAATGCGCTAATTAAATTAAAACATGAAAAAGAAAAAAACTAATGGGACAAATGACAAATTTCTATAACAGCAGAATGTGACTAATAACCTTTCTGTAAGTGACCGGGTTAAGTTAGTAAAAGAGGCCCCATAGTCCTTGCCATCCCCATTTGCATCAAAGAATACAGATTGATGATCACTAGCATCTTCACTACTAAAAGAGTCGGTGTAAATAGAAGCAGTTGAAGTAGGCTCAGATATTGACCAGCAAATTGAATCCAGGAGACTGCTTGGGCTTATTGGACGGATTGGGGTTTGACAAGTCTGAAAGAAAACAGATGTTCAAAGAAATGCAATAGTTCACAACAATACATAAAATCATTTCAGTAAAGTAGTCTTTAATTATATGCTAGATAAATACCTGCATTCCATAAAGAAAGCATAAGCAAGTGCATACACATGCTTGTGTTTGAACACAAACAGATGAAATGGGTAGCAATCAGCTTACATTTTTGCAATTTGCATGGCATGCATGCTGTAAGATAAGGAGCCTCCATAGATTACACGCTATGATATGAAATATAGGAAACCACTGATTGTCAAAAATGAACAAGTGAATCATATTCAGTGAGCAAGCCCATCAATACCTTTTAGTTTGCCTCCAGCAACTCAGAAGTCAATCAATCTGACACCTAATATCATTTTGGCAGCGTGCTTTCTAACGTGCATGAATAGATGAACAAGGAACCATGGTGTGGTTAGCGCTGCAACCATTCAGCGTGTCCCCACTCAAATGCCCAAGGTTCATCCAGTTAAAATTTCTTCCATGCAACTGAGTTTACAGTTAAAATGACTTACTGTAGTCTCTCGGGTTTTACATAGTATAGTTTCAATTTTTAACATTAAATAACAAAAACAGTGATGCCTAATTGCTCAAGTCAAGAATGAGGCATGGTTGAAAATATCCAAGGCTCTTTCACATGATGATAACAAGCATGACAGGATAAACCCACATTAGTGTAAAGCCCTAAAACATACTGAACATAATTAACCACTTGCCTGCATACGACGACTGCGACGATTTCTAACCCCAGTTTTAGCTAAATGAACAATCTGTTGCCTCTCTTCATGACTTGCATTCCTTCTGAAGCTCTGAGTATCTTGAGTGAAATTGGCCACATTATTTTCCTATTAAAACAAAAGTAAAAGCTTAACATTAGCATAATACTCAGAGAAGCTAAATAAACAACAACAAATCAGCACACAACCATACAAGAGAACATCAATTTAATGAATTAAAATGCATCAAAACTGACGAATGTAGATGGTTGAAACCTAAACTGAACCTAATTAGCAGAAATAAAAAGACTTGACCCCTAAATGGAGAGTTTAAAAGGTCAATAGCTTGAAAGAAATCTGTTAAAAATTCTGATTCTGAATCTGTACAAGCACGAGCTTATCAATTGGAGAGTTCACCTATAAATCATCCATCATCACCCAATTACAGTCTTCTGTTCATCCACACCTTCAAAATTGTTCTAAGTGGTTCAATCTATTCCCTTTTTTCATATACAATCATTCATGCTTGGTCCTATTCCATTACCCTAACAACTAATATATCCAGCATCACAGGAAAGGAATAATAAGGCATCTTTTGCTATCATAGAAGTAAAAGATGTGGATCTATTTCTCAAATGAGTTCCAGTACAATTATCATAGGAAAGAAATGGCACTGTATCCTAATTCTGACAACAAAATATTAGAAAATACCTCTCCTATAATGCCATTATGAGAATTTTCAAGCACTGCCCCAATCTGCCTAGCCAAATCAGCAGACATGTGAACAAGCCTCTGCAGACACCTATCCTTAGCTGTTTTCAGGACCCACAGTGGCTGAGACATATTAAATATCAAATCAGTTTCAGCATAACAAAGCATTGATTATTGGTAGAAGTGTTATGCATATTGCCTGTGATGACATCATACGAAAACTGGGAGAAATAACAACAATGTCAGAATCAAAATCATTATATGATGATGCACAAAATACCCTATTCGCATAATGCACTCGTACACACTCACCGTAACAATGTTGTTAGAGTGGCCAATATATTGTTGGATAGAATTCCCTTCACACACTACATGACTTGCACTGCAACCAATAAACCATCGATCTACAACTGTGGCCCCTTCTTTAGAAACTGCCTCAAGAACCTACCAACATATTAAATGTGTCAAAGAATTGCTAAAAGCGACATACAAGTTGAACATAACCAAAATAGTGAGTTATTTACTAGTCTGGCAATGATATATAGACAGTGACACACCAAATCTAGGACCTGAGTTCATGATTTAAACCATGCAAGATATTCTGAACTAGCATTTCAAAGAGGAAAAACTAATTTTAAGGAGGAAATTGAATATCACCTTACTCCGCAGTTCATCTGAAATATCAGAATCAATGTACATAGTATGACCAGATAGCATTGCGTCCATACTTTTATTAAGATCTCTACCAGAAAATCGTACATTTGGTTTTTCCATCATGCCAAATTTCTTGCCTTCGTGAAAACCAGCAGGAAGACATGAACTTTCAGTAGCAGTAGACCTAACAAGCCGATTCAACTCATCTACACGTGTGCCATGTTCTCCAACACCCTTCACAGTGTAGAGTGATTCACTTAACCTTACTGCAGTAAATGGAGAAAAAAAATGATTTTTATACCACTAATAACAGAAATCAAATTAGTTCTCAAAGTTCCTTTACTTTTCAAAATACTCAAGCTCTGCTTATCCTAAGAAATCAGGGTTTCACTTCCTTAAATTACTAACAAGGATGAATGCTTCCTAAACCATGTAAAGAAATCTCACATGGAAGTTACTTATCCACAACTGAGATGCACATAAGCAAGGCACCAAAATTGCACCATAGAAGTCTCACTCTATACTACCTGGACAATTGTGCAGACAGACCGTAAGCTGATTATTTCTGAATTATACGATTCTATGGTAGAATTTGAAATAAAAAAGACACTTGGAGATTCCAATTAAGAGTTCAAAAATCAGCCACATTATAACAGCAGATGGTTCACAGAACATATCAACTGCAATCAGCATTGTGGTTCAGCAGCTGGTAACATAAGTATCATATTCTTATTCCTGACACTTATCCAAATTCTGAAATCGATTCCTTAAACGGACTATTAGGAGGGCAACAGTATCCAAATTCTGAAATCGATTCCTTAAACGGAATATTAGGAGGGCAACAGCATCTGCTGTAAGATAATGTAGCTAGAATTTTCATATTGGACAAACTTATAGCAGCACAAAAAGAGCATATCCCTAATACAGCATAAAACATATCACAACAGGGAAGTATAAAATAAGAAGTAGCCTAAACTTACCATTCCTCTTGACACTATCCACAAACCATCCAAGTGTAACAACGAACAGACCATTTCTTGATCCATGTTTTAAAGCATGCTCAAACTTGCGTCCGCTAACGCTGTAACTAAGGATTAAGGTTGACAGAACTATTGCAACAGTAGAAACAATAGGTAGACAGACAATAGGAAACATCATCATCATACACATAATATCCATCTGGTAAGTACAATAACGTCAGAAAATTTTAAACATATTGATCCTACTATTTTCTCTTTATTCCAAAATCAGCCAAGTTTCAAATTATGCCAAAATCTAAGTCATTTGAAAAGAACAATGATAACGAGAAAGGATATCTGGACCACCAAATGGGTACATTGAGGATGTAAACTAGGACTATATTGACCACCTAATCTCTCCGTTGCTTCCATGACTTGTTTCCTTGCTTCTGAACACAAAAAATACCAAACATGAACTTTAAGGGAGGAAAAAACTTAACTTATATAATAGCAAAACAAGATGAGTCCAATTACACAAGTTTAATTAAACTCAGACAGCAGTAAACTGTAACAAGTACCCAAATTGATCTAACAGAACAAGAAGCCAAAAAAGAGTCGTAAGAAGAAACAAAAAGGGCATTTACTTAGGGACAAAACATAATTACCAACCTTTAGATAAGCCAGTAACGCAAATAACCAGACCAGAAAATGGACCGGTGGATCGAACCGTTAACGGTTCAGAGCCAAGAGAGGTAGAAGCAGGGGACATTGGTTCAAATGATCGGAAACTTCTAAATGAAGGTACTGAAGGCGAGAACCCAACAAACAACCTCGAACAACCTTTGCTGTTTATCACTTCCACCCTGTTAAGACCACCCATTTTTTTTTTATTCACCTCAAATTTTCAGACAAAGATTCAAACATTATTCAAGAAAAAAAACCATAATGAGCAAACGAATTTAAAAAAACCCAGAGAAAGTAAACTCGAAATAAGTGAGTCAAAAGAATATAGAGAAGGAATCTTGAATGAGAAAAAAGAGGAATCAAAGAAGGAAAGGAAGAAAAAGCAAGAGAGTGAAGGCAAATGGAAATCAGAGACTGGAGACAAAACAGGGATTTTTTTTCGTTTTTTGAGTGTGTTAACTTATATATATATAACAGGCTTTAGCGAAAGAAAAAGGTGAATTCTTTTTGAAAGGAGTGCTTTGTTTTTGGGCTCTGCCATAGAGTACACAGAGAAACTTTGGGTGGTGGTTTTTTAGCTTTATTGAGTGTTCTTTTGAATACGAACCATTTCAAAGTTTGCAGAGCGAAAAAGCCAGCCAAGCCAACTATCTAAAGCACGGGGACAAAGGTTTTTTTTTTTTTTTTTTGGCCAACTTTTTTCTCTTTTTACTGTAAATTTCTCGTGCTTTCAAAAGTTTGATCCTTTTTTCTTTCTCCAAAATGGGCTTGTGATTTCAATGAATTCACGAGCGTACCATTTGCCCAAGACCCAGCCAAGGCTTCAGGGGCTCCACCAGGGCTGAGGCGGGAGGCCCCTATCTTCAGAGCGAATAGCGGCAATGGTTTGAGTTCTAGCCAGTTAGGCAAATATGGGCTTTGATCATTTTTTTATATAGTTTTTGCTGTGATGGTGACTTTGATGAGTTTGTGAGATTTTATCAACTTGAAATAGAATAGACCTGTTCTTTTCACAGCTACTTTGCCTGGTTTTTCCCTATTACCAGTCTCTTTTTCAAAGCTTGAAATCCAAAAGATGCCCTTTGTTGCCTTATTAGTTTTGGTTTTTAATGTACCATCTTCCTTTCTTTACCTCACTGGCACTGCTATACTTCACATGATCTTTTGAATGATTTTGATGTGACCCCTTTTTATCTCATATACACATTTTTATGCAATAAAAATGGTATGACCTTACACTAATTTGTGCTGAATAAAGCATATGATTGGAACCCATTGAGTAAAGAAAGCAACTTGGGTTGTTTCTTGCTACTTTTGAATTGACAATCAGCTTAGTATTGGCTTGATTCATTACCAATAGGAGGTTGTAATCAATAACAACTTAAATACAGAGGCATGGAAACAAAATAGTGGTCGCAGGGCAAATTGGTGTTCATGCCAATCTGTATAATTGCTTTTTTTTTTCCTTCTCAATAATCCCAATTCCACGGTCTGTGTATATTTGTGGATGAGAAACTGGATCAGCTATATTCTCATCAGATACAATTTTCCTGTAATATTGAAAGCGACCGAGATTTCTCGGATTTCCCTGCATTTATGTAGGCAAGCAGGAACTGAATATGATGCAGCTTCCTGTTGCTCTCTTTCATTTTCTGCTGATTGTAAGCCTTGGCATGCGTTTTGCCTTTGCATTTGCTTTGGGATTCAATTATTGCGTAATTTGAAAGAAACAAACGCTGGCAAGGCTGCCATTTGGAGTGTCCATTTGTTCACGGATACAAGTCATTTTCCTTGGACAAACTTTGGTGTCACAGTATAAAGTTGACCACTATTATTAAATAGGGTTCCTGTCACATGCAATATACTTTTTAGCAAAAGGGAATGCGTAACCATGGCAGCAGCAAGCAACTGCAACTGCATCTTCTAGCATATATTATAGCATTGTTGACTCTCTATTTTCTATCCCCTCATACGTGTATATGATTTGTTTTATACACGTATACGTCAGATGTAGTTTGAAAACTCTTGTAGTATGTGATTAATTAGCCACATCTGACATCTTTATGTTCTTGGAATCATGAAATGTCTGTCACCTTGTATCAGAAAAACAAGTTGAGTCAAGTCATTACAAGCATGTGCTGCATTACCGTGTACTATAGGAAAGAAAGGGATATGAGATTAATAAAGGCTTTACAGTAATACGACCTGCGTAACTAGACAAATAATTGGATGCTGTCTCTCAAGGGAGCCAAGAAGTCCATTTTTTTTGGCAGAGAGACAGGGTGGTTTGGTTGGATCATGGATGGTGGTTTCAGTTTGGGTACAGAAAAAGCAGTGATTACGGTGATCATCTGATGCTATCTAATGAAGATATGGAAAGAATCAGAGCCCAGAGCTGGAAATTTGGCAACTTCAGAAAAATTTGACCATCTGATCTGCATGCACATCATGACAAAGGGAAGGGAAATTAGTTCACAAGGAACTGATCACACTGTCCAATTATTTTGATATTTTTCTGGTTAGATCGAATTTCGTCCAATTATCTAGTGCTTATGAAGGTATGTGGGACATGACTCATGTATCATGATTCTGTCTTATTGTTCAACCATCTAGTGCCTACAAGATCCTATAGAGCAGGCCGCTGTCTTTCCAAGTCATTGTTGCTAGAGTACCAGAACAAAAGGAAAAATCAAATTGAAAAAAAAGAACTAAAATTTTTCATATAAAATTCCAGCTAGTATGCCCAATCCTATATATCATATGTCATGAATTGAAAAGGGTATTGTGTACTTACTTATTTCTAAAGAAAATCCATGTTTCCTCCATTTCTGCTTTCCCTGCTGTTAAATATATACAGCCATTAATCTTCAAATATATATATATATATATACAGCCATTGACCTTGGGATATTTTTTTCCCTTTAAGGTATCATATAGAATTTACAGAGGCTAGTCTAAGAAGTGGTACAGCAAGCACCCAACTATCTATCTTTGTTTGTTCAAAATACCTAATTAGGGGCATGATCTATGGTAGCTATCCGCCTCAGCAACTAGACACCTAAACTTAAGCAGTAGGCTTTGTAGTATTAGATCAGTCAACTCCCAAAGAGATAAAAACTTTTCTTTCAGCTGTGTAATCAAGATCATCAAGTTACTAAAAGGATTAAAAAAAAAAAAAGACCAGATGGAGTCAGTGGAGCTGTCATTTTCCATGAAACAAAAGAAACCTCCCCCCACTCTGGTTTTAGTCTTTTCCTTCGTGGAATCTTTCAATAAGACGAACTTGGGCTGGCTAGGCTAAACGAGGTCCATAAAGGTCACCCCATGCCTGCAAAAGGTTGGATCAGAGGCTGGGAGATTCCATGCTGAGAACTGAGCTCTGTCTCCGCAAGTGTAAAATAAGAGAGCCCCCTTTTGGAATGGCTAGAGCTAGGACATTATTATGAAATTTTTGAACACAACGAACTTAAAAGGAATACTACAGAAGAAGAGAAAGTCATACACTATACCCTTGTATTTATGTTTTTAATGTCAATGTTCCGTGAGTAAAAGGGTGTTGATGTGACGTTGAATTAAAAAGAGTAGATATGACCGTTGGCTTCGTGGACACAAAGGCACCAAACATGTCTTGAGAGTGTCAATGCACGTAAAGTCTCCACGTCCTTTTTGAAAGTAATTGTGCATTTTGTTTAGGTACTATCAATACTTATCTTAAGTTTGAAATATGCTTGGTCATGAAGTGATTGTTACATCTTCCTGTCAAGAATTGTGATCCCTCTTAAGTTGTTGTCTGCACTAATCTTTCTTTACCTTGCTCGCTGCCTTTCAAATCCTTGATATATGGGTGGAAGTTTGGAACTTGGCCGCCTTCTCCTAATGGCATTGATCCTTCTTATGTTTCAGTTTGACAGATGTGCTCACTCAGAGGATGCAAGTGACGGGGACTTGAATAAGAGCTTTGAAGAAGGCAATACACAATAATTGTACCTTTGATTTGCAGAATAAATAAGAATAAAATAAAATAATTATTCTGTGAAGATAAAACATAATGAAAATAATTATTAAATAGTTTAATATAACAAATAAAATAGAATAGAAATAATTATTATAATTTACTGTCATATTTGATTGATAAAAATAAATGTCCTAATAACAAAAATATCCTTATTTTAATAACATTTATTTCATAAATAACAAAATTATCTTTGATTTAATCATTGCCAGTCTTTCTTTTTCATCCAACGGCTTAGCTTTATTTTCACTTCACCAGGCTCTCTATTCTTTGTTCCCTTTTTTTTCTATCTCAATATGGCCAAAGCCTCTACCTCCAAACACCAACAACTCTCTTGTTTACTTCCAATACATCTATAAATTTAGAAAAACTCATATATCAAAGAGAAAGTATAAAAAGCTTTGATTATTTTCTCGTTTTGGGTTATTTTTAATAAATTTGAGAAAATGGGTATTTAGTTTTGATCACAAAACTCGAACTTTTAAGTCTTTTAAGCAAAACCCATTTTTTCATCAACCTTAAGCGGATTCCCAACTTTAAGTTTTCGTCTCTTTCTCTTTTTTATTTTTGGTTTTTTATCACAAAAAAAAATTAAAGTTTCGAAGCTTTGATGCAAAGTCCATTTCATATTATATCAATCACGGATGACAGCAATGAGTTCTCAGTTTTGATCACAACAATCAAAGCTTGTGAACCTTTGGAGCAATACCCATTTTCAATTTATCAATTTTGAGTTGATTATCATCTTCAAAGATGATGTGTATGCTGAAAACGTGGAAGAGGAGGATGTTGGAAGAGAAGGAAGGAGAGGAAGAAGAGAGAAAAAAAATATTTTATATTAGTAGGATTGTAATTTTCCAAACATTATGAGCGGTCATTTAGTCTTGACCGTTTTGAAAGTTATTCCATTAGGAATGAAAAAGTTAATACCAGCGGAGAGGGTGAGTTTAGTAATAAATGACTTTTGCCAGATTTCGAAAACTAGCTATTCTTTAAGAATAGCTATTCCTTAACACCATTTCCAACCAAACAAAGGTAAATATAACGGATGGGAATAGACGGGGAATAGCTATTCCCCATACCAAATGCACCGTAAGTATCTGACAGGGGGCAAGTCTAGTGAAAGCTACTCGTTTTGTGGCAGAAGATTACGAGCAATTGGAGCTGGCAGATATTAAACTTTTAATCCCTTTACAAGAGTTTTTAGTTTTTCATTAAACCAAAATCAGATGGTAGCATTAACCCAAAAGAAACTTCAGTATACAACCGAAAGTAAAAGTATTAACCATTCTTGAGAGATACATACAAGTGAACCCAAGTACTGGATGAGAACAAATGAGAAATGTAAATCGAACAGCTTCAATATGTGAAGAGGTCTGAAAAGAAGAGCGCAGAGCTGAAATGGCTACAAGTAATATTACAAGCCAACACTTATAACCCTCGGGAAGAGCTCCAAATAGTTGATATATAGTCCCCCTTCATGTTAAGGAAAATTTGGGTTCCAACGCTATCAGTCATTCTTCTTGGAGGCCACTAATTTCCTGGCAATATCAGATTTTAGTTTGCAGCCCACAGAGAACGCTTCTAGAATCAAAGAATCAATTTCCTGCTCCTTTTTCTCATACACATAGAAAGCTATAAAGGCAAGTGGAAGTCCTGCAAATCATACACCCCAAAAGTAAACACTCAGAACCTCCTTTTGGTTGCAATAAGAAAATGATAAAGGAAAAGTTTATTGAAGGAAATAAGTTGATAAAGAAGCCATATCCAGAACTCCAAACAGTGAAATATCTAATATAATCATTAGAAGTTTCACAGGATATTTCATGTGGGACAGGCAACATTTGCTGTCTGGAGTCTGGTCTACCAAAGGTTTCTCCCATGTTCTCTCATACAGATACCTATTGAAGCTTTTATTGGTATCTAAGGTGGCATATTGTGGCCAGCCGAGTACTAAGGGCACATTTTGTTCACAGAATGGAATACAAAAGGGAATATAATTGAACAGGAATAATTATTATGTAGTTTAGTTCATCGAATGGAATTGCCATTATGACGTTATTCCAATGTTTGGTTGGCAAAAATAGCTGTGGAATAACAAAGGAGTTGATATTGGCTATTCCTAGCTCTTCCAAAATGGCCATTCCGTGAAACAAACAATGTCATAGATGGGGAATGGCGTCATGAAGGAATATCTCTTTACAGGTGCCTAAGCCTCCGTTCCAGTGTGGGTGAGTGTTTGTGTGTGTGTGTGTGTGTGAGAGAGAGAGAGAGAGAGGAGCAAGAGAGAACCTATGACAAACATAGTCCGAAGTGACATGGCTCCAAGGAAGCTAAGAAGCAGTAGAGCGAAAACAACCTGTATCATTGCCAGAGCAAAAGGAAGTTAAGGCAAATAATTGCAGCTACAATAATTTGTCACGTTAGAGTATCCACAATGAACTGGCCTGATGACATAATTAAGCACACTTCTAAATTTACTCTAATAGTAATAGGTTGATAACAGGCCTAAAACACAGTGTTGAAGAAATGGAAGAGAAAAGAAAGAGTCAAGAGGCATATGAGCTCATGTTTAACAGATTCAACATATCATAGATCTACTTAGGAATCTCAAATACAAAGAATGGAGGACCCATTCCCAGTACAATAATCAATCATTCACCAGTTATCTAAAAGAATATGAACATACAACAGAAGTAATGAGTCCAGAGGCTGCATTATCTTACACTGCTTTTCACAGGGTGTGATCAATACATAGCACTTAAATTCATAACAAGGAAATGTTCCCAGTACTATGTCTATATCTAACATAATTGAAAGCACACAAAATAATAAGACTAGGAAAATGATAATACCTTAAGGAACAGAATCCAATCCTTCCCCTTGCAAAGAGATTTCAAAACATTAACAGCACCATTCCAGGATGAAGCCATCAACATAACAACTTCCCGTGATTTCTCTTCTGATAAGTGGAAATTTGATGCGGGAACTTTCTCTACTTTATATCCCAATCTGCACCATCAGAAAATTACATTTATATCCAGTAGCTATTGTGCTCAGCCTTAGGAAATTTGCTTGTTTTAGCCTTCACATCAGTTAATAAGATCCTAAATACATAAAATCAAGCAGTGCAGATGATCCAGAAGCATCCATTCTTTAAAGCGCCAAGACCAAGATTATGATAATTTTTCTTTTTTAAGTAAATAATATTCACATGCTTTTGAGAGAGAACCACATTACAAATTTTGGCAATTCCATTATTGCAATATAAGATTTTTCTTTTTTGATAATTTCTAACTTATCAGAAAAGAACATGTTGACATAATGACATGGAAAAGTGGGTAGGTATACATACATTCTATTTGGTAAACTGCCATGGATGAACAAAAAACTTAGTGACACCAAGAGAAGCTTCGAAAGTGCAGTAATAATGGTAGAACCCGAAGCAATGAAGTTGTAGTAGATTGCAAATAGTACTAACAGCACTGTCAGAGTCTGCCTTTTATTCTTCCAAAGTAGTGTGTCAGCAACTGCATAAACACAGATGGTTAAGCGATGTACAACATGCACAAGCATCGAATAACAATATCAATGCCATTATAAGTTTATAACACAGATTATCAACATTATCAGTACCATGTTCCAATATTATATCACTTGAACAACATATTGGAAGCTCAAATCTAAGATTTGCACTGTATTCCTTTCTACACTATCTCTCTAAATTTATCTACATCATATCATATCATAAATCCAATTGAAAGTCCAAGATTACGGGATAGTTTTCATTTGCACGGAACAAATTTGTGCAAGAACACAAACACAAACCATGCAATTTGGTAAGTAAAAGAAAACGAATAAAAGACAAAGCAATAAGGCAAAGGCTTGTCTTCTTGGTTTCTAAGGCCAGGGAATAGAAAGAACGTCTCTTTACAGAATGACTTTGCCAAATAAAAAGGAATCTCAATCTGATTATATCAACTAAACTACCTTAGAGTCACAAAGCACAAAAATACGAGTAAGATTACATCCTAACTCCTAAGTCCTAACTCTTACATAGATTGAAGACCATCCAAAATATTATAAAGAAAAGAAATGAAAAAGACATGGAGACCTGCAACAATGAGATTGTCAGCAATGTGAACAATGCTGCAGCACAGTGTTGCACTACAGTGGAACAAGTATGCCATGACTGGTAATGTTCTTTTCCTTAACCCAAAGAAAAAACAGTTTTCTCCTGCATCACTAGCCTCTCAGATAAATTGTAATCGAGAATTATAGGACAAGCCTAATCAAGTTGAATCTAAAACTTCCAAACTATATTTCAAGTTGTCTGAACTTTCGCTGGAGGCAATCAAAGTCAGCCAACCCGTGACATGGTAGGCTGTGACACCCTACAGTTGAATAGTAGTCTGTTTCTTATGACTTGTGAGGATGTGTCCATGGTATGTAAGACAAGCACATTCAGACATCATAAAAGCAGCACAGAGAAATGAAATTACCTCTTCCCTGTCCAAGATAAACAGAAGCTTTAGAAGGCCCTTCTCTCTTGGGTGGATTTTCAGCTCTCAGATATGAGTATGACTCAATTGTCTTCTGTATACCATCCTGCAACATATTTAAAATGCATTGTCGTAAATAAACCATCAATGTAATAAATTACACTGTATTGAATATTGTCCATGCAAAGGATGGGCATTTAAATGGATTTCTATGCACAAACAAGAGGAAGCACTCATAAGTCTATGTTGTCCAACACTTCCAGTCTATAACCAATTTTTAGCTGATACAAAATGCTGAACATAGATGAGAAGAATGATCATCTGGTCAAATACATGGCCCAGTGCCATCTTGAAGGACCATAGGTCAACTAGGAACCAATCATGAGGAAACCTACTTAACTGAGAACGTTAGAAGAAATTGATAAATGTAGTAGGACAAATTAAACATTGTTTCATTCTACTCTGTCAAATATAACCCAATCTACCAATTCCAAGTCTTCAAAAACCAAAGAAACCTAATGGGAAAAAAAATGCTGCAATGAAGTAGGAAAGCAGTTGAAACATGATAGAACCTCGAGTGAAACAAGTGGTGAATAGCCAAGCCGATCCTTTGCTTTTGAACAATCAAAAGATCTGCTGCAAGAGAGAAGTCTAACTCTCGAAGGTGTCAATTGTGGAACCTTCATGCCATATGGGCCTAGTAGCCGATATGTCCACTCGACCAAATATGCAATTGGCATTATAGCAAAGGCGGGAATCTTTATTTTCGGCCTGAAAACTACAGCAGTTCAGAAAAAGAGGAAGACACTAGGTATGAGCAGTTTCATAACCATAAAGCTCCTAAATTTCCACTAAAGGGAAATGGAGTTGGAAATGAATATAGCATACAGAAACAGATTAAGAAGATGCATTATTAGCAAATATCAATAAACTTAAAATGCCTTAGTGCTCAGCCTCAAAATAAAAATAAAAACCAAAAAAACAATAATAGCATAGTAAAAAACCCAAAATATACATACTAATAAGCAGTATTTTAGCTTATCTGAAACTTTTTGGGATTTGAGGGTCGGGGAAGAAAAAAAATTAGACAAACTAGCGTTAACAATCTCAAGAACTGTTGGCACCTGATTTCAACAGAACATACAATGTTAATTTGTGGGGCAAAAAAGAAAAACAACTAATTCTATACAGTCAACACAGATGTATGAAAACTTTTCACAAAAATACACAGATTTAGGAAAAAAATCTCTTAAGACTTGCTTTTACAGAGAGAGAAAATGAACATGATGGCACCAGGAACTTAAAAAAACCATTGAAGCTATTATATATTATAAAAATGAAAGAAGAAAGAACAGAAAGTACCTCTGATAGCCAAGACCCTCGAGTATTTGGGAAACAAACTCCCAAAACTTGATTGGCTCCATATTGGTTACAAAATATGCCTGCAAAATCATTGTATAACCACTATCAAGCAAGGAATTGATTTTAGAAACAAGATATTAAAACTGATCTCCTGATCTCTTAGCTTAGTCAACCAACTACATAGGAAGGCAATAGGATAAACAGCACATCTTGAAGGATTACAAACCCCCCCCCCCCCCCCCCAAACTACCTAAACACTTATGTTGTAATAAGATCTTCTGTAAAATTTTAGCATCTTATAAAAGCATGCCTTTAGTGCTTGTAAGCTTTGACAAATCGCTCTTTATAGGACAGCCCATTAAATGATATTACAGCTATAGGTAAATGTCCTATATGTGGAGCGTACATCAGCACACTGAATTTACCATTTTCTCTCATCTCCATTTGAGAGCAATTACAGATTGAAAAAAATGAAAGAATTTAAAAGAGTACCTGCCCTGCAGCTTTTTCTGCAACTTCTCCTCCAGATGCTAGAGCTCGTTCAGCACAAATATGAGCATGTGCCACATTTTCAACATAAGTGAAATCATATACATTGTTACCATCACCAATTATGAACTGATCAATTAAAACGTAAACAAATGAGAAGACAAGTTATTAAACAGGCATATGCCCTAATGAAAAAACTAATGAACATAACCACCTTGGATTTCCCTGCCCTTGCTGCAGATACCAAAGATGGAACCAACAACTTATCGCCAGGGCCAAAAATACTACTGGGACGTATGCAACAAGTTAGAAGCCCTTTAACCCCATTTGACTTGATGACCAATGCCTCTCCCTCAGCCTTTGTAGCTGAGTATGAATCATTATGCTGAAAAAGAAAAACTGAATCAATTTCAAGGGCTAAAAAGCATATATCAAAATCCTACTATAAAAATATATAATGAAGTCAGTACATCAGGTGGATAAGGCAGGGATTCATTGCCATTGAAGATTCCGTGAACCCCATCACAAACGACACTGGGAGAGCTCGTATAGATAAGCCTTTTCACTTTAAGTTCAACGCAAGCCTCAATAACATTTTTAGTCCCTGCAAATTACAGTCAAAATATAAGTAAAAATGTTAAACAAAAGTTCAAATAGATTCTGAAACTCTGAAAGTATATTTTACCTTGAACATTAACCGAATGATGAAGCTGGTAGTTATTAATCGACGAATTAGGAGCCGCCATGTGGAAAACCACCTCAACTCCTTCCAAAGCTACAACAAAAATTAAGAACAATTCAATAGAACAGAAATATTAATAACTAGAGTGGAAATACATGCGAGTTTTGAAATAATGGGAGACCTTTTAGTACTTGAGCTTTGTGGCGAAGATCAGCGGAAACGTAACGAGCACGACCCGTACGTAAAGCTTCGCCGAGGAGTCCGTTTTCCTCGTACGGTTCGAGGTCAATGCTAGAAGGCAAATCGGCGATTCGAACAGCGAACATCTCGTATTTGATTAGCATTTCGACCAAATGACGGGCGGCGAAGCCTCTGCCGCCCGTTACCACGCACCATCTCTCCTCTCCCGACATTTTTCCACGCGCCGCCGCGACAGGAAAGGAATGAGATGAGATAAGGCAAGGGAAAAAATAAAGTCTAAAATGGGAAGGATCCCGATCTGGAATTGAGAAGAGTGAGAGTGGAATAATCTTTTTCTGGCAGTAGCTGTGGCCGAGACAGCGGGCCTGTCCAACTTATTGTCTTTTTTTTTTTATGAAGATATTTCAATTTTGGAATTGCAGCAAGACTTTTTTATAGATTGGGTCGATTTCATTTCGGTCTAACAAGTGCAAGGTGCTTAATGCTTATTGTTACACTTTGACTTTGGGCCACCGTGTTAGACAGGTTAAATGGTTAATTAAGACATATTATCTTTATTTTATGATTTTATATTATTATTATAAATATTAATATCATTTTTTGTCAAAAAAATATTTCTATTATTAAACAAAAATTCACAAAAGTACAAACAATTAAACCATCTTTATTCAGAATATGAACTAAAAAGGAAGGAAGTATCAAGACTGAATCTCATCTTTGAATTATAATAAACAACTACTAACATGAATAGCATAACTAATATTGTGCTACGAGAATAAATAAAATTTAGAAAAATTAAATATAAATTAAGACCAAGTTCATATAAAAAAAGATTTGGAGATTTCAAGAATTCCTTCTTACCATTAAAATACACTATTGACCAAGCTCAAACTTGATTTTGGCATTGAATAAATCTAGCCCGCGTATTCTTTACATTAAAGTCTAATCACTGTGAATTGCAATTATACTTGATTAGCTTGTACTATACTATGTAGCCATTTAGGTAATATGCTGACTACTAATCTATTTCTATTTAGTGTTAGGTAAAAAGCCCAACCCTAACAGTTTGTTGATCATTAAAGTTGATAGGTTGTTCTTCGAGCTTCTAAAGTTAAAATGGTTGAAAATTACTGGCTGCTCCTTCAAGGCAACAATATATAAGAAACTAATTTGCCCACGTATTCTTTACATTAAAGTCTAATCACAATAAATTGCAATTATACTTGATTTTTTTTGTTATAAGCCACAACTATACTTGATTTGTAGGTAATATGCTAGTTACTAATTGGCTTATATTTCGTGTTAGGTAAAAAAACCCCAACAGTTTATTGACAATTAAAGTTATTACGTTGTTCTTTGACCTTCTAAAGTTATAAAGGTTGAAAATTACAAGCTGCTCATTTAAGGTTACGATATATAAAAACAAATTAATTCATATATTATGTTAAAGTATTAAATTTAATCTCTATATAATAACTTGTAAAATTTAAATTTATATATATATTTTAAAATTAAAATAAGATTTGACTATAATAATGTGACATTAAATTTTATGATGTCATATTGAATTTGATAACATGATAAATAATAATGTAATGATTGTACTAACGTGGCGTTAGTTTTTAAACTTAATTTGAAATTCTAGAATCAATTTTGGTGGATCATTTATAGTCAATGCACGTTATCTTTCATTTTGAATTTCCATTACAATCCCTTTTGATTTTTTAATTTGATTTATAATTTAGGGTGATTTTAGAAAAGAGTAAACAATTTACCAATCCAATTACAACGTCAATTTGAAGGATAATCAAGAAAGAACCAAGAAAAAGGAAATAACTTAAGAGAGATAATTGAGGATAATCAAATAAAATTTTAAAAAACTTATTTGGTTTTTTTGATTTGTTTTTACAAGTTAGTCAAAAAAACTTCATTACATAATTATTATATTATTTTTGGATGCCACATCATCATTGTCACACATCAAATTCAATATTATGCAAGTACAATTAAATACTATGTGAGTATAGAAAATGGAAAAAATTTAACGTCGTTAATGATTAAATTAACATTGTTAATTTCAAAAAATATAAAAATTTAATTTTTACAAATTATTATACAAGTATTAATTCCACTATTTTGATAGAGTACATTGACTAATTACATAATTTAATCCATTAGCTATGAAAAATATATGTATATAAATCAATGTAACTGTCATTAGGAGTTAGAACACGTGATCAACTACAAAAATGTATATTTATATATCATTTATATTTGATATATTGTTAATATATGAATTTTATACATTATAGATAAGTCAAATAGTACAAATTTGTTAATAAATAAATTTAAAGTTAAGAATCTTAAACAATAAATATTAATAATTTTAAATAAATTAAGAAAATTTTGTAATTCCTTAAATAAGAAATACACGTAATAGTGAAAAATTGAATTATACTTTTTAAACATAAAATACATATATTAATTATTGAATCGAAAAGCTTGAATATTTCAAATATCATCGTGCAAACAACACTTAACACAAATATGAAAAAAAAAAAAGATTAATAATCATTTGGATAATCCTAACCTTGATTTATCTATTTGATTTTTGGTTTCCTTTATACATTCTCCAAGACTCCAACGTTAAACTTTTTCTTTTCAATTTAGGTAGCTGATAAGGTCAATAAATATCTGATATGAAAAATATATTTTTAAATTTTTTGGTATGGTTACAGTATGGAAATAATAAAATCATTATAATAATACTGTAATTATATTAAAGTATAATTAAAAAATTTAAATTTAAAATGTTATTGCTAATATTCAAATAAAAATTTCATAAATATCTAGATAAGTCTTAAGATTATAGACAGCTTTATTAGATAATGGGCCTGCATTAGGCCTCGGTCTAGCCTGTACCGACCCAGCCCATAAAACTTTCCCTCCAAATCGTCTTGTGAAAATAAATTGAAATGCTAACCCGCCCGAATCAAAAGACCCAGCCCTGTGCGCTTCATCTCCCTCCTCCCGAAACGAAGAATGCTCTCGAGATCTTCCGCATCCCAGTTTCTTTCCACCGACGACGACGACGACGATTTTCAAGTTCCCCCAACTCAAACTCTTTCAGCTTCCATTAAACCCACCTCACACAAGAACCCCCTCAAGCCCTCCAATACTCCCCGCCCTCCTTCCAAGAAACCTAAACGCCCTGATAACCCACCCGGAAAAGAAAACGCTGCCGTTATCGCCATTCCGATAACCCGATCCAATGATCAGCCCGATCTCGATGAAACCTGCAGCTTGGATTTAATACCGTCCAGCATCAATTGTAGTTTTAATTTGACTTCAGCCCAAGATAGGGAGTCTGATTATGTAAAATGTGACGAAAAGAAAAAGGAGTTATTGGAATTGAATAAGGGTTACTTGTGTAATTCAGTAGAGTCGAGATTAATAAGGCCGAGATCAGAGTTAAGCGAGGAGTTCGGAGAAGATTTTGACGAAGATAATGAGCTTGATGCCTTACTTAAGCTATGCAACGACGTAGAAGAAGAAAAAGAAGAAGACAGTGGAGATGAAAAGGAAAGTAATGTTCTAGACAATAGTCTAGTTCAATGTCCTCTTTGTGGAGTTAATATTTCGGGTTTGAATGAAGAGCACCGACTGGTTCACATCAATGATTGTCTCGACAAAGTGGAGAATCCTGGTCAAAATGTAAGCTTACCAATCATCTTTGTTTACTGTTATTGTTTATTTGCATTGTTTTCTTTGTGGTAAAATAGGTTTTATTATATGTGATTAGTTACTGTAACAATCATTGTTTTTGCAGGTTGTTTTTCCTCCTAGTGTTGACAGGGAATTTCAGTGCGTTCCTGAGGTTGTTGATGGTCCCCCTTTGTCTCCTCGACAAGTTGTTGATGTCTCCCCTGTTGTTAAATGGCTAAGTAATCTTGGTTTAGCAAGATATGCTGATGCTTTTGTCCGAGAAGAGGTTGATTGGGACACTCTGAAGTGGTTGACTGAAGAGGTATGCTGCTTAGACTGTCACTTGGATACTTGTATTAGGTATTACTCCCATTTGTCACGGGAATGCTCAATGCTCACTATTTTCCTTTATATTTGTTGCTTCCAACATTGATAGCTATATCTGTTTAAGATTTCTGATATGCATCTGACACAAGCACATAATAGATAAACAAAGCATAGGCAGAGGGTTCTATATGGTATTGGTCCACAATACGAAACAGTTTAGGAATGGGTGTTTAACCAGAATTGTAGTGGACAAGAAATTGTCATCCTGGTAATTTAGCATAGAGACTGATGACTAAAAACTACTTTATGATGAGCTTGAGAGTTGCTAAATAATATGAAATTTATGATCAGAAATTGCATAATGTCCTGTAATCATGAAAGCTAGTTTATTTTTCTGAATAAGACAAGGTCATCTTTGTGGGTCTCTAATTGTGGTGCTGTTGCTCCAAATATATTTCCTTTTTCTTGTATTTCACATCAGTTTTACACACCAAAACGTGTTTCACTTGACGAAATCCCTTTCTCCTCCTTGTCTTTCTTTTTTTGCAGGATTTGTTCAGCATTGGTGTTACTGCACTAGGCCCCAGGAAGAAGATTGTGCATGCTCTTAGTGAACTCAGAAAAAGCTACTCCTGTGCAGCTGAGAGGCACATGGGTCATCCCAGTCATGGAAATGGATCAGCCAAAAGCAGCAGAGCAAAGACGCAAACTGAGATTTCTAATTTTATAGATGACGAAACTACTAAGCCAGCTGCAAACAAGTTAATTACAGATTTTTTTCCTGGCTTGGTTTCTGACAGGAAGAAAGTTTGCACCCCTCCAAGAGGACAGCATATATCAAGCAAAAGTCACTCAGATCCTGGTCGTAGACGTGTGCAGACAAATCATGTTAAAAATGGAAAACTAAAAGATATTCCTGCATGGTGTTGCATTCCAGGAACACCATTTCGAGTGGTAATGGTCCCCATCAGTTAATTATCATAATTTTCAGCTCATGCTTATTGATATCAAATACTTCTGCTGCCAGCATGAACTTTGATTTCTCTATATTACAAGAAAGTATTTTGTGGACACCTTATAACTTACAGGTTTTCTTTTGTACTGGTACAACCTAGGAGTTTAGTAAAGATACATTTCCCTTTTATGGAGCTATTTGATACCTAACTGTTAACTGAGCTTTAGAAGACAAATTTAATACTTTCCTCCATCTTATTTGATTCTTTGGTTTTTTGGTGGTGCTTAAGTTTAATGTAATTTACATTTTCAGGATGCTTTCAAATATCTTCGAGGAGATTGTTCCCACTGGTTTCTCACACACTTCCATATGGACCGTAAGTACTATTACATTCTTCTCATTCAAGTATATTCTTGATTTTATAGCTGGGAACTATTCAAACAATATGATAAGGGTAACTACTTTTGCAACTTATCGCTTATTTATTCTGCCAATCACTATTGAAATATGATGTATAGCAGACTTTTTTTTTTTTTGAAAAGATGTATAGCAGACTTAAATGGGCTTTCATTGTTTTCCCTTTTCTTTTATGCAGTGCGACGTGCATAATTCTTCTACTGATTTCATTTTGGCTTTTCAAAATTTTATGGCCTTGCATTCATAAATTGTCATTAACATGCAAATTAAAATTGAATTTCTAATAGTTGCATACTTGCACTAATAAGAACTTTATTCTTATATTCAGTGTTGATTTTAATATGTCTTCTATTGCATTATAGTTTCTCAAACAGCTATTCTGGTAGGCAATAATGGCACCCTGGTGAACTGTTACAATAGGTTTTCATGAAGAAGCTTGTTTCTTTGTGAAGGAGTCCTTCTTGGGTGGGTGGATCTGCATTAGTACATTTTTTGCCAGTAAATCAGTTTCAGTGATGTGAAGTGACCTGAAGAGAATATTTATCTTCATGCATTACCTTTCTGTCTGTCACTGTCTTGTATTGACTTTAATGTGCAAACATACCCATGTTCTTTTTTATTGGTATTTTTAACAGTGCAGCAACTCCATTAGCCTGAACCAGGTTATGTTGCAACTATTTTATAGTTTGTTCCCTTGAATAATTATCTGCCAAAACTTTGGGTCAGGAGTGGATCGTTTGTGACAATAGTGTCCTAAGTAACAAATACTGATATCACATTCAGTGACACTATTACATGCTTTGCCCTTTTGCATCACTGATGCCAAGGAGGTCTACTGCAACCATTTGATGCCCTCTTGCAGAGGCAGTCTCCAATTGCATGCTTGGCCTGAGGGTTTAGCAGTTGATTTTATTGGATCATAATCCATTGCTTTGGTTTTCCTTCGCAGATTATCAAGGATTAACAAGGTCTTTTCGTCATGGTAAGATTTACTGCTCCTCAATCACAGCACAGCTTGTAAATGTAAAGCTTGGAATACCATGGGAAAAGTTGCAAGTTTTACCCCTCAACCAAAAGATCAATATTGCTGGTATTGAGATAACATGCTTGGATGCAAATCACTGCCCAGGATCCATCATGATACTCTTTGTACCACCAAATGGTAAGGTGTGGTCTTCACTGTTCTTGAGATATGTTTCATCATTCTGCATGTGATCTGTCTTCCTTCCTCTGAAACGGACTTTGCTTTGTTTATGTATCTAGGCTGTTCTACACACAGGAGATTTTCGCTTTTGTGAGGAAATGGCAAGCATGTCTCTTTGGCATGCTTGTCCTATACATACTCTCATCCTTGATACAACTTACTGTAATCCTCAGGTCAGTCTTAGACAATAAATGGTTGCAATTTACTTAAATGTTCAGTATTTGTAAACTGGACACATTATCTTTGATGATTGTTCCATGATTTTCTCATTTGACATTTGTGGTTGTGCCTTAGATCAAATAATATACTTACTAACTGTTAGCAATCATCTATAAAATTGCATTGATTGCAGTTAAAGTTCAACGCTTTATGACAACTTAACCCAAGTTGTCTTTTTTGTGTCTAGGATTGACATTTTCTTAAGTACAATCTTCACAAGATTTGATAAACAAAATAGTTTTCTTCAACTTTCCACAGAATATATTTCTCATTATGTCATTTAAACTTTATAACTTTTGTATACTGCTTAATTGTTTTATCTTATAACTAATTAAATTTATTGTCATGTCATGATGTCATCTAGTATGACTTCCCAAAGCAGGAGGCTGTAATACAGTTTGTCATTGAGGCAATCCAAGCAGAGGCTTTCAACCCTAAGACACTTTTTCTGATTGGCAGCTACACAATTGGTAGGGTTTTCACTGCTTGTTCTTTCACTTGCACAATACATGCTTCCCCTCTGGTTGAGATATATTTGAAAGATAAAAGAAAGCTGCAATGATTCTTGTTATGTTCATTAATCATTATACTTAAAATTTGTAATGTTCTTAAGCCTATTACAATGTTTTCCAAAGAGGTTTCTTGTCTAAACTTTGGTTTTAAAGTGTAAACTAAAATGGTATTATACTGCTTTTACAATGCAGGAAAGGAAAGGCTTTTCTTGGAGGTTGCTCGTGTCCTTCGTAGAAAGGTTTACATCACTGCAGCAAAGTTCCGTCTTTTGGATTGCTTGGGTTTCTCTGAGGAAGATATGCGGTGGTTCACACTTAATGAACAGGAAAGCCAGATCCATGTTGTCCCTATGTGGACACTTGCAAGCTTCAAACGATTGAAACACATATCTAACCAATATGCGGTGAGGAGCACACAATTATTTCATCTTATTCTTTTTCTCTTATGAGATAAATAGCCCTAAATCAAAAAGGACATCATTTATTTATTGTGCGTGAAACATTTCACTGAAACTAGTGTAAATATTTATTTTCTTAAAAACTGGACGTGATGATGTTATGTGCTCTGGATAATTATTTCAAGTCATATGGTACATATAACTCAAAAGTAGGAAAGGTGAAGAAGATGGATCAGATCCTTGGACACATGGAAAAGGATTAGCAAAATGAAGTATTTCCAAAATGAATACCTGATGGCTTCATACACTTTGCACCTATTTAGTTTCTCATTGTAAGTGTTACATTTTTTAGGAAAAAGAATAATAATATTCTCATTATTTCAGAAATAATTTTTAGAGGGAATTTGGGGTTTGTTCATTGCAGGGGGAATTCATCTATTATACACTAAATAATCTTAGTATAGTGGTTCTGAGAAAATATCAAATAGTGCTGCAATAACTACATAACATGAGATAAGCAAGAAGTCATTTTGCACTTAAATCTTCGAAAATTTCTTGCAATGTTTTATTTAGTAGTATGATTATGGTAGTAGTGTTATGCATATGCATTTAGTTATGGTATTATGTACGTGTCTTTTTGTCAGGGTCGATTCAGTCTAATAGTTGCTTTCTCTCCTACGGGTTGGGCACTTGGTAAGGGGAAGAAAAAGGCTCCAGGGAGAAGGTGGCAGCAGGGTACAATCATCAGGTATTGTCCCATCCTCATCTGATCTTGAAAAGAAGTCTATTACAACTTAAGCCTTGACCTAGCTTGCTCTCTCAAGTTGGAAATAGTATTCGGTTAATATGTTATTTTTTAATATTGAATACCTAAAATTTGACCATTTCATTTTTGGAATAAAAGAACCTACACAATTGTAGCATGTGCTTTATGACATTTGACCAATTATGAAGCTTTTAGGTAGTTTATTTAGGTTTCCCGAGGGGTTTGATTTCAGTATTTAATTTAACCTAATTCTTAATGAGTTGTGCACGGGGCCAATTATCAGAAACGTAACTTAGCAATTAGCATGCAGAAGTGTACCTATACAGGGCTAAAATTTTGACTCGAGAAAGATATTATGATTCTATTTGCCAGGTACGAAGTGCCATATAGTGAGCATTGCAGCTTTACAGAGCTCAAAGAATTTGTGAAAATTTTATCTCCCGAAAACATAATACCAAGTGTGAATAATGATGGACCAGATTCTACCAAAGCCATGATTTCCCTCCTGTTGCCTTGATTTGTACTCCACTTGGTCTGTCAAGTAGCACCTGTCTTTTTCTCCTGTTGTGCAGTAGCTCTGTCACAAAGTAGAGAGGGATGAACATCCGATTTCACCTGTATTATTCTGTACTAATGGATTTTGTAGGCAGTGCAATTTGATGTAATGTTAGCATGTTGTTGTGCTTCTATAATCATGCTAACAATAATATATATATATATATATATATATATATATATATATTTATATTAAGTTCCTAAAGTCTCCCTGCCCTTTAAGGTAGCATATGTCAAGCTTTTCCTGCTTTTATATGCAGGTTCAGAGTTCAGAATAGCACAACGATTCCTTATTTGCCAGTTCACTCATTCATCTTTTACTATCAAAAGAAAAAAAAATCTTTCTTTCTAATTTCCACTGTCATGATCATATTAATATTGTTATCTGGAGAGGCTCTTACGCCCAATAAAGAGGAGGGACAGAGTGAGAATCAGTTCACTCTCAAATCAAGCGAGTCGTGTCCGTTTCTTCTGTAGATATGAGGTGCTAGATAATCTCACTGATATTCTCTGCTGTTGGCTGTTGCCAGAAAATTGGGTGGAACTTGACTAGGCCAACCTCTTCCCCCGCTCCGCACTGCCCCTGCTGCTCCGGAAATATTCGGTGTGGCCCGGTTGCTTTAGAAAGCATTTGCATTGCATCCCGCTTTTGCTGCTCCTGGAGCAGCATAATGGGAAGGAGCTTGGTTATTTTTAGCCTGCGTGCCACTGTAATTTGTTGATCCCGTAGCACCATAATTCGGTGGAGCTTGATTCTGTGAAGCATATGCACCATTCTGTCTACTGCTCCTGTTCCAGATCCTGAGCCACCGTAATATGGAGCTTGATTCTGTGAAGCTCCTCCGGCGCCCTGGTTACCTTATCCTGCAGTGGAATTGGGTGGAGCCTGATTATATGTAGCACTTCCATTTGTGTTGTAGCGTGGAGCTTGACTATTTGTTACGCTTGTCTTGATTTGACCCTAATCTCTTGGGCCATTATGTGGCGGCGGTTGTTCACTTGAGGCGGGCCTTTTTGGAAATTTTGGAGCAGCGTTATGACCTTGTTCATCTTTTTCTTGCCATGACCGTTTTTGTAAACGAGCTGGACCTCGTCTTTGATCATAAGTTTGACTTGAAGACGGTACTGACAGGACCTTCCACGCCTCGGAAACAAGCTTGAATGATCCTCGGCCACTACAGAGCTTCTTGTCAGGGTTGATCTCGAAAGCCAGTTTTCTGTAGGCGTTTCTGATTGCTTCTGCATCAGCCTTACAATCTTCGATGCCAAGAACAGCGTACCAATCGTAGACACCATTGGTCTTTATCTGTGAGGCAAGGGGCACATGGTACAATAAATCAAGAATTGATCCACGTAATCTCTGGCCATGTTCACTTGCTTTATGGCTTCTTCAAGATTTTGGCATCTAAAAAACTCTGCATGGCTGGTGGAGACATGGTTTACCAAAAAACACTCCAGCCAAGTTTGATAATTACCAAAGAAAGAAACGAATGAATTTGCTATAGAGATTAGTTATGCTATGGGTTAATAACTCAAAATAACTACTAATAGAGAATTATAAAGTATAGGGGGTTCATATTTATATACTTTATATTATATACATGTCATCTTAAATTAAACAATAAAAATTAGTCTCTCTTATTTCATAAATTTCATCTCACCTAACTCAAAAGTCAAACACTTTGTTACACTAAATTAAATGGTTAATTAATCTTTTTCAATAACTGATTAAATATGTTATTTATTAATGTTAGCTAATTTGATATTATTTTTAATTTTTTAAATAAACTGAAATATATTTTAACCTTTTTTAACGATAATAATAAATATATAATATGATATGGAATTAAGGACTGTTTTCAATAGGATTAATATGGAAAAGTACTCATGAGAATTTCATCCAACCAAACCTTACAACATAAAAATAAGGAGAAGAAACAGAGAGTAAAAGAACATGCAAACGTAAGAAATGATCTAATGAATGGCGACGATCCTAAGACAACGTGAGGAATAATTGCATGCTTTGACTTCAAAATATTTGGCTATTAACTATTAATCCCATTGTTCTGCCTCCGCGGTTTCGCCTCCAGCTTTTTCAACGATAAATTTGCCTGTCGTTTCGCTATCGTCAAATTAAACGGGGCGTGAGGTCAAGTCTCAGGTGCCCCCATCGCCCACTATTCCTCCACTCTACACTTCCGTTACTATCGATCGCGTCTTTTCTTGATTGTTGTTCCTCAATTGTGGCACGTTCTAGGATAATTCTTGGATCTTTTAATAATTTTTTATTGATTGATAAAGTTGGCTTTTGAGCACGTGTTGAAATTCGAGGTTTTGGTTTGTTTGCTTTAGCCCTTTTTGTCTCAGTGTCAGTGGGGCACTCAAAAAGCTGATGGGATTTCGTTTTTCAACAATCGAATAAAACCAATTACTTTTTTGTGTCCCTCAGGCTTCTTTCCTTCTTTGTTTGTGTGGTAAGTAGTGGCTTCGATACGGATGGAAAAGATAATTAATTTGGTATTGCAGTGGCAAGGAGCGAAAGAGAAGACAAAAATAATTAAGAACACAATAAATTTTTATTTTGTTTGATCTATTGTCCTATATTTATTACGGGGAAATGGTATTAAAAAAATTCTGTCAAATCCTATTTCTCTGCTTAATGGAATGCAAAATTAGGCTCATACCCTTTTATCTCTATGTTTGAGAGAAATATATATCTTAATTAGACATAGTTACTCCTTAAATAAAAATCTAACCTTTGCAAGTAAAAGGTAATTAACCTTCCTTTTCCCATCAAATTTCAATCTCTGATCGAGGTGAAACAATCAATACATGAAGTTCTTTTTATAAAGTTATTAATGATTAGAAGATTTTTATCATTAATACATTAATTACAATTAATTGAAGACCATTTAAATTAAAAACATGGGACGAAACACTAGATAAACACATATAAGATGCACCAAAGGATAAAAAAAAGGGTGACATAATTCTAGAACGTGTCATATTGACCTATGTAGTGTCACTGTCCAGGGACAAGAATGTCATAATGTTCCTAGGTGCATTTCCCAACCAGAATTAGGTCAGACTTGAAAAATCATAAACCTGCATTTTAAAATGTTTAGTTCTGCATGTAATGATCTAGGTAGTCAAATTTCGTTTCAAGTTGGAGTTGAATTTTGGTTAGCGAGAAACCGATAGAAGAGGGTTGGCTAACCGGCGGCTGTCTTGCACATGCAAAGCACATATTTTCCCTTCATTGCCATGTGTGGAAAAGAAAAAGAAAAGGAAGGGCAGTTGCAACTCCAAATGTCATGTCATCATGTCCTAGCCTAGCCTGAACGTTCATTTGCCATAAATTGGCTCAAAAGTTTAACTGATCCACCTTCAGTATTAATTTCCTGGAAGAGGGCCTTTTCTATATTTTTGGTTCGTTTAGTTTCGAGATCAAGAGGCTGCGGTCAAATCTTGAACCTGCGTTTTCCTGGAATCTGAATAGCAGGAAGGCAAAAAAGGGCGGCCCCTCGGGTAAATTATGAAATTATTTAGATTTCAACTGTTGAGATTGTATCCCACCAAGAAAAATTAATGGTTTCCTACACTTCATATACACTCTTGCTCGGCATTTAGGAGTACACTATATACAGGAAGACGGCACAACCGAAACCTGGACCATCCCCCCTGATGAATTCAATATATATTCAACTCTCCTCGTGGCTGGGAAAAAACATCAGCGAGCCTGGCAGCTAAAATTCGACAAACTCCTGATTATCCCACACTACACCTATTTATCCGAGAAAAGAATGACTAAAAAGATTAAAAAAAAAAGAAAGAAAGAAAAAGAAGACTATTACTTTTAAGTCTTGCCAATTGGGCTTAGAAGTTCCAAAGAAACGATGACTGTGAAAAACCTGCGTCACCGTTCTGATCATCCACGTTATCATCAACAGGCGGAGACGGTAGTGGTGGAGGATAGAGTTGATCGCCAGGCAAGAGCCCTGAATAAAAGCCATAATCGGACATCCCATGATCGGTGTCCAACATGCTAAAAAATGACGAATAATCCATCATTTCAGTACTCTCCACATGTATTGCTGGAGTCCCCCAGCCTGATACTGACACCGACGAAGACGACGTGTTCTGTTCAGTCCCCACATTGTTGTTTCGTGAATGTGATTCGTTTGAAGTAATAATACTATTGTTAATATTATTAATATGGTTATGATTCCCTGCAGTCCCATCAGCTTCCACCTCGTTAGCAAACCTAGCCGCCACCGCTTGAATTTCTTGCGGGCTAAGTGACCTCCCTCCGACAATTTCTGGTGGATTTTCGGGGAAATTGAACTTAGCATCGCGCCCACGTAAACAATAAAGAGCCGCATCGAACGCCCTGGCTGCTTTCTCCGCCGAGTCGTAAGACCCTAACCAAATACGCTCACGGCTGTTGGGAAGCCGAATTTCGGACACCCATTTGCCCCATTTCCTCTTTCGTACACCCTTGTACTTGGAACTACTACTTGTACTGTCCGAGACATGTTCTGTAGGTGATGTTGAAGATGCTGTGCAGTTCGGTTTCACCATTTCCCCACTTCAAAAGAAAAAAAAGGGCCCCTGAGACTGTGATTAAAAATATTTTTGAATCTTCAGGCTGAGCTTCGGGTAATGGAAGTGGCGGCTCTTTGAGAGTATATATATAGGAGGGAGCGAAGACTGCAGGGGGCGTTTTGACAAGTGTTTTTGGTTGAAGGATCTAAGCGCGTTGAAGAGGAGTAAAGAGAACGGATACGTGGCCAGTTTCGGGGGTGCCGGGGGGGGGGGGGGCGGCGCGAACTAGGTGGAAACGCGGTAGGGACCGTAGGCAAAAAGCACGTGCAACATTTCGGGTTTGTTTTTTTTAAACTTTAATTAATTTAATTGTTGTTGTTTCTTATATAAATATTTAATAATTAAGTGTAAGATAGAGTAAAAGAGTAGAACTGATGGGTCGGTCCACAGAAGGCTTCCTCTTTACGTGAGGGGATTTTGGCTTCCTGTTTACGATCTATGTTAAGGAGCGTAGGAAGCACATTCTACTTTGTCGTTACTGCAAATTGAATGCAAAGACAGCCCAAAGGGCGTGGAGGATACATGGACTTCTATGAAAACTTGATGGAATTAATAAAAGTCTAATGTTTTTCCGTGTTGGTCAGCTAGTATGCTCATTCTGTGAAAATTCCCTCAAAGTCTCAGTCAAACCAAAGGTTTTGCACACACACGTCTGCATGCATCTACATGCGTGTGTATGGTTTTTGATTTGTCATGTTAATCAGTAACACCTAGGGCCACCCAATTCTTCATAGCTAGTTAGGTTCTATTATGCTTTGATATAATGAAACCGTGAAACTATAGGCAAATTAATTAACATAAATTTTGACTACAAAAGATACTTAAGTAATTTAACATTATCTTATTTCCAGTTTTAGTATATTATCTATAAATCTTTAAAGAAATTATGATCGGCTCAAATGGGAAAAGATCATCGAAAACAATATATAGGCAACAAGAAGTAGCGAACAAAGATTCGTTAAAGGAACAAAGCGCGTGAGAAGCTAGCCTTAAGGTTCTCTGCCAAGGACAAGAGGCCTCTAAAAGCCATTTTAGGAGACACATATGGGCCCATAAGATGCTGACAAAAGCCCCAGTTAACGTCATCGGACACCCTGTAATTGTCAACCCATTTTCCCACGCTAATCCCCTTAACTTGTTTCTGGCAAAATCAGCGTCAAAACCTGACAAGTCAAACGATGCATGTACCCTTTAATTTATTAGAACCAAGCTGTTTCTTTATTTTTCTTTGGTGGTTTACATACCCTTTCGACCCATGGTTTGGTCCCCAACTCAGGGTTCATCTAGATATTAACAAATCTAATCGTCCACCAGGTTGAAAAGTTTAGCAGACAAAGAGGATTACTGGCCTAATAAAAAAAATTAATTTAGATGCTTATTAATACAGGCCTGTCGAGTACTTTTCTACATGCAAATCACAGTATCAAGAGCAAAGCTTCTGGAGCAATCTTGACCAGAAAAAGAAAAGGACGAAATGTAAGCATTCTAATTTCTAGAACTGTAATTGATGAATTGCTATTGGGTGACAGAAGTTTGAGTCTATTGGCTAATGTGCACGGGAATGCTATGATTTTCCATTCGTTTCACCGGCAGGAAATCTATGCATCTGACTTAGAAGAGCAACAATCAATTCTCCGAATCCGAAGGTAGATAAGAGAGACTAGTGAGTGAGAGAATGTTGTTTACGCGTTTGTAAAGTGAGACTGGTAAGCTTTGGGGGGAATGGTTTCTAACAGCACCTGTTTCCTCGGTTAAAACATGTCGAAAAAGCAAGTCGTCATTGGGTGCCTATCCAGGCTAGCTACATGCGCGGGCCATGCCAACCAGCTCATGGCTCAGATTTCAGCCAAGTTGCATGCCTTATTCCTGAAAGGAAAATGCTAGAGTCAAAAAGACTGCCGTCCAAATCTTAATAAATAAGAGACATCAGAATTTATACAAGTCAAATGACCAACTCCGTTTTTATATTTTTTAATTTTATATAATTTAATTTTTATATTTAAAATTAAAATAATTTAATTTTTTAATTTTAAAAATTACTTCAATTTAATTTTTTATCTAAAGATATGTAATTTTATTATTAAAAAATGATATTAATGATGACTTGTCATATTTTGATAACGTGATGTTGAGATGATGACGTGGCATGCCACGTGAAATCGAGTGATGATGTGGCATGTCACGTAGAATCAAGTGATGACATGGTAATGTCACTTGGCACTGTACGATGACGTAACAGTGTCATACTAACATGTCAGTACCACATAACATATAAAAAAAATTAAAAAAAAAACTTATCATATCATAGGGTTTAAATTGAACAAAAATATATAGTACAGAGACTAAACTAAATAAAATTGAGATGCTAAGGAATTAAATTAAAAAAATATATTTGAAAAATATAAATTTTTAAGTAGGTTATTAATAAGTTAAATATTTAAGTGTAAAATATTTATGGTGTTAAAAAATATATATAAATATTTTCTTGATTATTTGATTTTAGAATATATAAATTAATTTATATTTTTTACAAAAATTAAGTTTGAATTCTCCTACTTGAAAAAAAAAATTTGAACAAATTTCATATGTAAAGTTAAATTTAGATGAATAATTTGCATTACTTTAAAATAAAATAATATAAAATAACTAAATATGTTGATTTAGTTATAACTTTTACAATTTACAAATACACATTTTTTTAAATTATTTAACTCTTACCCAATTTACCTTTTATTTAAATTTACTCAAATTAGCAAAATATGTTGATTTAGTTATAACTTTCACAATTTGCAAATACAAATTTTTATGAAATTATTCAATTCTTACCCAGTTTACCTTTTATTTAAATTTACTCAAAATTTCTTATAAAATGATTTTATTTAAATTTAAATACATAATCAAATTTTGCTAAATTTAAATTTAAATTATTAATTTGGATCTACAAAAATTTATTAATAAAATAAAATATTACAAATATTTCCAATTATATTTAACTTTATCAACCATAAATTCAGTATTTAATTTAAGAAATTTCAACTTAAAAAAAAACTTGAAATATTAAACAAAATAAAAACATAAAAAATAAATAATAAATTAAAAGGGTGGAGCTTAGATTCTATGATTGTAATAAGAGATTTGTCATGTTCAAATTAAGTAAGTCATAATGAGAAATTATTTTTATAATCATCGCTAACTCTATATCTCCGTTCTTTAGTTTTTGGAAAGAAAAAACCTAAATCAACATATTTTGCTAGTATAACTTTAGCTAATTAAAAACTAAGTTAAATAAATTTTAAATTTTTCTAGTATTATAAATAGAAGAAAAAAGAATTTATTTTGTTATTTTATATTATTTTATTTTAACATAATACAAGTTATTTATTTAAATTTGACTTTAGGTATGAAATTTTTTCAAAATTTTTTTTATAGAAGGAGAATTCAAACTTAATTTTTCTAAAAAAGATAAAATTAATTTACATATTCTAAAATCAAATAATCAAGCAAGAAAATATTTATATATATATTTTTTAACATTATAAATCTTTTACACTTAAATATTTAACTTATTAATAAGCATATCAATAATCTACTTAAATATTTATAATTTTTTAAATATTTTTTAATTTAGTATCTTAACATCTCAATTTTATTTAGTTTAGTCACTGTATTGTATATTTTTGTTCAATTTAGTCTCTATGATGCGAAAGAATTTTTTTTAAAAAATTTTTTTGATCTGTCACGTGACACTGACATATCAGCACGTCAGGCCATGTTAGCACAATCGATTCATCATATAATGACACGTGGCATTGCCATATTATCACTCGGTCCCAGGTGGCATGCCACATCATCACTCGATCCCAAGTGCATGACACGCCATCAAAATGTGACTCGCCTTCGCCGACGTCATTCTTTAACGGTAAAATTGGATGCCTTTTGGAGAGAGACCAAATTGATACAATTCTTAAAATTAAGAGATTAAATTATTTCAATTTTGTGTACATGAACTAAATTAAACAAAATTAAAAAGTACAGGGACTGGATAGGTCTTTTGACCAATTTATATATATTATTTACTTGCATTTTCATTATTTTTAATTTTTTAAAGTTTAAGGTTTTAGATTTAAAAATAATGAAATTAGCATTTGATAGTGCATGAGAATGAAACTCTAATAATATCACTTAAAATGAATAAATACACAGTTGATAGAAACATCTCTGAAAAATATATTAAAAAAAATTATTTAAAATAAATATTTTGTCTATAAAATATTAAAAAACTATTATGAATATTTTTGTAAATATCCATTTATTTTATCTATATCTAGATTTGATGTAAATTAGATTGGATTAGAATTTAATCCATCTAATCTCTAAATGTTATCTTCATCTTGTAAATTCTATCAAGATAAGGGAGTTATTTGCATATAAATAGGCCCTCACAGTTCATTTGTAAACACACACTTCAATAAGATCTATTTTCTCCTCCCTAAATATTTTCTTTCTTTAATTATTCTTTCAGTTATCATTATTTGTTCTTTTGAGTTATTTTTCATAACACGTTATCAGCACAATTCTCTAATCTCTCACACTTAAGCTTCACAAAGTCGAAGTTCAAATTTTCTTCAACTATCACAATGTCAAATCTTACAAAGATTGAATTTGTGGCTCTTGATATTACTGGTAAGAACTATCTATCTTGGATTATAGATGTTGAAATTCATTTAGATGCTATGGGTCTTGGAGACACAATCAAATAAGAAAATAAAACATCCAATCAAGATAAGGCAAAAGCAATGATTTTCCTTCGCCACCATCTTCATGAAGGATTAAAAATTGAGTATCTCACAATAAAAGATCCAGTCGATCTTTGGAAAAGTCTAAAGGAGAGATATGACCACCAGAAAACAGTAATTCTACCAAAAGCTCGTTATGATTGGATTCATCTGCGATTGCAAGATTTTAAAACTGTAAGTGAGTATAACTCAGCATTATACAGAATTAGTTCTAAACTAAAATTGTGTGGAGAAAAAGTGACTGATGCTGATTTGTTAAAAAAAACATTCTCTACTTTTCACTTCTCAAATGTGCTCCTGCAGCAGCAATATCGTGAAAAAGGCTTTAAGAAATACTTTGAACTGATTTCATGTCTCCTTGTGGCTGAAGAAAATAACGAGCTATTGATGAAAAATCATGAATCTCGACCAACTGGTTCTACTCCATTCCCTGAAGTGAATGCGACATTATTTAGAAATTTTGGCCGTGGTCGTGGTCGTGGTCGTAATCATGGTCGTGAAAAATGTCGTCATAATTATCGTAGTCGTGGTGGTTACACAAATTATTATTCTAATAATAAGAATACCCATCAGAAGTGGATGAATAGTGAAGAGATACATGAAAAAGATTAAGGTGGACAAAGTAAAAGGAATACAGAAAATATTTGTTATCGATGTGACATGAAAGGCCATTGGTCATGTACTTGTCGTACACCAAAACATCTTATTGAACTTTATCAAATATCACTAAAGGATAAAGGAAAAAATATCGAAAATTTTTTTGTTGAAAATGATAGCCAAGTTGATATAATACACTTGGATGTTGCTGATTTTTTTGCTCACCCTGAAGGGCGGATTGATCATTTGATTGGTGACGGAAATCCCAATAATGAAATTTCTTAAATTATTTGTTGATGTGTTTTAGTACAACTTTATTAGGAACTTGATATGTTTAGTACAATTCTATTAAGAAGTTATTGTGTTTTAATATGTCTATTAGGAAGAGTTTTTTTTTGTATTTTAATAACAAAGTTTATATTTAATGTTCTTTCATATAAGTTTCTTACTATATATATTTTATTTTTCTTGAAGAAAATATGGATATTCATCTGGTTAAATCCAAGATCAATGATGAAGATATTTGTCTAATAGATAGTGCTACAACGCATACTATATTTAAAGACAAGAAATATTTTTCTCGCTTGATAATGGAAGAAACTAATGTCAACACAATATCTAGTAGTACAAAATTAATTGAAGGTTCTGGAAGAGCCAATAATTCACTACCTAGAGGAACAAAGTTCACAATAAAAGATGCATTATTTTCTACAAAGTCTCAAAGAAACTTATTAAGTTTTAAAGATATATGTTTGAACAGATATTATATTGAGACAACAAATGAAAGGGGTACTGAATATATTTATATTACATCTATTATATTGGGTAAAAAATATGTATTGAAAAAATTACCCGCTTTGTTCTCTGGAATGTACTACACAAAAGTTAAAATGATTGAAACTTATGTAAATAAGAAGTTTACTGATAATTTTAATGTTTGGCATGACCGGTTAGGCCATCCCGGATCAATAATGATGCGAAAAATTATTGAAAATTCATGTGATCATCCATTGAAAAATCAGAAGATTTTTCAATTTAATGAATTCTCATGTGCTGCATGCTCTCAAGGTAAATTAATTATAAGACCATCACCAGCAAAAGTTGGGATTGAATCCCCTATGTTTTTGGAATGTATTCAGGGCGATATATGTGGACCCATACATCCATCATGTGGACCATTCAGATATTTTATGGTTTTAATTGATGCATCAACAAGATGATCACATGTGTGCTTGTTATCAACTCGTAATTTGGTATTTGCAAGATTATTTGCACAAATAATTCGTCTGCGAGCACGTTTTTCTAATTTTGCAATTAAGACTATTTGTCTTGACAATGCTGGTGAATTTACGTCTCAAGCTTTTAATGAATATTGCATGTCTATTGAAATAAATGTTGAACAATCTGTTAGTCATGTTCATACACAAAATGGTCTAGCAGAATCACTTATCAAATGCCTTAAACTGATTGCAAGGCTATTACTTATGAAACTCAAACTCCCAATTTCTGCTTGAGGACATGCCATTTTGCATGCAACATCACTTGTAAGTATCAGGCCAACAAGTTATCATAAATTCTCTCTTATACAATTGGTTTATGATCAGGAACCAAATATTTCCCATCTAAGAATTTTTGGATGTGCGATATATGTTCCAATTGCTCCACCACAACGCACAAAGATGGGTCCTCAAAGGAGGTTAGAAATATATGTTGGATATGAATCTTCATCTATAATTAAATATTTAGAACCCTAAACAGGAGATTTATTCACTGCAAGGTTTGCTGATTATCATTTTGATGAAATTTTTTTTCCAACATTAGGGGGAGAAAATAAGCGGCTGGAAAAAGAAATATCTTGGAATACATTATCATTATCTAGTTTTGATTCTCGCACAAATCAATGTGAACAAGAAGTTCAAAAGATAATTCATTTGTAAAATATAGCAAATCAGTTGCCATACGCATTTACTAACCTACAAAGAGTAATTAAATCTCATATACCAGCTGCAAATGCTCCAATCAGAATTGATGTAGGATAATCTGTTGTTGCTAATGAGTCTAAGACATGTCAGAAGCGTGGAAGACCAATCGGTTCCAAAGATAAAAATCCTCGAAAAAGAAAAAGAGCAAATATTCAAGATGGTCAAGAAGAGGAAACAAAAACTCTAGAAGAGACCCTTGACATAATTTCAGAAGAAATTCAGGTACCTGAAATTAGTGAAAATGAAGAGATCTCAATAAATTATTTCATGACGGAAAAAAGATGGAACCGAAATGAAATAAACGTCGACTATAATTTTGCATATAATGTAGCGCTTAACATTATGAAAGAAAATGAGGATCTTGAACCTACATCTGTTGAAGAATGTAGATATAGAAATGATTGGCCAATGTGGAAAGACGCAATCAAAGTGGAATTAAATTCACTTGCAAAACGTGAAGTTTTTGGACCTGTAGTTCGTACACCAAATGACGTAAAACCAGTGGGATATAAATGGGTATTTGTGCGAAAATGAAATGAGAAAGACGAGATTGTGAGATATAAAACACGACTTGTCGCACAAGGTTTTACCCAAAAGCCTAGTATTGATTATGAAGAAACATATTCTCCTGTAAGAGATGCAATTACATTTCGATATTTAATTAGTCTGACAATACATGAAAAACTTGAAATGCGTTTGATGGATGTAGTTATAGCCTATTTATACGGCTCACTTAATAATGATATCTATATGAAAATCCCTGAAGGATTTAAGTTGCCTGAAGCACAAAATTTAAAATTTCGAGAAATTTATTCGATCAAATTAAATAAATCTTTATACGGATTAAAACAATCCGGACGCATGTGGTATAATTGTCTTAGTGAATATTTATCGAAAGAAGGTTATAAAAATTATCCTATATGCCCATATGTTTTTATAAAGAGATTCATATATGAATTTGTGATAATTGTTGTTTATGTTGATGATTTAAACGTTATTGGAACTCCTGAAGAGTTATCAAAAGCCGTGGATTATTTAAGGAAAGAATTTGAGATGAAATACCTTGGAAAAATAAAGTTTTGTTTGGGTCTTCAGATTGAACACTTGACAAATGACATTTTTGCCCATAAATCTAATTATATAGCGAAAGTGCTAAAACGATTTTATATGGACAAAGCACATCCATTGAGTTCACCAATGGTTGTAAGATCATTAGATGTGGAAAAAGATCATTTTCGATCTTGTGAGGATAATGAAGAACTTCTTGGTCCTGAAGTACCATATCTTAGTGCAATTGGAGCATTAATGTATCTTGCTAGCAATACACGACCTGATATTTCATTTGCTGTGATTTTATTAGCAAGATATAGTTCTTCTCCAACTCGAAGACATTAGAATGAAATTAAACATATATTTCGATATCTTCGAGGAACAATGGATACGGGCTTATATTATTCAAATGCATTAAAATCAGATTTAATTGGTTATACAGATGCAGGATATTTATCAGATCCACATAAAGCTTGATCCCAGACAGGTTATTTATTCATATATGGAGGTACAACTATTTCATAGCATTCTGTAAAGCAAACTATAGTTGCTACTTCTTCTAATCATGTAGAAATTTTAACAATTCATGAGGTAAGTCGTGAATGTGTTTGGTTAAGATCTGTAACTCAACATATTCGAGAAATGTGTAGTTTATCAGCCAATAAAGAAATTCCAACAACATTATACGAGGATAATACTGCTTGCATAGCACAGTTAAAAGAAGGATACATTAAAGGCGATCGAACAAAACATATTTCGCCAAAATTCTTCTTCACTCATGACCTTCAAGAAAATGGTGATATTAGTGTTCAACAAATTCGTTCAAGTGACAATCTAGCAGATCTGTTTACTAAAGCCATTCCTACTGCAACATTTGAAAAATTGATACAAAAGATTGGGATGCACCGTTTTAAAGATATTAAATAATGCAGTTGTCAAGGGGAGTAAAATACGCACTGTACTTTTTTCCTTCATCAAGGTTTTTCCCACTGAGTTTTTCTTGATAAGGTTTTTAATGAGGCAGTATTTTATAAGCGTATTCTTGAAAAGAATTATGTACTCTTTTTCCTTCACTCGGATTTTTTCCCATGAAGTTTTTTCCTTGTAAGGTTTTAACGAGGTATTTTCTTAATACAATGAATATTCAAGGAAGAGTGTTATGAATATTTTTGTGAATATCCATTTATTCTATCTATATCTAGATTTGATATAAATTAGATTGGATTAGAGTTTAATCCATCTAATCTCTAAGTGTTATCTTTATTTTGTAAATTCTATCAAGATAAAAAAGTTATTTGCCTATAAATAGGCCCCCTCAGTTCATTTGTAAACACACACTTCAATAAGATCTCCTTTCTCCTCCCTAAATATTTTATTTGTTTAATTGTTCTTTCAGTTATCATTATTTATTCTTTTGAGTTATTTTTCATAATAAAAACTATATTAATAAAAAAATTTAATAAATGATTAAAGTCACTATATGTATACGTGATTTTCACTTGCCATTCTTTCTTCAAAAGATATGTAATGCCTGAAATCAAATCGAAATGAACATTTGATTCATCATTATACATTTAAATAATCCGCTTTTGTTGTCAGTTGCCAAAATCATAATACCCAGCCTATAGTTCTTAACTTTCTGATTCAAATCATTTAACATACTTGACCCGGCTGGCTAAACTCACCGACCTTACTCATCTTTGGTTACTTGTCTAATAAGTAGTAATTTTAGTAACCTTATCATTAATTATATTCTTGTATTAGATTTTTAGCAAACCAAGTCCCCTAACTCAATGTAAAGCTTAACCTTCCTCCCATTTATTTAATCGTGGCAATATATTTTTGTTCTTAGTTACTTAGGCTACACTAAAAATTGTTTCTATCAATTTTGGTTGAGTATAAAAGAAAAATGGGTTCAATAATTTTATTAAGGAAAATTATCTCTAACATTATTTGAGAGCAATTTTTTCCTAAGCATATATCTTAAGAAATAATAAAGGAATACGGAAAACCTGATTTTATGGGCCGAATTTCAATGGGCCTGAATTTTGGGCCGCTTCTAACAATTTTTTATTTTCCAAGGCAATTTGATTTGCAAAAGTAAATTTCAGACCTTTTATCGATTCATCACCAAATTCCCCTGCGGACTGAGTTTTTCCCGTCCTGCCTTTCTACGAACTCTCGGGAATTTAATCCACAATTACAGTAAGCTTGGGAAATGCAGTAAAGCTGAAGCAATGGCTATCCAATATGCTATAAGGCAACTTTGGTTAAATAAATCTGGTAAAACCCAACGGCTGCGCTCAAATCACCACCAAATGTTTGGCCTTTTGCCTGTGAGAAGGAACTTGTACCAAGAACCATTATTTGGGTGGTTCCAAAACAGAACAATGACATCCAGTAGACGAGTCCAAGACCGAAGCAAGAACAAAAGAATTCACCATCTCGAAATCGTGAAGGAGAAATGGAAAATATCTTCCAAGGTTTTGTTTCTGATGGAAGTTTTAAAGAAAGAACACGAGATGATAATCCCCGTAAGGTCGTTGGACCAATACAGGAAGCAAATTAATTTGCCAAAACCCCACAAAATTACTGATTTCATTAGGAAATGTCCCAAGTTGTTCGAATTATACAAGGATCAAAGGGGAACCTTGTGGTGTGGAATGACTAAAGAAGCTGAGGATTTATTGGAAGAAGAGGAAAGGCTGATTGAGGAACAATCAACCAAAGCTGTTGAGTTTGTTACTAAGATTTTGATGATGTCGGTTGATAAACGGATTCAGTTAGATAAGATTGCTCATTTTAGGAGAGATTTTGGTTTGCCAATTGAGTTTAGAGCCAAGTGGGTGAATCAGTATCCTCAACATTTTAGGGTGGTAAAATCTAAAGATGGAGTTGAGTTTTTGGAGCTTGTAAATTGGAATCCTGCTTGGGCTATTACAGAGTTGGAGAAGAAAGCATTGGGATTAAATGAAGGTATTGGACGTGAACCAGGTTTACTTTCTTTGCCTTTTCCTTTGAAGTTCCCTCCTAATTACAAGAAGCTGTATAGACACGGTGGGAAGATTGCGCATTTTCAGAAAAGGTCTTACTTGTCTCCGTACGCAGATGCTAGGGAGCTGAAAGCAGGGTCATTGGAATTTGATAAGAGGGCAATTGCTGTTATGCACGAGTTACTTAGCTTTACTATTGAGAAGAGATTGGTGACTGATCATCTCACTCATTTCCGACGGGAGCTTGTGATGCCACAGAAGTTGATGAGACTTCTTTTGAAGCATTTTGGCATCTTTTATGTTTCTGAGAGGGGGAAGAGATTTAGTGTCTTCTTGACTGAAGCTTATGAAGGTTCAGAGCTGATTGAGAAATGTCCTTTGGTGCTTTGGAAGGAAAAGGTCCTGAGCCTTGTTGGTTATAGAGGAAAGAAGAAAGAGATTCCTACTTTCAGCGACTTATCAGACATGGATGAGAAGGATTTAATTGAGGTTGATACTGAGAATGACAACATATGTGCAGAATTTGAGGAAGAGGAGACCATGGGTGGTTTAGAGGCTGTTTCACTAACAAGCAATGATGAGTTGGAGATGGCTCATGTTTGCAGTGCATACAAAGACATTGATAAAACTTGAGGTTATTTTCTGTTGTACATTTAGTTTGTGTCAGTACTCAAGTAAAGTTTGAAAGTTCAATAGATGTGATTAAAATGGTTTAATTAAAGAGTCTAAGTGTAGCATTTTGTGGTAACTGTTTTTATGCGTTTCACTCTCTGCTTTTTTAGCTATTATTTTGCTTGTTAATATAAACTGCAAGTATAAAATACGTCAACATACATTTGATGTCATGTGAAGATATTCACAGTTCAAGTAGGCCCTTTAAACACTCATCAAAGCTCATGATTTTTGAACTTTTTCTGTCTGAAAAATGATTGGATACTTGCTACGAGTTGCTGTCTGTTTGCTTTTCACATTGAGATACATGGAATAGAGTTGGGGCCTCAATTATATCTCTAAATGGAAGCAATCAATAACATATACCATTTGCTTGCTTCTGATATTTAATATTCAGAACCGTTGCCCATTTTGAAATTTGGAGAAACAGTTTCTCCATTATTTTGGGCTTTCAATGTAACCATTTGAAAATTATAACCCATGTTTTTTAAGATGTGTTACTGCTTTTGGCAATGACTTTCGTATTTGGATTGTGAAAATAAGAATGATTTTTTTCCTTTGCTTTAAGCTACAGCTCAAGTTCAATCGTTACCTTTATCTCTTTTTGCATGAAAATATGTTCTCTTATTGAAGCTCACTTTACATGAATGTAGCTTCTTCATTGTAATTCACCAAATTGGTATCATCAGGCACGTGTTATTCTTTTAGAATGAACAGTATAACGGTCAAAACTTTATGCATGAAGGATAAATCCTGGAAAAACTGCTGATTGCTGCATACGCTTCTTATCATTGTTTGTTTTAATTATATTCCTCCAAATCATTATTTGAGTTATTCTGTTCTGTTTCAGCTATTTGTTGTTTCACATTTTTCCTTCTCCTATTCAGATTGTATGTTCAGCAACCAGATGGCTTTAATTAACTGCTTCATTTCCATGATGGTATTCCCACTTGACTAGGTACGGAAACAGGATGAATACTCAATACGGAAACTCGCCTTCAACTGGGGCTCCTGCCCTGGGTTTTCCAGTGAGCAATTTATTCTTCTTTACCTTCTCTTTTACTTGCCAGTTTATATTAATTGTAAATATCTATGAGAGGTCAATCTTACTAATACCTTATAGCAACCATTCATGATTGTGAATTGATAACTTTATTATATAGAGTTATCTTGACATATTTTGAGTAATAAAATGATTAAAATTTTGAATCTAGGTAAAGTTTTAAGTAGTTTTCTTCGTTTTTCTTTAATTGGTTAACGCATGATTGAGTTAGTTTACTTCAAGTTATTTTAGTTCATTTTTAGGATAAAAATCCCTATTTTTAGGATAAAAATGCCTATTTTTAGCTATGGCTGATTTAGTTCCTATGTTTTTAAGGTCTTCAAAAGAGAAGGGGTCAAGTGGCAAGAAATTGTACAAGTTGATCAGGTTCAAATTTCATCGAACATGCTGCGGTATTTCAGACATAACTCAAGATACAAAAGTTCAATCAGCGTGATTTTTGGACCATTGGAAAGCTAAGAGGAAGGGCTACAACTTTGGTGTTTAGTACTTCACCCAGTTCGGAAAGGATCATGATAAAAAATGTAGAGAAAGTCGATTGACTGCAACAGACTGCACAGCCCAATTAAGAGAGTTTCTCGCTATAGCGAGAACACGTCATTTAATGAACATTTCTGTATGAGTTTCTAGGCTAAGGCTGAAAGCAAGAATATAAATACATGTTTTTGAGCTTAGAAAAAGAAAGGATTCAAACACTAATTTGGGAAAAAGAAGAGGAAATCAAGAGATTGAAAGATCAAATAGCTTCTCTAAATAATTTCTCACTCTAGATTTGATTTTCCCTCTCTAACTCTCTTTGTAGAGAGTTAGAACTCTTAATCTAGGGTTATGCTAAATTTTTATATGTAGCTTGGATATTGTGTTGGTTTATTTGTCACGACCCGGAACCTCCCTCAGGCCCATGACAATCACCGCGACGTCCCGATTGACACTCATTATCCGGAATGTCAACCGGAATCCCGTAAGGCTTACATATCAGTTTCTTTCCTTTCCTGTGAGCAATCATTGTTAAATATTGAGTTTTTAGAGAATATATACTATTTTAGATAAAAAAACAATCAAAATAAAATTTTCGCCACACAGGGGTATTTTGGTCATTTTCTTCTCAAAAATTTCGAAACTGGCTAAAACGTAATATACAAGTACAAAACACATAATTCATATTCAAAATGAGTTTAAAAGTCTAAAATCTTCATTTAAAACGAAATTACGGTTATTTGAATATAATAAGAAAATAAAAGAAATATTAAGGAAAATATTCTATTTTCTTATAAAACAATATTTATAGAGTTATACGTGAATAATTTTTATAGCGTAAAAGCTAAATAAATTTATACATACTGAAATACAGTAAGCCAAAATATTTAATTTAATTTACAATAACAAGAGGGCCCCCGAATAAACAAAAGTAAAGAGGACTGTGAACCTACGGTTTGGAAAATGCAGATCCAATGGTAGTCCTCGATGAGATCAGCTATCTACAGTCTATACTGAACCTGAAATGGGTGGAAAGGAGTTGGGTGAGATTTTGCAATCCCAATGAGTAAACAGACATTATCATAAATATCTAAAGGCGAGTAAAATGGAGGCAAGTTTAAACAACAAATTTCAACCCATTTCATAATGTTTTCAATTTATTTCTTAAACCATAAAATATTTGTAATTTACCAAAACAGTTGTTAAGGCTTATGTCTTTTATTAAAACAAGGCTCAAGCCAAAACTAATCCTCGGGGATACCTTGGCCGAGGCATCTAACCGAGTCCGCCAAGGGTGTTAAAATATTCACACGTGAAACACATTTTTATTTTTAAAACCAGCCGTTCCTTGGCGTTGGCCGAGTTACACATTCACGTGGGGGTTCGACGTGAAGTGAGCTCTAATACTACCCCGGGAGTTACCCTCCTCGCCTCTACAACCGGAGTAACTATATAACTGGGTTTACCGTGCCCCTCTAATAGGCAGTCCACGGAAACCCGTCACTGCAGTGACTAACCCACCAATTTTAATAAAATTTCGACAGTATAACGTGGCTTTTATTTATTTATCCAGCCTGCATAGTAAAACCAATTACATAAATTTCCCAATGCATTCACAAAATATAGCCACATATACTCATTTCTCATAAGCCATTCCTAGGAAAATATATATTTTTCAAGTCAATTTGCAGCCTCCAATTACTCAATTTCATAATCAATACAATATATTTTTATTTGTCACATTTATTCCTAAAACATCAAAAATCCCGTTTTAATCTCGTTCTCATTTCATAAAATACATAAAGGGCATTTAAAATAAACTCTAGATAATTTACAATAATAATAAGTTTACTCACCGTTTGTACAAACTAAAAGCTTTCTAAGCGCCCCGATCACTACTCGTCGGGTACGACTTCTTTGCCTTTTCCGGAAGGCTCTCCTCCTAGACACATTACAAAAATTTACACAATTCATCACATTGATGCTAAATCACTATATAATTAACTTAAATCCTATACTAATGCATGGTATGAAATGCAATAGCCTAAAACGGCTTAAACGCGGTATTAACCTATTTTTGGCACTTTGCCCGATAAATTGCTAACGCGCTCCATTTTAGCTCTAAATCATCCCATTCTCTCTCCAACATTTCTAACCATTAAATATCAGCCAATAACCTTCTAAAAACAACAAAATCAGCTCACTCCCTTCCTTGGAAAATTCGGCCAAAAATGGGACATTAACTCGGTTAATTTTCTACTTTGTTTTTCTATCACGTTTAATCGTTTTTCATCATTTTCTCTTCATTTCCCTTAGAATAAAATCAATTCATCATCATTGTACAGCATTGAGCATCCAGCCAAGAGTGGGTATTGTGAAAATTTAATGATTTCTTGCCCAATTTAATTTCTAAACACATTTAACTAACTAAAACTATCAATTTAACTAAAAATCAAAACCTAAAAATTTCAATTTCTCTCCCCTAGAATTTCGTCCAGACCTTGATATCACTTTTTGATCTCTCTCCTCAAGCATGCTAAATGGAAATAAAGGCATAGGAAAGGTAGAAATCAAGCTAAAATCGAAAAATCTTACCGTTAGACGCGTAAACGGGCGAAAAACGCGAATTTCCCTTTGAATTTTCTTTTTTTCTTCCTTTCCTCTCTATTTCCTCTCTTGTTCTTCCTTATGGCCGGCCAGCACTCAAAATTTGGGTTTAAATGGGCTGACTTTTCATTAAAATAATATTATTTCATTAAAAAAATGTCACATGTCACTTTCCCATTGGCCCATTTTTAAAATTTCATCCATTTGTTTCCAAATTTTCACCATACACTTGTCCCACATATCCATAGCTTAGATAAAATTCTCAGATTTATCCAAAGTCTCGGTGGAGTAATTTTTGAAATTTACACTTTTGCCCCCGTAAAAGTCAAAAATTACATTTTTGCCCCAAAAATTGAAAAATTGCCCATAGACATATTTTTCATCCCTTATACTCATACCATTCTCCAATTTGTCAAATTTGATCTAAATTCTCTCAAAATCTCAAATTTTGTTTGCGATTGGCAAAATTACGATTTTGCCCCTACACTCCAAAAATCACCAGAATTAAACTTTTTCACTTCCTATCATTAAATTATACTCCAAATAGTTAATCTTGGTCAAAAATTTCACTCCATGATCAAATTATTATCTTAGGTGGCAAAATGACGATTTTGCCCTTGAACATCGAAATTTCCAATTTTACCCCAAATGAACCCTCGAACTCCGAACAATCATTTTTAGTCATTCCTAGACTATAAAATATTAAATTTCATCCTACAATTCCTATTTGAACTAGTTCGAGGTTAAATCAATTTAAGTGTACCGTTAGGTACAATATCGGGTTTCGTCTATTCTTAGGTGCTTTTCTAGCGTAATAACATGCTACTCAATGCATGTATGTTATGACATGTATTTATAGGGTCGGGTTTTACATTATTACTTTTTTTTTATGAAAACATTGATGTTTACTCAAATATGAATTTATTGCTTATTTATTTGCTTAATCACCATTCAAATGTGTTTAGGTATTTAGATGATACTTAAGAGAGCTAGTCTAAATAGGTAATGTGTGTTCACTACACTTAAAAATGAATTTAAGTGTTTTGATGTGCAGTTAGGGTAGACATATGACTAGTTGTCACATATAGACATATAACTTAATTTAGTTGTTTCCTATAGACATATAACGATTCAATTAAGTTAAGCAATTATGTAATATCTCAACGGAGAATTACACATGCTTTAGAATTTTTGACTAGCATCAATTTGCATTAAGATTAAGAAATTAATTAGCAAACACAATTCCAAGTAAAATATTAAAAGATACCATAATCTTAGACTATTAAATTATTACTTTCACCTCAATTTGTTATTTGCACTTCTTAGATTATTATTAATTAATTAGATTACTTTTTAATTGTTTCTCAAAATTTAGTATTTGGATAAAATTAATTTGTTTTAATTTTAATAATTAGCAACAACTAGTAAACTAACTTCTCGAGGGATTGGCAAACGTATCACTGTATTAATTACTTGTTGTGATCATGTATTCTTACTCATAATCTTTGCTTGTATTTTGTATTTAATTTTGAGTACATTTCACATCACACAACATGAAAAAACCATTATGCACTATAAAAGTGCGATCCAATTTTCTTTATTTTAGATGGATCAAGAAAGCTCATTCAACTATGGAAAGATGTAAACAGTGAAGTGGAAATAGGGGAACACTCAGACATGAAGTGGTAGTTCGATAGTGAATGACCATGTTACATTTTTATGAATCGTGGTTTGGCTAGTCACTTACACATAATTTCTTGGGCCCAACTGGAAACTTCTTTATACAGTTTAAAGATACCTACACCACATCATGTGTCTAGGTTTTAGTGTTTTCATTTTTAATAAAATTAAAGTTAAGAGGTTCCCACTCATTGTGTCTATTGTGATGAATTAACTCTATAACTAGCATATGGAAATTAAATTTGAAAGCTACTGTTATCTAATTGCTGACTTTTCCTGAGCGACAACCTATCATGCAGGAAAGAAACTGAAATTTTGTAATGATTGTAACATTGTAAGATATATTGAAAAGACTATGCAACAGTTGTTTGTTTTATATACTCTATATGTAGACTAAACTAACCTAGGTAATGTTTGAGCAAGGCCCTCTGTCTCACCCAACTTCTTTAAATGTACGTGGAGTCTTCTTAACTACACTTTTAATGGTTTTACATTGTCAACTGGCACGGCCAAGCCAAGAGTGAGAGAGACATTCTATGTACAACTAATTGATGATGATGGATACCCAAGTTTTAAATTCTATATAAATATTACACATAATTACTTATTACTAATAGTTATGATAAACTTAATTAACATAATATAATTTTCTTGAACAAAATTGAACTTTATAATTAACAAAAGTTTTGTTTGGGAGGTATGCTTTAGAGAGAACTAATAGACATAAATGTGGATAATATGCTTCATTTTCAACATTATTCCTTGTTGACCTTAAAGAGTTAGTTCTCACCCATAAAAGGTCAATTTTAATTGGGATGTGTTGCTAACATAGAGACTATATCTTTAAGACTTTTATCAACCACATCTATTAGCTAGTTGATGCTTTAGAATCCTTTGTTGGCATTAAGATTTTAGGGTGGTTAGGATCAAAATATCTTTCCATTATACATTTAACTAAGAGATTACAAAATAAAGCGACATAAACATGTTTATATAGCTAAATGAAAATTTTCTGCTCAAGAATCGTACCCCGTTTTCTTCTTCCTCCTCCAACACTTGTCATGTGTTTTTATGTTTTCTTTATAGCAGAAACACTCTTTATAATTTGTATCTTTATGTTCTCTTTTAATTTTCAAAGAATTTAATGATATATTTAAAGTTAATTAATTAAGACACATGACACGCATCGGTGGATGAGATAGGCAACTTGGAACAATGCTGGGGCAAAAAATCTGTGTTTGAAAAAGAATGAAAATCCTCTTCTCTAGAATCCTATCTCGTTTCTTATTTCATCATCAACACTTACAAGGTATCTTAATTAATAAAAAAAAAAAACTTTTGATTTGATAACATGGTTTTATAAAAATAATTTTATATTGTTTTATGATATTTGTTTGATCTCTAAACAATTTTTATAATTATTTATTAATTGATTTTTCAGAGGTTATATGTAACTTTTACCTTAAAGTAAAAAAGAGTTTTTTTAATATATATATATATATTTTTTGTATTGTTTTTTTTTTGAACAGTAGTTGGAAGCACTCGCTCTAACGTGTATCTTTATGCTTTCTTTTAATTTTGAAGGAATTTAATGGTGTAAAGGTAAAGTGGCACCCATCGAAAGGCCCTTTTTTTTTTTTATTTCATTAATTAAGGCATATGATAAGTGTTGATAGATGAGACATGAAACCCGGAATAATTCCCGACCAGAAGATTTGCGTTGGTTGATGGATTGGACAAGAAACAGGGTACAATTAGGAGGTTGAGGATTTACCTATGTATATAACCCTTTAGATTATAATAAAAGATAAGGTCTAAATCATTTATCATAGATCAGTTTTAGAATTTTTCCCCTTTTGTTGGGGTAAATTAATGGAATTATACTTTTTTTTTTCGTTACAAACAATACTAGCAATATAATTGGATCCTCTGCCTTAATTATCTCTCTTTCATTTTCAACATTTCCCATCCATACCAATTAAGTCTTATGACATCAATGCAATACTATCGCATTAACAACTCGGGTACTCGGATGAATTAGTTAGGGTTTAATATTTCGTCTTTTTCACTTGCGTTGATATTATCTGTATATAATTTATATTTGAATCTCTGGTTTTTTGGATCAGATGACTTCCAATGGTGAAAATTTGGCAGTGAAATTATCTTTAATGAGGGACTTCATCTTCTTCCTCAATCATTAATTACTATATTATATATATACACACACACACAAATACAGAGTATTAATATTTGTCTACTTACCTTCTTCTAGGATTAGAGGCTTCTTTATTGGTTTCAAACATATAATGTTATGGATAATCAAGTTTGGAGGCTTCTTATCTATCTATGTCCATTGAAAGTTCATAGAAGAAAATGATAGTACGCATAAGAACAGTAGCATTGATACAAAGTATGAAACCACTTGACAAAATCTGATTACCATGCAACATCTTGAAAGATAATAGTTGTCACTTGTCAGCTATATGATACCAGATTGATTTCATACCCAAAAGAACTGTAGAGAACAAGTTGGCTAAGCTTTGGCTGCTTTGGTGAGAGGTCACCAGGTTAAGGCGGCAGATAGTGAATTATACATATTCATATCCACCAACAGAATCATGAAACAATAACCCGACCGGCCTATTATCAAGAACTTTCGGGAACATATCGAAGCAATAAATAAAGAGGTTTGGATTCGTTGTAGCTAAACTTTTGCTTTACTGGCAGTACTGGTATTTATTTGAAGTAAAGATGGTAGCTAAACTCTATGCAATAAGGCTAAACAGCTTATGCCAGCTGGTGGCTTCAAAGAAGCAAGTAGACACCCAAGGCCTGAAGCTCTTCAACTACTTTCCACCGCATTGTTTATTATTTTTTGTTTGACCACAAATTAAGGAAATGAAGGAAAGGATGAGGCCGTGGAAGAAGCCATCCGTAATATCACAGGAAACGTACGTTCCAAAGAGTGAAGTCATCAACACGACAACTTTTATGTATTATAATTTAGCTGATGATAAACGAAAGAAAGCCCGTTTGGACTTTGAATTGGACCGGGTTTCATTGAATGAAAGAATTTAAGGCAGTTGAAAACCTTTCAACTACACACCACCCTAAGTTGGTGTGAGCATTAACTCTACTCTACCCACCCCCTTACATCTCACTATCAATATATTTATATATAACCCCAGTTCTTCACCATTTTGATTATCCAAGGAATTAATTTCAGGCTTAACATGGCTAGAAGCGAGCAAGATCTCTTGTCAACTGAGATTGTCAACCGTGGGATTGAGTCCTCCGGGCCTAATGCCGGCTCCTTAGCCTTCTCGGTCAGGGTTCGTAGGCGGCTCCCGGATTTCCTTCAGTCAGTGAACTTGAAGTATGTGAAGTTAGGGTACCATTATCTGATCAGTCATGGCATATACTTGGCTACCATACCAGTTTTGGTGCTTGTGTTTAGTGCGGAGGTTGGAAGCCTTAGTAGGGAAGAGCTGTGGGAAAAGCTATGGGAAGACGCTCGCTATGATCTTGCCACGGTGCTCTCCTTTTTCGCTGTCTTTGTGTTCACGGTTTCTGTCTACTTCATGTCACGGCCTCGGTCCATTTATCTGATTGATTTTGCATGTTACCGTCCTAACGATGACCTAAAGGTGAAAATCTTTTCTCTTGCATGAATGCTTAACTAGACTACACGTATTTCTTGCTATGCAAGAAACAATTAAATCATAGATTTTGTCACTTTACAAATTTATTTACACATCCTATTACATTTTCAGGTCACTAAGGATCAATTCATTGAAATAGCAAGAAAATCAGGCAAGTTTGATGAAGGAAGTCTTGAATTCCAGAAAAGGATTCTGAAATCATCAGGAATTGGGGACGAAACTTACGTTCCCAAGGCGCTCATGTCTAGTGAAAACTGTGCAACCATGAAAGAAGGTCGCCTCGAAGCCTCCACTGTAATGTTTGGGGCACTCGATGAGCTCTTTGAGAAGACCAGGATTCGACCAAAGGACGTAGGAGTGCTTGTCGTGAACTGCAGCATCTTCAACCCAACTCCATCTCTCTCTGCAATGATCATCAACCACTATAAAATGAGAGGAAACATCTTGAGCTACAATCTTGGAGGGATGGGCTGCAGTGCTGGCATCATAGCGGTGGACTTGGCCCGAGACATGTTGCAGGCAAACCCAAATAACTATGCTGTTGTAGTCAGCACTGAGATGGTGGGCTACAATTGGTACCCAGGCCGGGTCCGGTCCATGCTTGTTCCAAATTGCTTTTTCAGGATGGGATGCTCCGCCATCCTCATGTCCAACCGGCGTCGTGACTACAGGCGTGCCAAGTACCGTCTCGAACACCTTGTTCGGACACATAAAGGTGCTGATGACCGCAGCTTCAGGTGTGTTCCTTGATCATTCTCTTGATTATTGTTTACCTGATTGTGTATATCAGCTTATGTGGGCAAAGATTAGTTTATGACAGTTATAGCTTGGTAGATGGATAAGCGCCCAATAAACACGTATAAGAATTCTGATTCAACGTCTTTCCAATAAGCTAAACTTTAATTTATGATAATTATAGACTACCAATCTACTAGATATTTATGAAATTCATATTTAGTTATGAACTAGCTATATCACGCACTCTCATTCAAACATTTGTCCTTTCTGATTCCTTTTTTCTAAAAACTACCCAACTTATTTTCCATCCATGAAAATGACACCCTTGACTATTGGGAGGTGGTCCATGGATTGCCACTCTTGTGTGTTTGCGGGCATGTGCCTGTGGCTCAAGATAGACATGCTTTATACCCTATATATTTCCTAGAATAGCCCCATAGCCCAGTCTATGGTGGTAAATATCCTTTACTGTTTAATGAACGACATGATGCCCATAGGACCTAACACCCTCTCCTATCGATGGCTATACGCAAGGAAATCTGTATGCATCAGGATAACATTTGATTTAATTTCAGTTTCTCCTGGTGAAACACCAATTTGGCAATATTACTACTAGCATTCAAGTTGGCAGAGATTCAAATCTGGAAAACAGAGTACAACAAATTAAAATCAAAACATAGTTGGAACTTGGAATATTTACAACTCCAACAATGGCTTTAACTTGGAATATTTACAACTCCAACAATGGCTTTACAATTTTGTCGCTAATTCTTAACGGAGGTTTACTCTTAAACTCTTCCTTAAAAACGAATCTTACCAAGTTATTTCTTTTTGGAAATTGAATCATTGAACTTATTTAACAGAATATTATAACTTGAATTTAAGATCCTTATCTGAACTTTTAATTAAGTTAGCATGTTTTCGATTTTTAGTTTTCTAGTTTGTTGTAATATTGTGTGTGTATATCAGGTCTGTGTACCAGGAGGAAGATGAACACGGTTTCAAGGGGCTTAAGGTGAGCAAAGATCTAATGGAAATTGGTGGCGATGCCCTCAAAACCAACATCACCACATTGGGGCCTCTAGTTTTACCCTTCTCCGAGCAACTCCTCTTCTTTGGTACATTAGTTTGGAGGCATTTTTTTGGTGGGGATAATTCAAAAGCCTCATTATCACCATCGTCAAAGCCATACATCCCAGACTACAAACTTGCATTCGAACACTTTTGTGTGCATGCCGCGAGCAAGACTGTGCTAGATGAGCTGCAGAAGAACCTTGAGCTCAGTGAGAAGAACATGGAAGCCTCCAGGATGACCTTGCACCGCTTTGGTAACACTTCTAGCTGCAGTATATGGTATGAATTGGCATATTTGGAAGCTAAAGAAAGGGTCAAAAGAGGAGACAGGATTTGGCAGATTGCCTTCGGTTCTGGGTTCAAGTGCAACAGCGTGGTTTGGCGTTCCATGCGCCGTGTGAGGAAGCCTTCCAGGAATAATCCCTGGCTTGACTGCATTGACAGATACCCGGTGGCACCTTAAGTTATGTTATGGCTTGGTTGATAATCAATAATGGGCGAATTTTCTTTTCTTTTTTTTCCTCTTGTTTATTTCTTAACTTCTATCACATGGAATAGGACAAGCACTGGAAGTTTGGGATATGGCATATTATTTTGAAACGTTTCTCGATTAATTTAATTGTATGAAAAAGTTGTTGAATTATAGTTAGCGGCTACCCTAAGACTGGTACTCTTCTTCACTTTTCTTCAACCTGGCTAGTGGCAACCATATTTAAGGTCTTCCAGGGACCAATACTTATTACATGATATTTTTGGATGTTATTTAAACTGCAAAAATCTTTGTTCTTTACAGTGCTTTGCAGCTGGCACCCGTACATGGACTTATTGCTCAAGGCCTTGAATTAATGGTAATGGACAGGGCAAACCATAGTTTCTCTGGTATCTGACATAGGACTTGGAATTCCAATTTTCATTTTTGTGGAATAAGATATTTTCTAATTCTGCCAAATTGGGAGCATTCAAATTTGAACTCTGGCTAATGTTCAAGTTGATCACATTCAAATATCAGCACTCATGAATATATTGCTGTTAACAAAGTAATAGACCTTCATATGTAAAGTCTGGGATTGAACATTGCAATTTCTTTTTTAAGAGGTAACACTTTGGGTGATGAGATGATATAGCCATGGCCGTGACGATTAATTTGAGAGCTAAACTGAAACAACTTTGGTAAATTTTTGAGTAGATAGTTCTCTGGATATGGCTGTGGTTTTTTTTTTCTGTCTAAACCGTAGATTCTAGAGGTAAGTGGAGAAGTAAATCTAGAATAACTAGAACAACCAGATCCAACTAGACGGGAAAAAATGTGAGAGAATTACCGCTGTAAGCTTGCGCTTGGTTCTTTTCAACAGAAAGCTCGTTTTCCTTTGAAACCCTATAAGACTGAAATTCCAGACTGCCCAAAAGCTCTGCATTTAACACGATAGATCAAAATGTATGGTCCTAAAGGATCTTTCGTAAGGGCACAGGTTCTTTTTTTTTTTTTTCTCTTTTTGGGGATAATTAAATTTGTTTAAATGTAGTACATCAACTAGCTAGGCAGAGGTTGCCAGCTAAGCCCTAAGAAGCATTGAATACCCACTAGATTAAAAGTTGTTGTATTAGAAGGTATTTCAAGGCACTGGTTTATTAAGGAGCATTAAATTCCGGCTTGAAAAGTTGAAAACTGGCTCTAATCTGAATTATTGTAAGCTGCCATAAGGGCCAATGCCCAATGGGCACAGCTCAGAAAGACACTGGTTGCATATGTGGCCCGCCGTGCTTTTGGAGTATGCTTTTTCATTTGCAAATTCAACCCAGACCTGGATATTGTATTATGCTGTGACAAAAAGGCATGAGGTTTTGAGTCAAGCTTGTTAACAACAATACAAAATGGAGGCTGCATGAGAAGGTAGAAGCCTCAGAGGATAAGGGCTAACAGTAGGCCATGGACTCATTCTACTCGCCAAGAATCAAGATCACCTCTTTATTAACTTCCCCTTGATGGGATCTTGAAAGTATACTTACTGGTAAATAATATTATAATAATGTCAGGATAAACCTGATATGAAATCCATCACTGTTCTACAACAATCTCACATCTAATGACCCATTGAGAAAAACTTAAATGACAAATCAAAATTCCATCAAAACCTCTATTCTCATCGTGCTTTTAGCAAGCATTCAAAGAGCACACAACAATTTTTCAGTTTTCCTCCATGATCCAATGAGCTCTAGCCCAAAGGCTTGTGCACAATTTTATTTTATATTTTTTTCCATAAAGTTAGAGGGTTTAATTGAATGTTGAACGAGCTCGTAAGAGTACTCAGCAGGATTTCGCCATAAAAAGGTGCCAACTATCCCGGACAAATACTAGGGGTTGCCAGCCAGCAATGTGTCCTTGTCCTGCTGTGGGGATTTCGATACAGTATTCTAGTGTTGATGCTTGAACAAAATTAAATTAAAAGATCTCTTCAGTCTCTATATTTTTTAATTTTATTTAATTTAAATTTTATACTTAAAATTAAAATAATTTAATTTTTTAATTTTGACAACTGCATCAATTTAGTCTCTTTCCTAATGATATCTAATTTTACCGTTAAAAGCTGATGTCAGCGATAAAGTCAATGCCGATGTATCACTTTTTGATGACGTGGAGTTGAGATGATAATATGACATGTCACGTGTCACTAAGTGATGACATGACAATGTCACCTGGTACTATATGATGATGTCACATATCAAAAAAAATTTCAAAAAAAAATTTTTGCCACATCATAGGGACTAAAGTGAATAAAAATATATAGTACATGGACTAAATTGAACAAAGTTAAAATATTAAGGGACAAAATTGAAAAAAATTTGAAAAATACAAATCTTTAACTAGATTATTGATATGCTTATTAATAAGCCAAATATTTAAGTGTAAAAGATTTATGGCGTTAAAAAACACATATAAATATTTTTTTACTTGATTATTTGATTCTAGAATATGTGGATTAATTTTTTTTTTACAAAAATTAAGTTTAAATTCTCCTTCTATAAAAAAAATTTGAAAAAATTTCATACCTGAAGTCAAATTTAGATGAATAATTTGTATTACGTTAAAATAAAATAATATAAAATGACTAAATAAATTCTTTTTTCTTCTATTTATAATAGTATAAAAATTTAAAATTTATTTAACTTAGTTTTTAACTTAAGCTAAAATCAAATAAGCAAAATATGTTAATTTAGTTTATTTTTTTAAAAAAATGAAGAACGAAAATATGAAGTTAGCGATGATTATAAAAATAATTTTTCGTTCTGACTTGTTTAATTTAGACATGACAAACCTCTTAATATAACTATAGAATTTGAGCTCCACATTTCTAATTATTTATTTATTTTTTATGTTTTTATTTTGTTTAATATTTCAAGTTATATTTTTTTAAATTAAAAATTTTTAAATTAAAGATTGCATTTATGGTTGATAAAGTTAAATATAATTGTAAATATTTGTACCATTTTATTTTATTAATGAATTTTTGTAGATCCAAATTAATAATTTAAATTTAAATTTAACAGAATTTGATTGTGGTGCTTGAATTTAAATAAAGTCATTTTATAAGAAATTTTGAGTAAATTTAAATAAAAGGTAAATTGGGTAAGAGTTGAATAATTTCAAAAGAATGTGTATTTGTAAATATTGAAAGTTGTAACTAAATCAACATATTTTATTAATTTGAGTAAATTTAAATAAAAGGTAAATTAGATAAGAGTTGAATAATTTTAAAAGAATATGTATTTGTAAATTATGAAAGTTGTAACTAAATCAACATATTTAGTCATTTTATATTATTTTATTTTAACGTAATGCAAGTTATTTATCTAAATTTGACTTTAAGTATAAATTTTTTTTAAAAAAATTTTTATAGAAGGAAAATCAAACTTAATTTTTGTAAAAAAATAAATTAATTTACAGATTTTAGAATGAAATAATCAACTAAAAATATTTATATATTTTTTAACACCATTAACTTTTACACTTAAATATTTGATTTATTAATAAGCATATCAATAATCTACTTAAATATTTATATTTTTCAAATATATTTTTTTAATTTAGTTCCTCAATATCTTAATTTTATTTAATTTAGTATTTGTACTATATATTTTTGTACACTTTAATCCCTATGATGTGGTAGAATTTTTTTTTGAAAATTTTTTGATTTGCCACGTGGTACTAACATGTCAATATATCAATACCATGTCATCGTATAGTGCCACGTGGTATTGCCACGTAATCACTTTGTGCCATGTGGCATTCCATGTCATTATCTCAATACCACATTATCAAAAAGTAACGTGTTATCTGTGACGTTAGTGATGACGTTATCTTTTAACGATAAAATTGGATACTGTCAGGGAGAATGACTAAATTAATACAATTCTCAAAATCAAAGGATTAAATTACTTTGATTTTGAGTATAGAGATTAAATTGAACAAAATTGAAGAGTATAGAGACTGGATAAATTTTTTGACCAATAAAATTGCTAAACATGAAATTCTTGACAGATGGTGTGATATATCCTGTTTCTCAAACTCTACATGATGAAATTACGCCTGCAATGAGTCCTCACATTTTTAAGCTATACAAGATGTTTGAGCAATTTTCTTGAGGAACTAATTAAATAAGACCCAGAATCAAGCGCCAAAAAAAAATAATCCAATTTATCATTGCTTTCATCTATGCATATGTAGCCATTTCAAGAGGTCAACCTTCAAACCCAACAAAATGCATTGCACCATTGTAAAGGTAACTATTTTCAGGCTACACACTAAAATTTCTTTCTGAGAAAAACAAAAAGCCTGAAACTTAGATCTAACCCCACCACACCTGACATGATTACAATACTTAGTTACTACTCACATTTATAACCATGTGCTTGTCATGTTAAAATTGGATTCCAGGATTTTGAACCTAACTAATTACTAATCATGCCTCTTCTCCAAAAACCATAGACTTCAAATCCAAAACCACTCATTTCCAACTACAAAAGCCAACACAAGGCATACCCAAGTCAAAGTACTTGTATATATTTTATGGTTGGTTTTCTAACAAAGTTAGTCAAATCAAATTAATTGAGGCCCTTTGAAGGGTAAAGCTCAACAACTGGTGTAAAAATAAAAAAGACATTGAAAAAAAAATTGTTTTGTATGGTTCTTTTATGGTGATGTTTAGCATAAATAATCATGTGTGGAAACCAGGGTGATCATCAGTTAGCTTAGGTCATGCACGGTTGTGGAGGAAGCTTTAAATGCAACGCGGCACTTACTAGCCAGGTAGGACTGACCCATCTTTCCCCAAAGACGAACTTCCTCAGAGAAGCCTAAACCAACCCCATTTCTACGAAGTCAAAACTTTCTTACTAGTAGAAAAAACGACATAGCCTTATTAAAATTTATTTGATTGCTAAAAAGAAAATTTTATTGACTGAGGGATGGTCTTGGGGCTGGAATATCTACGAGAAAAGGGTACTCAATGCGGTAGTTGAGTGTGTTCCCAGTTTTTTCTCGTGGAAATTCCACGAAAGGAGACAAATTGTCTTTAAATTTGTGTTGCATTTGTGTACCCAAACATGGTTAAAAAATTACTACTATAATATTTCATTTTTTGAGCCAAAATGTCAAGACAATTATTAACATCTTTACTGTCCGTTTGAATACGATCAGTTTTATAGATTTTTGGTACCTTTTCGATACAAGGACATGCTTTTTTGGGTTCTTGCCTGGATTTTTCGTATACTAAAAGCTTTAATTTCTTCTACCAGAGATAAAAAGAAAACAAAAAAAAAAAAGAAGAGAGAGGCAAATATAACAAAAATTAGAGGAGAAAACATTTGATTTTTTTACATGTAATTATCAAGTTGGGTTAAGAATATGGAAATTCTATCAATCATTTCAATTTCTTTTTTAAAATATAACAACTGATTACATATGTATTTCTTGTATATTTATTAATGGTCTTTTTCGTGGGTTGAATATCTAAATTAGATGTTTACAAGCATCCTATGAGATAATGGTTATTTTTTTTCAAAAAGAAATTATTAAAGGCTTCTTGGAAATGGCTATGTAACAAGGAATTTAATAATTCGATTATGAATAATTTGGGATTTCCTTCTTCTTAAAAAAAATTGTGAGTTCTGTCTTAATTTTTTTAATTAGATATACATTTATTTAAATCTACTTGGGGAATGCAAATCTTCTGCCTCTACTTCCTGCTCCTTTCTCTGCCCCAGCATCAATCCATGCATGGCTGCCTATTTTTTTTTTTCAAAAAACAAATGGTTGCTCCTTGAGTTTAGACACAATAAATTTTTTTGTTTCTTTTCATAAATCTTATGGTATCGTCTTCCAAATTTATGTACGAATATAAAAAAATAAAAATTTAATTGTTAAGGCATCTTCTTAAAAAATAAAGGGTCATTCATACAATGTGACGTGATGCACTTGGAGAAGCACCAAAGGGGAGGGCGCTGCTAGGAAACTGCATTTTCACAAGTTGCATCCTTGAATTCGCACAGCTTTTTTGTTTATATTACAAGAAGAGAAGAAGGAACATCATTTTCTTGATGAATGGTGCAGGTGCTTGTGGTCTTAAATCACTCTCTCTCTCTCTCTCTACATATATATATAGTCATAGGCACAGCAGAAAATTTCCACAAATTCAAGGAAAAAAAGTGTGGAGACAGTATGACATATAGCTACCAAATTCCCTCACCAAGAAAGAGAGTAGAGCAATATCTTTTTCCACATAATAAACAAGGTTCTAGAGTGATCAGGGACAGCTAGTTCTAAACTCATGCATGGTATGAAATTGACACATTTGTTCACTTTAAGGCATTGATTATCATGTAGCTGGTTGTCAAGAAAATGACTTGTGATCTCGTCGGCCATACTACTTTTTTAAGTGTATTAAGGACAATGCATGTTTTGAATTGATCCATTGTCGAATACACCTTTTCCATGGAGTTTCTTATTTATTTCCGGGATGTTTCTGTTCTCAAAGCATGGGCCAAGTTACAGTATTCTATTGGGTAGGGAGGAAAGAAGGTTGGAAGAGAAACCCCAATGAGAAGGATTGGAAAGGAAATTTGTCATCCCTCTAAGTTATGCTTGGATCATGACAAATTGGTAGTTGAGAGCTTATCTTGATGCTAGTTACACTGCACACTCTTTATCTAAAAAGAAGACAAAAACTTAATCAAAATGTGACCCTCAATATTAAATGTTTTTCCCATTTATAGAAGAATTAAGATTAATTCATCAATAACGACAAATGAAAAATGAGGGAAATTAATTAATTCTGTCCTTAGTTATTTTTCCTCCCCTTAGTATCTTGTTGGAAAAGAAGCCCATCATTAATTAACTCCTTGGCATATCAAACTTCTCTATTTGGGACAAAGAACAGTACCTTAGCCTTACTAATCTTCTGTCAAAATTTCCCATCATCAGAGATAACAGCAATTGGTTGGAAAAATTGCCGGCCACCTCACTATTTCATTTTCTATCTCCTTTTCCATGAAAGTTCCGACTAAACACCCCTGTTGACCACCAAAACCGATTTTTTAAACACAATTATTTTACAAGTTTACCTTTCTAAATTTTCCTTCAAATTGGATATTAAATCCAGCAGGATTGGTAGGAAATTAAGGTATCCCAACATATATCAATATCCATAAGATGCCATCATAACTATGCCTTTCAAATGCAAACCTAACCTTTTCCTTTTGTTTTTTCTAACAATGAGGAAATTCTCTTTACATGACGATAAGTTTTGGCAGCTTAGAAGTAGAAACCTTCAATCTGAAGACCATATGAGCTTGAAAATTCAAGTTTAATCAGTAATTTACCCCTTGACTATATCGTTCCCATGCCTTTAATCAGCAATCTCTTAAGTCAAAGCAAAAGTTGGTTCTTCCAATTTATTTTTTAGCGGAGACGAATTCGTATATGCAATTGGTCTAATTATTAGAGTAGTTGACACGCGCAATGGAGCAATGGCCAAAGCCACAATGCAGTCAATAATCATATTTAAATATCAATATTATAATATGCATACTTATCTGATAAGGAACTTGGTTTTGCTACAGTTTTTCCGTTTTGTCAACTCCATGTACAATGATGAAGAAGAAAAATCCTGCACCTTTTTTTAATGAGTCAACCCATTAGTTAAGCAGATAGACAAGGCATTGTAAGATCTCTGACACAGTACAAGAGAAAGGAACCTGATTGTACGAATTAATTAAGTAGAACTTCGTCTCAAAGATGAAAACTTTATGCATTGACCTCAATCGAGAAACACGAACACATGGTATGAAGATCATGGTCAAATTTTATTTATATATGTAGCCATGGGAACGCAAAGAATTCAAAGCTGTCTTATGCTAACTAAGCCTTAAAGAAATTTTTATTTTACATGAATAATGCTGCCAAGTTCATCATTCATGAGTCACAAAGAGAGGAGAAAAAATAATTAAAGGAAGTCAAGATTAATTTATTAATTTTATCAAAATTATGTGTATATTAATCAATAACGAGACTTTTCCCCAAAAATAAAAAACATAAAACTAGCGATGAAAAATTTAACTAATTAATTCTGATTTGATGATATTTACCAAGTACGAGAAAGTATAGGAATGTAACAGTGACATTGGTAGCAGTTGACAAAGGAAATTAAGGGGCGGAAAACAAGGGACTACTGTTGAACCTAACAAAATTCACTTAAATTATTGAGTTACAACTTACAAGGAAATCCATCTGGTCATTCCTCATCTGCCTCTATAAATAGTCAACCAGACTCTCAGTTCCAACACACCAACACAATAAGATAAGCTAGTCCATTGCTGTAGTATCATATATTCGTATATACCAATATGGCTTGCGAGCAGGGCTACCTTAAATTATCCAGAGTTGGGATTATAGGGGCTGGTATTAGTGGAATTGCTGCTGCTAAACAGCTCTCCCGTCAAAATCCAATTGTTTTCGAGGCCACTGATTCAATAGGTGGCGTTTGGAAACATTGTTCATTTGCTTCCACCAAACTCCAAACCCCTCGATGTGACTTTGAGTTCTCGGATTATCCTTGGCCCCAAAGGGATAATTCGAGTTTCCCTTCTTACCTTGAGATCCTGGATTACTTACATAATTATGCTACGCACTTTGATGTGTTGAAGTTCATCAAGTTCAATTCCAGGGTGGTGGAGATTCGGTACATAGGTGACCGAGAAACAACCACCTTGGATGTGGCGCCTGGAGAGTTTGGATCTCTTTTGAGAGGCCATCCTGTCTGGGAGGTCGCTGTGGAAACTAATCCATCAAAAACTGTTGAGGTTGTTCTCTAGACATCATATCACTCATTTGCACCACTCGTAAACTTATATTTTTCATTTTCTTCTTCACTTTTCTTGATGATTTGGCATGCTTGTTTCACTTGGAAATCCTGCATGTTTCGACAGGGGCATGGGGCTGCTGTCTTTTCCTAGTATTGAATTATTTATTTATTTATCGTATGAACTTCCTGTCCAAGTGCATGTCGTCGCCATGTCCTTCAGTTGATGAGTTATTAAACACAAAAGTAATCTTTGTGGTTTTCATATCGCGATCGCTAGTAAGTCAATTAGTTTTTCCTGACATACGTGTTTTTTTAGTCACGGTCTGAAAGGTTTAAAATTCTTAGCCAGCCCTTAAAAAAAAAAAAAATCTTAGCTAGACCTGGTGGAAGTTGACCCGAGATTCTTTGTACCTATCTATGTACAACAAAACGTTTTTACATGTTATAATTAATGCTTGACACCATTTATTCTCTCGATCCTGTTCATAATTCTGGACTTGTTGGAACTGCAGATGTATGCTTTCGAATTACTGGTGGTATGCATTGGCAAATACGGGGATATACCGAGAATGCCAGTTTTCCCTCCCAACAAAGGCCAAGAAATTTTCAGTGGGAAGGTTATGCACACCCTCGAGTACTCTAAACTTGATAAAGAAGCCGCCCGTGAGTTGTTGAAAGGAAAGAAAGTTGCAGTTGTCGGTTATAAGAAATCAGCCATTGATTTGGCTACTGAGTGTGCAGAGGCAAACCAAGGTATATATATACATATACGTATGTATTGGAGTAAATATACAAGGTTAACTAGTTACATGCATATACCAACACTATATATAAAAAAAGAAAAGTATTTAGAAGTAGCCAAATAGGAGACAAACCCTAATTTGACTGACATCCAACATAAAGTCACATGCATGCTTCTCTATAGCAAGGTAAGCAGACTGGTCAACAAAGCCAAAGAATCATACTAAAATGTCAACTGAGGATTTGATTTCTGACATGCATGCTTCCTTAGCAAGGTAACTACACAAATTTTTTCCAGATAATTAGCCACTTAATTAAGCTTACTATCGTATCTTTCTTTTTTTAAAAAAAATTATGTTTAAAATTAAATCTCTACTTGAAAATCTTGAATTGTATGCTAATTTATTTTTCACAAAATTTAACGTATTTTATTGCTTAAAGCCTGCGATTTTTAGATACCCCGATTGCTTAATATATAGTCATAAAATGCATGCTAGCTAGATTGAGGTTTGGTTCTAGAATGCAACGTGATTTTGACTGCCTGGCTTTATTTTATCTTTGTATCTTGACGCTTTTGCTTCGCATGTTTTGTTAAAAAAGGACCTGATGGACAACCATGTACAATGGTGATAAGGACTTTACATTGGACCGTTCCAGCTTACTGGATTTGGGGTTTGCCCTTTTTCTTGTTTTATTCAACAAGGTCTTCTCAATTTCTCCATGAAAGGCCAAACCAAGGGCTGCTCAGGAATTTGCTTTGCCCTCTTTTGTCTCCCATGGTAACTTAACTTCCATTTCTTCATCTACCACTTAATTTTCTCTTTTCTTCCTTATTTCCATCATGTCTTAATCATTGCTACAATCTTGTATTATATCTAATTATTTACCATCTATAGCTGTTAATTACTTCCTTTTGTTACCGAGCAAAAAAAAAAAAAACATCTTTTTGTATTTTTTATGCAGCGAAATGCAGTTTCCAAGTTCATAGAGTCGTATTTGGTGTGGAAGCTTCCACTAGATAAGTATGGACTGAAACCAGATCACCCATTTGAGGAGGATTACGCCTCCTGCCAGATGGCTATCCTACCTGAAAATTTCTTTTCAGAGGCAGACAAGGGAAAGATATTGTTCAAAAGAGCATCGAAATGGTGGTTCTGGAATGGTGGGCTTGAATTTGAGGACAACACCAAAATAGAGGCTGATGTTGTACTTCTTGCTAGTGGTTATGATGGGAAAAAGAAGATCCAGGATCTTCTGCCTGAACCTTTCTCGAGTCTGATAGTAGACTCCACTGGGCTCATGCCCTTGTACAGGTATACTAAAATATTAGGAAAAGATCGATGGGATCACATATGTTGCTTTTCCAGAATAACTAAGATCTTTTGAGCTGATAAAGTATATATGTTACTTTTGCAGGGGCACAATCCATCCGCTGATTCCAAACATGGCATTCGTGGGGTACATTGAGAGTGTTTCGAACCTGCATACAGCAGAGATAAGATGCAAATGGCTGTCTAGACTGGCTGATGGTCTATTCAAGCTTCCCAGCATTGAGAAAATGCTTGACCAAACTACCAAAGAAATGGAGATCATGAAGAAAACAACTCGTTTCTACAAGAGACATTGCATTTCTACTTTCAGTATTAATCACAGCGATGAGATTTGTGAAGAGATGGGATGGAAATCCTGGAGGAAGAATAACTGGTTCCTGGAAGCTTTTGCTCCTTACAACAGTCAAGATTATGGAGAAGACAAATAAACTTGATAGATGTTGATTAGTATATTCCATCTTAGGCTGCAGCTAAAGAATAAAATAGTTTATCTATCATATATGTCCTGCAGTGACAATATAATTCCTCATCTACCTTCACGTATGATGTACTGAGTTTTAGTTAACAATGAAATTTAGAATAAAGGAATTAATCTTAATGCTACGTTGGTCGTCATGTGATTTTCTTTTATTATTAATGTGTAGAACTGCTGCACATGTTTGATTGAGGGTCTAATTAATACTATTATAATCCAAACTTATTATGAGAATATTAACTTTAAAATAAAGAAAATGACGAGGAATATCCTTCTTTAATAAGGGCATTTCAAAAATAATCATCAAAATAAATTTAACTGTTTTTAGTCATATTTAACCATGACTTGATAAAAATATCATTGAAACTATTTTAAATAAATTAAACTATTTATTATAATGTATCCACATTTGTGTTTTCAATTTCGCTCTCTCACCATCCCACTCTCTCTAATTTTATCGATTTCTCTTCGGCATTTTTCTGCTATGCTCACGATTTCTCTCTCTCGTACTTTTAGATTTCTTTTTAATGCGCTTTCAATACACCAAGTGATGGTTTTGATGTGCTTGGATGGGTGACAATTTAGAGAATTTGATTTTTAAATATTTTGGATAAAATAAAAATGGTAAAAATGATTACATATGTTTGAAATAACTTTTAATTGGATCAATTCGGAACTTAGACACCAATAAACTCAATAATTTAAAATTTATAAACTTAGGTTTTCAAAGAATTTTTTTTTCAATTTTTAGTTGAAATAGGTGTTTTAGATAAAAAAAATTTGTATTTTAATTTATGAAAACATGTTAGAAACACTTTAATTGATGCTAAATTGTCAAAAAAAAAAAACAAAAAGAAATGAAGAGAGTTGAAAGGATTTGAAGTTTTGATTTGTAAGTAACAATAACATTTTAGGCCTTAAAGTGTACAAAATATTTTTGAATATGACGTGTAATAATAATATTTTTTCAACATGGCGTGTAATAATAATATTTTTTCAACATGGCGTGTAATAATAATATATTTTTTTCATTATGGCGTGTAACAACTTTTTTTAATTATGACGTGTAACATATTTTTGTACATGACGTGTAACAATAGTATTTTTTTTAACATGACGTATAACAACTTAATTATGTCGTGTAATATATTTTTGTACTTGACGTGTAACAATATAACCATAACGTGTAATATATTTTTGTATACGACGTGTAACATCATGACGCGTAATTTCATTAAAGGTAAATTTATCCAACTTGATTAAAAATAGTTAAAATTATAAAGAGAATTATTTTTTAAAACATATAAGAGTTATTTTTAAAAATACCCCTTTAAAATATTAAGACTTCAACCAGCTAATATATATATATAAGTTTATTGTATTAATCATATCTACATTCACAAAGGCAAAAATGCTATTTAACTTTTTTCCTTTTAGTAATGTAAGGAAGTCCAAGGAGAAGGGAGCATACCAACCTTATACTTTAACTACCCTCTTGAAGAAGACCGGGTAACAAGGGACAACTATGGCGTACTCTATGACTTTGTAACATAGGGTTAGCTTAAAGTTCACGCGGAAATTAACATAGGGTTATACTTTGAATTGTCACACGGTGATAAATTTAAATTAATATTTATATAGTCATAGTCAGTTAATTAATTGAATTATATTTTTTTTAAAAAAAAAAATACGAGATAATTATAAAAAATATAAATTTTCTTCTTTTTTCTAAAAAAAATTCTTGACCAAATGATTAATTTTCATTTATAAGTTGCAGGTTTGGCAGGTGGGGCATCTTGACAATTTGATGTTCATAAAATAGAAAATATAAAAAAGATGGTGAATCTGCTGTCAGTTTTGGAAATTTGTGACTGAATACACTGAACCTTGGATTAATAAAATGGTAGTTACAAAAGAAGGGGAAAACAAAAAGCATACTGCAAGCGTTATTGGGGAAAACTGAAAATAATTGGGGTACATGATCATGATGAGGAATATTATCTCAACGTGCATGCCAGGAATTGAGATTTGATTGAAACCATGATGGAAGATCGGTTGAAGAACATAAAGATACTTTCACACTGGAGTCAAGGTCTTTCTGTTCTTCTTTCTTTTCTAGTGGGAGGGTGTCGTAGGAAGAGAAACTTTAATTTAATACAATGGGTTGAGTTAATGTAAACTGATGGTTACAAATCGTTGTCGTGATCGATTAATGAGGCAGAGTTGAAATTTGTGGTCAAATAAGCATGCATGAACTGATCTGGCAAATTGGGAATAGCAGCTTAATACTATGTATCCTGGCTTTGACGCTTGCCCTCCTGCATGGCTGCTTTTCGACAATTGGACCGCATGTAAAGCTTAGCTGCCTCTATCCCAATCCACCCCTTTTAGGACTCTTCTTCCTTTTTCTCTTCTAACAACTAGACTACACGAGCGGAGGAGAGCAGTTGTCCCTTTTCCATAAACTCTTTTTTTGTTGAAATTAATTGAGGTTTTATCTCAAATTTATGGGATGACAAAGACTTCACCATTTTTTGTACTACAATCTCAATAAAATTATTTAATACATATAATGCAGCTATTATTGTATATATATACCTGCTATGTAGCAAAAAATAAAATAAAAAAGTTAGAATCACTGTACAATTACTTATTAGTTACGATTATTGAATATTCATAATAGATTTTACTCTTTCTTAATTACTATTACTTTTTAATTCGTATTGGTTGTGAACTATTAAACTGCTATTTAAGTCATAATCATATGATTAAAATATATAAAAATAGCTTTTAAATTTGTGGTCCTATTCGAAAACAAAGTTTCATTTTTAAATAATAAACAGATAATTATAATTATTTGTAAATTTGATTTATTATCTTCACTATATTTGGCCAGCATGAATTGTACCATCTATATATAGAAATTTCAATCCTTTGCCTGCAATGAAGATATGGAATTAAAGGCATGCAGCTGTAAAACTAGAAGAAGAAATGAGAAAATACATAAAATTGTTGATATTGGAAAACTGGTAAGAGGAAAAAGCAGAGTTCTCTCGATACATTTATTATCCTCAATGGCCTGCCACCGTTCACATATTTGCAAGCCTTATTAGATATAACACTAGTAGTAAAATTAGAAAGTAGGGGAGAAAGGGACCGAAAATGAAAACAAAAGGGAACCAATGCCAAAGATTTGATTAAATAAAAACATAATCAATCCTTGTCAAGTGATCAAGCCAGCCACTCTCCATCCATTCCTTCAATTTCTCCAATGTCCATGCTGTTCATCACAACAATATAGGACATCAGAAGGAAAAAAAGGGTTAGTGAACTCATAAAATATGACCAACTTTCTATGGCAATGGAATTAATAAACTTTGTGTACACATTAGACTCCACAGAATTGAGAAAATCTTCTGGACTGGTCCAATTGACCCAAATTCTATAAGAAAGCCCATATCCCAAACTTAAATGGGCCTTTCTTGGGCTCTTTCAGCATTGAATTTGGGTAAAGACATTGGCATCTAATCGATCAAGTTTTATATTTGTGAAAAATAAAAAGATGAAGCTTTATATGGTTTAATAGAAAAAGAGGTAAATTGACCCTTTTCTAGATCAGAAATTGCAACTCAATTGGATTTCAAGTAACTCTAGTCTTCCATCGAATTCAACTGAGCTCTGATGGAATTTACCAAAATGCTGAGGACCAACATATTTTGACTTTTGCTAACAGTTAAGTTGCCATTGTATGGAAAGGCATGACATGAGAAACAGTCCTAATTGATTCTTTCTGAACTTTTTATTTTTTAAATTGGATTCTTACCAAGGTAAGGCAGGATCCTGGAAGTAGTCATCAGGGCAAAGATCATTGAAATGCTGCTGCAAGCAGCTGTCATTTGCATTCAACCAGGCAGGGAATTCCATGACTTGATCAAATGGTTGATACCCATCATCCTCAGCTTTCACTTCAGGCCCAAGTTCCATAGTCTTCAAGAACTTGAACCACCATGCTGATGTTACCAAATTCATTGTGTCATTCCACTCCATTTGATGCTGCTCTCCTAATGATCTGATCTCTGCCATTTCCTCATCATTTATCGCTTGATGCAGGCCTCCCCCACCGTAGGATTCAGCTAAATCAGCCATAGCTGTAGGCCCCACTTCATGTGATATTGCAGCTGAAGCAACTTCTTCAGTTACAACGGATAAAGTTGGGGAAGATGATGATGATGGAGATGAGGATGAGTAGATTGATGGGTTGTTGCTGTTATGATAAAGGGTGGTATCTATGTTGTTGAAATCATGAAAGTTTAGGTTTAGACCTAACGGTTGGTTTGGTAGAGTGAAGTTCAAAGTGTCTGTGGCAGATGGGAAAGGAATTGGAGAAGCAGGCCAAGAATATGGATTTGGGGGAGGAGGAGGAGGAAGAGGAGGGTAACGTTGAGAGCAAGATGAATAGGAAAAATTTTCTAAATTATATGTAGAGAAGTTGTTTGTGTTTGATGGGTATATTCTAGGATTTCTCCTTGACTTTTTCTTTGATTCTTGTTCAAAAGGTGGTGGAGATGAAAGATGAGAGGTCTCTGAAGATTGCTGTTGTTGTAGCCCTTGTTGTTGCTGCTGCTCATTGGCTTGCTTCATGGCAGCTCTGTGGAACTTGAGTGCAGTGACAATTTCTCTCCTGGCCTCTGCCATGTTAAGCAGCCTTTCTTGGTAAGGCCTGCTGGTGTGAAGTCTCCTCCGAACCTGCTTCTTCTGTTGTTGGGGTGGTTGGGGTTGCTGGGTCTGTGGTGTTTCACTAAAACCTTCACCAAATTTGGCCAAATTTTGGCCATTAAAACCGTCAGCATCAACAGAGCCAGGGTCTTTGGGGTTCATGGGGTCTTTGGTTCTGGAAGAGGTCAGTTGTTTAACAAGGCTACGGATATAAGCACCAGAGAGATGAGGCTCTTCTTTGAGTTTGCTAATTTTATCAATTTCCATTCCTTCTTTCGTTTCTTGCTTGGAAGATCGACCTTTCATATCTCACCCTTTCTTTTCTTTTTGAGGTACGAGTATTGTGTATGAGTCTCTCTCTCTCTCTCTCTCTCTCTCTTTCTTTCTTCTTTTTCAACTCAGGACAGTAGAAAGAGAAAGTCGGTTGGAAGAATCATGGGTTTTCCCTCAAATATTCTGAAAGACAAAGTACACAAAGCAGAGACAGGAGCAGAGGCTGATCCGGAGTAGACCGGAGGCCCTCAAGGGTTGTTATAAATACTAGCTGAGCAGTGTCTAGGGTTTTTAAATTTTTTGGATTTTTCCTTGTTTTGGCAATCAACATTTGTTACCGTTTTATTGCATGCTTTAAATGGGCGGTTACGACCTCTCGTTGACTAAACTGCCCCCTTCTTTCAACTACATTTACCAGAACCTTTCCCCCTCGAAGCTTTTAAATGAAAAGTGAAAACCATTATCGACTCATTCTCATCCAATTGTAAAATCATACCAAACAATACCCACATATTGGATACCCTTGTTGTTTTTGGATATCTTAACTCTAATTTTATTAATTATTTATATTAACATCTAAATATCTTAAACATTAATCATTAAATACTCGTACTCAGTAATTGTTATATTAAAATAAATTTAAAATCAATATTTATATATCTTATTAATGAAAATTAATTAAAATTAGTTTACAAGAGAATAAATTAAAGTTTAAAATCATATTTAGAATAATTAATGAATCTTAGTGATTAATATACTAATTAGAACGAATTTATAAACAAAATAAAATTTAATGTTAAAAATAATTATTTATAAATAAATTTGAATAGTAAATATTCTCAAAACCACTACTCAAAAGTTTTATTTGAATCTATAATAAATAGTAGTTTTACTACTCAAACTTTATCTTAATCATAATATAAAGTATTTTAATTTTACTTAATCAAATTAAATAATAAAAAATACCCCGATTACAAGATATCCATATACATCCTTACGGTCAAACTACAACAACCATGACCTTTTATTACAAAATTTTGCCAAGTCTACTTTTTTGCATACTGGTAAGAAAATGAAGTAAGATTACTTTCAAGTTTAAATCATTTGCATCCAATTAAACAGTTTGAACAGTAACTTAAATTATTTAAATTTACCAGACAAATTGAGTGGCTTGTATTGAGACAAATATAGCAGACAAACTTCACTGAATCTTTAGAGCAACTTCTGTAACTATATTCATGCTGGCATGATCAAAACCACTGAATAATACATTGCTTTCTTAAGCTTGTGGTACCTCCATTATTTTAAAAATGACATATACTACAAGCTAGTAAGATATATATATATATATATATTATTTGGCTGAAAAAAAAACAAAAATAAATTGTGATAATGAACTTAAATATATCAGAATGGGGGATTTGGTTGTTGGTCCTCATTATACCAAAGGGGACAGCCTCTGACTCGTATATAGGATTTAGAAAGATGAAAAAGAGAAGAAGCAAGGTCTCTTTGGTAATTGGATTCATTTTTTATGTTTTAGCTTTGTAATTTTCTTGATTTACTGGTCGTGAGTTACAAACGGAGGGCATTATAGGTAAAACAATGAATAGATGGGTTATTCTGGTATCTTGTCTGCATGTACGATGGGACCAGGCTAGGAGAAACGTCCGCAAAAGCCTGATAGAGAGACTGACAGAAGAATCTTCATTACTGTTGTAACCTTCTCTTTTATATATTTGAGAAAAGAAGAGAGAAATTCCAATATTTCTGTTTAAAACAAATTGTTGGACATGATCTGAGTCTGTTCATGAAACAGAGAACTTGGACCTTTTGGAAGGGCATTCTACAGCAAGTTAAAGACAGGAATGCTCCATACCATCCTCATTTTCTTTACCCCTTACAAAACTATTCCTCAATCTTGCTGCTGCCATTTTCACTAAACCATCTTTTTCTTTTTACTTCAATCTTCTTACTCCAATTGGAGGTGGCAGCAGAGCCAGAGGCATGGCTTCTGCGCCTTTTATCAGAGCTTTCAGGCACCAATAAAGCCCAGAGAAGAGATATTATTACTGCTGTCAAGCGTAGTAATAAACAAATCAGCTGCTGTATTTAAGAAAAATGTGAAACATTGACAGTTATGTGTAGACTTAACACCTCATTTTAAATTTGGAACTGACATATGACACTGTTTGTCCATCCACGTAAATTGTTGTCTATATAGGGAGCAAATTTAGCATGTTTCTGGTTAGAGAATTATGAAGCTTCAAAACCAATCTGGGAATAAAAAATGTTTGTCAAAAGATTATGCTATATGGACTACTGTCTTAATTCCCACTAACCTGAAATTGCACTATATTAAGATATCAGAAAAAATCATTCTGAATTCAAGTGCTTACCTCATCATTATGGCCTAGGGATGGAAGCAATCAAACCATCTGATCATCTGCGTACCTGATACCTTTCAAAACACCAGCTTTCTCGTTAGTAAATTTTCTTGTACAGAAATAATGCATGCTAATGATTGTTGGAAAGTCAGTGCTGTGTCAAAGCATAGCTAGCTAGCTACTTGTAAATTGAATTAACAATTTGTATAAGCTAAAAGCTTATGATCGAAAGCCTGTCTTTGCATAAGCTAACTGACTATAGATGCATTATTAGGTGCTCACTCCTGACTTTTTTATATGTCCAATCTTCCAGGATGGTTGAGCAAGCAGGAAATTATAACCTGATCATGCAATGTCTTAACCCCAAAGGTAAACTGGCAGAACTACAAACACAACAAAAATGGAAAGGAAAATAATTATATACGACGAAACATCCAGATGCAAAAAGATTTGTGTAACCATAGGCTTACTTACAAGTTACACCTGAACAGACAAAGTTAGCTAGGATAAAAATAAAATTTTAGAATAGGAACAGAATAAAATATGGAAGAATTAATAAGGAATATGGAGAGATATAATAGAAAGAAATAAACTATTAACTTAATAAGATGCATGAAAGAGAGAGAGAGAGAGAGAAGCACAGGCCTGATCGTGTGAAGTGGATAAAGATGCATATGCAAATATTATGACTTTAAGGAGGCTTTCTGTTTTTCTGATAAGAAAAACCAGCTTCCACCAATCCCTTCACGCGCGGAAATTGCAGCTCAGATGAAAAAGATTGCTTTCAACGAATCACGTTTACACAGCGCAACACCACCACCCCTGCCCACCATCCCATATGCTTCCATTTCTCTCTCTCTGCCTTTGGATTCCATTCACACCAGTGCTGCCCCTGTAAAATACTTATGTCTTTACCCTTTTATCCTTTTACAAGAAAACAGCTCTACTACCTATAGCACCCGCACAAGTTTGGGGATAAAAACAGTGAGGCTTTTCTCTTGAGCAGAAAAATTTATTCCCCAGTGTTTTTCTTCTTTCTTTTTGGGTCTCAGTTGATAGCTGTGACCATGCAGCAACCAGGTCTGCTACTCTTTGCTCTCTCTTTTATCTGTCTGTCCCTGCTACTACAGTAATTCTCGGGGCCCCTTTAATTAACTTCCTTAGTAAATGTATGCTAAGTCAATAATGCTTCGTTACTGTTTCTCATGCATTGCCATCTGTACCACAATTTCAGCCATTAACAGCTGTCTGGATTTCTCTTTGTAGTGGGTAATTCCCTTTCATGAAAAATTGAGCATCTGAAACTAACTGTAACCAGCTAGGGAATTTTTAATGGGGTTGAATTTAGAAGATGGTAATTTTCACCCATCACGTCAAAAACCAATCACCTCTTTTTCATTAAATTAAATCCACTAGTATTTGTTTTGCTTTCAAGAATCTAAAATTTTTCAGATTCAAAAGAAAACATTAGTACTCCGCAGATATTAATAAATTCACATGCATTTCAATTATATGAATTTGGCCAAATATGTGAAACTTCTATTGCTATTAAAATGCACAATAAAGTGAAGGTAGCTAGGACTGGCATGGAGAAATTGGTGAGCAGCAGACTGTGGAGTCCCAACTGGTACTTTGAATTCTTGATATGTGGATAAACTCGGAAGGCTGCTGGATTGGCATTTTAGGAGGTGATTCCATGAGCATATATATATTTTTTTCTCTAACCCTTGATTATCCAATTGCCCTGAGAATGGGGTGGGACCGCATGTAAGGACTGACGGACATGATGTGACCGGTCATAATCAACGGCTATTTCCCACTGGGGGTGGGGTTGGGTGGGGGGAGCATTCCCAACAAAGGGTGCCACGTGGTTGGGGCTTTGAGGCTCCAATCAGAGGGAGGTTGCCACGTGGGAATGCACGGAAAGGGACAACAACTTGGCAGCTGGCCAGCGCCGAAAAAGCCTGCACCCATCCCTCCCCCTCTCAGTCAATTCCCCGTTTCACTATCCTGTTCACTACTGTTTTTGTGGTGTTGTTGTAAAGTTAATGCGTTTACATCCAACTCCTTCAAAAATCCGAAAAAGAAAGCTAGTTATTCATTTTCTTGATCCTGAACATATTGCCATAGAAAGAAAAACCCAAGTATGCAATTTTTATGTAAAACAAGGGGAAAAACAGAATTCCTATAAACAACAAATGAATGCAAACCTCACAAGTCATGACAACCACCATACTTGACCCACTACAATTCCAAAACCGTTTTGTTTGAAAAAGTCTGTTTGCCTATCTTCAGATGGGATTGAAATTTGATGATTGCCTGAACCATTATCCTATTCATTTTGGAGTTCTATCTCATTTTTTCTGTCGGGTTCTTAAGTTATTTATAGCTCCTTCCACGAATTGAATTCTACTTGCGGACCATACAGGATCCTGGTAAAAAATACACTGGACAATGCCATTAGGAATGCCTTAAAATCGATTTCCAATTTGAATTTGACTTTCTGGTTAAGGCATATCCTGCCCCATCTCTCTCCCCCCACGCGTGCTGGTTTTTCAGTGTTATTTAATAATCCCAGCTATCTCTTTCGACTTAATATTGTGGTAAAATATTGAAATCTGTCACTCATTGAATTTAGAAGCAGGGGTGGGGGCGTCCGTCCTCTCAGATGATTCAGCCCCTCACGCTGTTTTTCCTCTCCATTTACCCTCCAAAGTGTATGGTCACTTTCCGCCATAAGTGGGGGTGGGAGGTGGTGGCGGTGGCGGTGGGACCATTCAATTTTTCAATCTGCCACCAACAACACTACGCACAACTCGTTTGCTTTCTAAAACCCTAAGAGAGAGTAGCATCAAAGTTTTTGGACCTCTTTATAGCTTTGGTTATGGTTTTGAATGACAACTTGCAGCCAATAAAAACCCAGCATTACCAATCCAATTCTATGCCAAGGCACTGTCTCCTCTTCTCTGAATAAGGGATTACTACAAGAGAAGAGGTAGTCCACGATCTCATTTAATCTTATCATTAATTTATTTTTCACACTTCATTCTTATTTTGTTTTGTCATTGTTTGAGATGTAATATTGGAAGGATATGTAAAGAGAAAATTGTGATAAATAATCCTCCTCATAAGGTCATTTCAGAAATAGCCACATATATAAAGTTATGTGTTTTTATTCAAAAACAAGTATGAGTAGACCAAAATGTCCTTAAAAACATCCTAACAAATTAATCTCCTGATATCTCCCCCCACTATAGACAACTAAAAATAAATGCTCAGTTATTTCAGCTCACTCAACTCTCTCTCTCTCTCAGCTCTTTAAATTGTATCAACTCTGTCAACTCTCTGTTGAGCACCATCATCATCAGCTCTCTCAACTCTTTAAACTGTATCAGCTCTGTCAACTCCTTGTTGAGTACTATCGTTATCATGCTGTGGTCTATCTTTCGACATCTGGCCATATTGTCATCGATAAATAGATCTTAGAGCAGAAATGACATCAAGGTATGTTATTGAGTTTATTGCTACAACACATTAATATGTGAAACTTTTTGTGTAAATTAGAATATGGATTAGAAACATTGCCCAAAGTTATTACACGTCATGCATCTCTAATGCGCATGATGTGTAAAAAATATATTGAAATAATAACAAGTGTTAGCACATGGCGTGTAACATTTTTATTGAACATGGCGTGTAACATGTTGTGAACATGACGTGTAACAATTTTTGAACTTGCGTGTAACATTTTTGAACATGGCGTGTAACATTTTTTGAATATGGTGTGTAACATTTTTTGAATGTGGCATGTAACAATATGACTGATAAATTTTAAAACACGGCATGTAATGTGTAAAATGACTGATAAATTTTTTATTTTCAAAATTTCATGGGGGTTCCAATTGTGTGACTTGTGAGAAGACACGGTGGTCAGTGAGTTGATGGCATTTACAAGGGTGATGAGTCACAAATGCGAGGGGTTAGGAGTGATTTGTTGTTTACGGGCTTGATGAAGCTAGTTGAAGATGTTGCTGGGGTAAACTTAGAAAATCACGATATTGAATTACATGCATTGATTAGTACACCTGAGAGCTATCACGCCTAATTATCAAGGATGATAAGGGTGTTGCATTAATTCTACTAGAACAGAGGAATGTTCCGACTGTGTATGTCACTATTAAGGAGTGCCAAATAAATGTTATGTCACATCAAGAAGTTGTATAACATGGTAATCAGCTCAATCAAAATGAGATTTACAGTGCTTCACAATACCGTAACATTCGGTTCATAACCCACAACAATGGCAATTGACGTATGCACAAGAGTTTGTGTAGCCCGGTAGACACATGACATTCACATAACAGTTGGCTGCACAATTTCAATCAGCATGTGCATCGAACCAATTACTTGCTTCTGTCCAACAAATGCAACGATAAAGTGAAACTGTAGAATGAGTAATGTCATTTTCAAATAAGACTACGACACTTGAGGATAACACTACGACGTTGAAAGGTGACACTGTGATGCTCGAGGATAATACTGCAAATGATGAGGGAAATGAGGATTTGTTCCTTGCTGGTGAAGACAGATTTAATGACAATTCAAATGACAGGCATGATGACAATTTAGACGATGATTGGTTTTATGATAGTGACATTCCAATTTGCGATTATGTTGAAGGCGAAACGGAACCTATTGGAGGTGTTGATGTAGGAGATGTTTAGTGTAATGACCCCATATATAATAACCTCATTGCTAGTGAGAACGAGATTCGTTTGGCTAAGACACTGCTCGATGACAGTTATCAGGAAAAAGGGATTACAAGGATATCTCGTAAGTGGCTAAGTCTAGGTGCAGAAAGGTTATCCTTTCAAACAATTACCACTGAGGAGTCGACATGTATTAATGATCACTTATACAAAGGAAAAATGTTTTCCTTGAAGGCCGAGTTGAAACGAGATTTAAATATGTTAGCTCTAAAATAGCAAGTTGAGATAAGAGTAAAAAGGTCATGTAAAGGTCGTTTTGAGGTTGGTTGTAAGGACAAGGCATGCAAGTTCGATGAGCATGCAATGAAGTCACCTGAAAGAGAATATTGGCAAGTTCGGACGTTTCACAAAGTACACATGTGTGCTGTCGATGGTTTGCAAAGGCGATTTTGAATTGCTACTGCGAAGATAATTGGTGAACTTATGTCACACAAGCTTTAGGCTAATGGAGTAGCATTGAGACCTAAGGACATAATTGGTGAAATAAAGGTTCAGTGGGGATTGGAATGCTTGAATGGTAAGGCCTGGCAAGCGAAAGAGTATGCGGAGAGGCTTGTGGTTGATCCCCTGGAGGAGTCATTTCAACTACTACCCTTGTATTTTTATATGTTGTAACGAGAAAATCCCAGCACAATCACTGCAGTGGCTAATGATGAGGCACAAAAATTCAATATTGTTTCTGGTCATACGAGGCTTGTATCCGGTGGTTTAGGGATGTAATGCGTCCTACGGTTGCAATTGATGCGACACATTTGAAAAACAAGTTCAAGGGTGTTCTGTTTATTGCTGTGTGCAAAGATGCGAACGAGTACGTATATCTAATTGCATTTGGAATAGGCCATGTTGAGGACGAAAACTCATGGATGTGGTTTCTTAGCAAGTTGCGTGATGTAGCTAGCTGTCCTAAAAACACTATGTTCATTTCTGATTAGCATCTCGACATTAAGAAAGCAACCTAAAATGCATTCCCAGAAGCGCACCATGTTTTATGCAATTACCACTTGAAGAAAAACTTTAAAACAAGTTCAAACACGATAATGCTTCTATGATTTTCACTCTTGCTAGAGATTGCTCTAAGGTTTTCAATTTCAACAGACATATAAACCCGCTCAAGCAGATTCACGCGAAACCCACTCTGACCTTATGAGAATAGGCCCTGAGAGATGGGCACATGCATTTTCACCGACAAGGTGATACCAACTCATAACATCCAACATTGCAAAATGTGTTACCTCATGCTTGAAACATGCAAGACAAATACCAATCACTATTTTGATTGAGTTCATCAACGACATGTTCCAACATTAGTTCCATGATCAGTTTGAAGAGGCTATCAAGGTGACCACGCCCCTTAGCTTTTGGGTTGTTAGGTAGTTAAGCAAACGATTTAATGATGCATATCACTTTGTAGTTAAACCTATCAATCGAGTGGAGTTCAAAGTTAAAAACGGGAAGATGAACGAACTTGTAAACCTGTCTAGGAAGACGTGTTCATGTTATGAGTTCCAAACAGATTTACTGTCATACAGCCATGCCATTGCGGCAATAAGGTTAGGATATCTTTATTTCTTATTTGAACCCTAATTAACATAGCATTTACATTGTGCTTGAACATTGAGTTCATTGTATTTTTCAATAAATGCAAATGTGAAGCCGTTGAATTCTGCACTGATTACTGCAAGACAACCGTTTTGGTGGAGAGTTATGCATGGTCCATTCACCCGGTAGGGCATCTAGTCATGTGAAACAAATTGTCGTTTTACCACCACCTTGGTGAGGCCAAGCGGCAAGACCTTGAAGGAAAAAGATTCCATCGGCTGGTGAAGGCAGTCGAGCACAGAGATGTTTGCAATGCAAGAGGTACGGGCATAATAGATAGAATTACCCATCCCCATTTGCAGTTCCATCCACAAATTCGGCATCATCTTCAAGTCAATCGGTGCCTCCACGAGTGTGAAGACCAAAAACGTGTTCAACTTGCAGACAAATTGATCACACACTCAACACTTGTCCAATACGAAAAACAATGTTTGAAAACGTACGGTGTCTTGTAGATGAAGACAATTTGTCGACCTAACTAAATGTGTGACCCATGTGCACTACCTTTCTTGCAATTTCCTTTTGCAGTTCTTACATTCATTCATATTTTATGTTTATTAGTTAATAATGAACTAAGAAAAAATGTTGTCATTATATCCATGGGCGGACCCACTTTGGAAAGAGTGGTATAAATATATTATGAGTCTTTATTTTTTTATTTATTTTATAGATATATTATTTAATTATTTGAATTTTGTATATAGTTTTGATCAGTGAATAAAAAATTATCATATTGTTTGTTACTGAACCTAATAATTTGCTATGTAATATCATATATTATTTAATTGATGTCGATGAGTATAATTTTTAACAAGTTTTATAATTAATTTTAGATAAATACGTCATGGAAAGATATCGTATAAAAAATGATCTCATCAGACTCAAATTTCGAGCAACAATAACAAATAACATTCTTTTCAGAAAACTACGTCGTTTTGGACCCTTTTTCTCTTTCTTATTTTTTTCATTCTCTCCATAAAAGTACGTCGTTTTAAGAAGAAGGTTTCAAAGGGTTTTTATGGTTATGATTTTTGAAAGTATAAAAAAGTTCCAAAACAACATAGTTTTAGGAAAAGAAAAACAAAAATAAGAAAGAAAAAGAAAGAAGAAATGTAGAAAAGAAATTCAAGTAAGGCATTATTAAATGTAAGAGTTTAGGTGTGAGGGTCAAGACATTGGTTTATTTGTTAGAAGTCTTGGGTTCAAACCTCAGTAAGTGCATCTTCTGAAAAATAAATTACCACGTGTCATTGCCTTTAGAAGTGCTCTAAGGAACATAGTCCCTTTCAGCATGAACTGATGCAAAGGTCCTATCCCCTCTTACAGTTGCCTCGACTACTACATCAACCTGAAGAACATGGTCTCTTTCAGCCTCAACTAAGTGAAGGTCCCCTTTCTCTCTCGCAGATATATCAACAACTGCATCAGCCTGAGGAACATAGTCTCCTTATCCGCTCTTACAGTTGCCTCGACTACTACATCGGCCTGAAGAACATGGTCTCTTTCAGCCTCAACTGAGTGAAGGTCCCCTTCCCCTCTCGCAGATATACCAACAACTGCATCGGCCTGAGGAACATAGTTTCCTTCAGCATCAACTGATTGAAGGGTCACATCCCCTACCACAGCATCATCGAGAACGTCATCGACATGAGTTGCATTTGCTCTGTCAGCACCAACAACGTCATAGTGAATGTGAACACCAGGTTCATCATGCTGCCCATCATCAGCATCATCGTGGTGCTCACCATCACAGTGAGATGAAGCACCGCCCTACAGAACGAGACAAAAGAAAAAATCTGTTAACTCATAAAAAACCATAAACCATAAACCGAGAATAAAAAATAGAGCTACACTCGCTAAACGTAAACTACCAATATGAGAGCGAAAATAGAATAATGTACTTGTGATTTTAGGCAGTTTAGAATCTGACCAACAATACAGTCCTCAAATGTTTGCATTGCGAAAATCAATGACTGAATTGAAGCTTTCAGCTCTCATATGTCTTTTTTATGCTTACGCATGATCCGTCACAGCTGACGTTTAGTGACTACACCGTCATTGACTTTTGTCGAATGGGTCAACTGTAATAACATATATTACTATGTTATTCAATAATCATATATGGAATTATTGAATATAAACTGTTAGAACTTTAATATCCTTATCGACAGCTCGTTAGCACCATGTGACTGAGTAGGATCGGTCGATGGTTGATGAGTTGTCGTCGCCTCCGTCAATTTCAATAACAAAAATTACTGTGTTATTCAATAAACATATGTGAAAATATTGAACACAAATCGTTAGAATCGTTCTTACCGGTGACTCGTTAGTATTATGCAGTTGAGCAAGACCGATCAGTGGTTGAGGAGCTGTCATCGCCTCTATCAACTGCAATAACAGAAATTACTGTATTATTCGATAAACATTTGTGAAAATATTGAACACAAACTGTTAGAACCATTCTTATCGGCAGCTCGTTAGCACTGTGCGTTTGAACAGAACCTTTAAGTGGTTGAGGAGCTGTCGTCGCATGGGTCAACTGTAAATACAGATATTACTGTGTTATTCGATAATCACATATGGAATTGTTGAACACAAATCGTTAAAACTGTCTTTACCGGCTATTCATTAACATTGCCTAGGTCGTCCCCTTCCTCTATCAACTCAGGACACTACAACTTATCGTCTCTATAAGTGACGATGCACTAGTCTTCAGGTTTCTCCTCTTTTCCCTTACACCTAAACCTCGGTCTGTTCGATCCTCCATGTGCCCTATTGGCACGTACTGGTGCCCCTCAAATAAAAGGACATCGATGCCCACCAAATACTTTTGTGTGGCCTCATTCAAGGTGGACTCCAAGGTTTCAAATGCCCATAACTGAAAAATAGGTATTTTGATTAAATTTTATGATAATTATTATACAAATTCACAGCACAAATTGGTAGCTATTCACTCACATGTTGAGATGACTCCAACTTCTCAATCGCTTTGTAGAAGTCTTTTGACTTCTAATTGCATTGCCATTTGCACATACATGGGTAGACGTTGTCCTTCGGAGTAGAATGGACAACTATTTTTTGAAAGGCAGGAATCACCTCTATGCCCAAAACTGCAAGTCAAATATAACCATTATTGAATCACAAATGATAAAAGAGTGCAACCATAAATTATTATGTCAAAAGGAAACTAAAAAATGTTCTGTGACAATTTATATCACCCATGCGAATACATAAATGTTGTAGCATAAACGATTATCCTTCTGCAAGTTTAAGGTAGGCACTTCGAACCCCTTCAATAGGTAGTCTTTGGTCAGCCTTCAAACATAGTGACCTCAGGAAAATACATTCCAAGCGTCGATGTCCTCCACCAATGACAAGAGCCAAGGCGTCATCTGTCTACGGTAGTCTTGACCAAATAAAATGTTATTTGCGATCAATATAAGCTCCATCTTGGTCGAGTCTCCTAGTCGTTGAAAGTTGCCTCTTCGAAACATATCAAGCAACGCCGGTAGCTTAACGCTCTGCTGCCCATTCCAATATCTCGCATGAATTTCATCGAGGACAACCTTATACAATCATGTGAATACATTGGGCATTTGCTAAACTTAAGTCCGGTGATAAGGCAGAACTCCTGTTTTGATATATGCGCCTTGTTCTTGCCAATGGCAAACCATAACTCATGGTCCATTGACTCTATCTCAGTGATTCGACGAATCACTATGTTCTGCAGGAGACCAATGCAAAAGTAGCCTTGTGGATATATGTCTAGTAGTAATCCGAAGCACGTACGCTTGACTATATCGTACTCCCTTTTCTCTTGTAGAGTCTTATTGATGCAATGCAATTGCAACCACTTACAGTAGGTGTTAATAGAGACCTTGAACTCCCACTTCTCCCTCAACACAACAAGCAAACTGTCAAGATCATCATACTGTCTTAACTGCATTTGTAAAACATGGCACACATGCACTTGTGAGTTAACCCATAATGTGCAACATGATATACTGAAGAAAGAAATAAATGTTATTGCACACTATGCATACCAAGTAAAATGTTGTTACACGCTAAGCATACCAAGTCAAATGTTGTTAAACGCCAACGTTAAGCCATGTCGTGACACGCTAATCACAATAATTGTTGTATCGTTATAGGAATTGCCCTAAAATACCCAATGTGGTGACACGCTAACCATGCCATGTTATGACATGCCAATCACTATAATTACTGACTCATTACACGAACTGCCCTAAATTACCCAATGTGGTGACACACTTAAAACCTCAGAAAATAAGTTAAAAATCCCAAAAACTAGTTAACCCACTACACGTCAGATCAAATGTTGTAGTTCGTGTTACACGATATGCAAATGCAGACCCCTTTCAAAACTTTGGTACGACCATAAACCATGTCATAAAAAAAAATGTTATAGTTCTCTCTCTCCATAATTTACAAAAAAAATCATAAAACCAGGAAGAAAATAGTTAAAACATAACAAATGCAAAAACATAAACATATCACAGCAACCCAAACAAAAATGAACTAACAAAAGAAAGTTTTAATTTGAGACTGACTGACCTCTTCGCTGATAACTGACATTGTTGCTGTGATGTCGTTAGGCTTGCAAAGAACAAAGTCGAATATTCTAGTCCCTTTAGGAATGAGGAATGAATCAAACTTTCTTAGTTCCTTCACATAGACGTTTACGAATTCTGAAAAATATATAATAAAATGCAATGGCCTTATAATATTCATTCAGTGGAAGTTCCAAGTGTTTCCTTATTATTTGTCTACATTTTTTTCCTATTTCAAACTATGGTGTCACATATTCAAACCATGGCATGTCACATATATGCTCACCATGGCGTGTCACAGATTCTCACCATGCCATGTCACACGATGTCAACATGTTGTGTCATAGATTCTTACCATATCGTGTCACACATTCCCATTATGGCTTGTCACAACCGTGTCACATATTCTCATCGTGCCGTCTCATACATTCTCACCCTGCCGTGTCATAGATTCCCTCCATGACGTGTCACAAACTCTAAACCCTACCATGTTATAGCCGTGTCACATATGCTCACCATGCCATCTCACATATTCTTACTATGGCATGTCACATATTCATACCATGTCATGTCACATTCTTACACTAGCGTGTCATATATTCTCACCATGTCTTCTCACATATTCCTTCCAAGTCGTGTCACATATTCTCACTCTGTCGTGTCAAATATTTCCTCCATGGCATGTCACAAACTCTAAACCCTGTCGTGTCACAATCTTGTCACATATTCTCACCATGATGTGTCATACATTCCCACTATGCCGTGTCATACATTCCCACTATGTTTGTCACACATTCTCACCATGGCGTTTCACAAATTCTAAAACCTACCGTGACACAATCGTGTCACATATGGCCTGCTGTAGCATGACCATTTCGTGCTTTCAATTCACATCTTCCTCCTTTTGATTCACCACCGTATCAGGGATTATTGATTTCACATCATTCTCGAAGCTTTGGATTCATCACGATCGGTTCCTCGTTCAATTTAATATCACCCTTCTCGTACTACTTGAACGTCATGTCTGAAATATCTGAAAAACCATCTCCTATAACATGATTTTGTTTTGCACAAGCTTTTTCGGAAAAAAAAAATGCATGTTTTGCACAAAATTAGAGGGAACAAATTCTGTGCAGATTTATTTTTCCTAATATGTGCATGTATGAAAGTGCACGTCAATGAAGATATCTCATTAAAGATATTTTTGTCCCAAAATCTCTTCTCTTGACTTAAAACAATTAAAATTATTTGAAAGGTTATTTCCCAAAACACCTTATATTTTAGGATTAATAAAAAAAACTTTACCATATGTAAATTTTTATTCCACTTTCAATGCAAGCACATGATAAGGAGCTTTTGGTGACATGCATGCAGAAAAGAAAATATCAGACAGCAGCCGCATGCATGCACTCAAAGAAGCAATGGTCTATCCATGGGAATACATTCTACAGCTAGCACTGTGGAATTTTCTGCCAATCCTTTCTTCCACTCGATCTTTGGTGAAGGCTGCGACTTCAACTTTGCTGCTACATATATTTACCATAGAGAAAATGCCACGGAGCAGGCGTGTACATGGTTTAAATAGTTCCTTGGTGTGGCAAATTTGGACCAAAAGTCTTAAGGGGAAAGGGATAAGGTAGCCATAGATCGTAGACCTACCATTATGTTTTAAGCATATATAAACGGTGAAATTAACCATAGTAGAACTGTAAAAGTGCTTTCAATTGCTAAATAAAAGGAGGGAGGGCTTCTCACAAGAGCTAGCTAGAAAGTAATCATAGTAAAACTGTAAAAGTGATTTCAATTGCCAAAGAAAAGGAGGGCTTCTCCCAAGAGCTAGCTAGCAGTCTTTGCTTGAAAACCATCCATCTCTCCGTATTCATGTTTTCTCTACATAAAATCACATGTACCTAGATGACCATTCAACAGGTCAAATGTTATCGTACTTGGACTTGAGGCACCAAATTCCTGCAGCTGCCGCTGCAGAAGAAAATCTAGTTGCAAACAGACCTGTTTGTTGTCTATTTATGCCTATGAAAATGCTGTGCTAGGCTAGAGCATGACTGCTGAGGCTTCTATATCTTACCTCATGGCGTATTTCCTGTAAGCTTTTCGTAACCGACGATGTCCTGAGATAATATATAAAATTGCGGCTTTTGCAATTTAAGAGCAGAGAAAAAATAACGGTGAGCCCAAACCACTTTGGAGCTGCCGTGCCACAAGCGGACATTGTACATGCTTGGAAGTGGCCGCCCAATTCCAAGACCCTAAAACAAAATCAAACATTGGAATCATCATCACCTCTTCATGTAACTCCCTGGCCAGCTTCTGACCTTGTCCGTAGAAGTTCGCTATTTATTTGAACAACTTTGTTTGAGTTTCTTCATCAAATTCACTTCCTTTAATCTTGGCAAAAACGATATATCATTTCCTATTCCAATCGTTAATCTAGATTCAAATGGCTGCCTTTGCTTCAACCTCAGCATGTGCATTGGCCACACTTGCTACAATTCCCCGAGCCCGGGGATCTATTTCTCAGCACAAAAGTTTCACTACCATTGTAAGTGATTACCCCGCTATCGATCGGTGCAATGTGAATATAATTAAGACGAGGACTGAGCCTAATTTATATTGCAGGGAGGTCCTGTATTTAATGGGTTAAAGCTTATTCCCAAGATTCAATTCTCAAAGGAGATAAACAAGTTTTCTACTCGGTCCAGCTGCTTCAAGACTGCAATTTCATGCTCTCTTGTAGGGAATTTAACTCTCTATCTTTTTGTTTTCTGACTAATAATTAAAGCATCGGATCTCTTTCTTCTGTTTTTCTATTTTTTGGAATGAAATCTGTCATTCAAGCTCATTATCGCGATACATTGGGTTTGGCCAGGCTCAACCTGAGACATTGAAAACCGTCCAAAACACCATTGCTAAGCAATTGTCAATTGATGTGAGCACGGTGACACCTGAAACCAAGTTTGCTGACCTGGGTGCTGATTCCCTTGACACGGTACATCTCTTCAAAACAAATGCAAATTTGTTTTTTTTACAACCTCTTTTCTGTTTCTTGCATCGTGTGCATATCCTGGTCTTTTCCTTCACAAAGAGGATTTTTCAGATTTTTTTTTAATTAAGAGAAGTGAGATTCGAATCCTATTCTCTAAGCAGAGAATTATACACCAACCAATAAACTAAATACTCGAATGCAAAAAAAAAAAAAAATCTTTAAAATACTACTCTCTCTTTGACAAAATTAGGGGGAAAAAAGGGTCTCATAAATGGATAATAACCTTTGTTCTACTCTTAGAAATTACAACATTAATATTGTATCAGAAAACTAAATCTATCTGATACAATGTTGTATTGATCAATTCAGGTGGAGATAATGATGGCCTTGGAGGAACAATTCGGAGTTTCAATTGGAGAAGGTGGAGCCGAGAACATTGCAACAGTCCAAGACGCTGCAGACTTGATTGAGAAAGTGAAGCCTGCTGCATAGGCCACTTAGAGCACATCGCTTGCGTTACAGAATTACGAAAGCTTACTTTGTATTAGTTATTTCATAAATGCCACCAAACTGAAATTACAGTACTGATCAAAATTTTCTGCGAGGTGGCACTTCTTTATCCGTCTACTTCCATTTCTCCCTGTCCTTATTAACCAAGAGGGCAATTTTTGTTGCGAGGTGGTCTTAAATTGTAGCCTGTCGCTTGTCTCTTTGTTCTTTCCGTCCCGTGCAAGCAAGAAAACGAATAAAATCATGAATCAACTTGAGCTTTGTTTTTAGAGATGCAACTTACAGCAACTCCTCCAGCGGCCAGCGGGAATCTAGATATATTACGTGGATCTACACCTGGCGGATATTAACTCTTAACAACTGAAATCAAACAAGAATCAGTTCACCAAGTTCATCCCATTTGAAGATTGTTTACCACTCCCGCCACCCCTTAAAAAATACCTGTAAGAAAGAAGGATTTAGCCTACCACGTAAAACTTGGAAGGTTTTGCAATCCACCTAGGTGTAGTAAGTGTGTATTACTCAAAGGGCTGTAATTCGTGGGTAAGGCAATTTCCCTTGCAAAAATACACACTGGTCTAAGCCAGCAGGCAAAATATGGCTAAATTTATTTGATAAGAAGGCATCTGTCATTTAGCAGAGCATATAGAACCAGTCTTGGAAGAACCACACCAGAAAAAGTTTGCAGAAATACCAATTAACGAGAAATCTTCAACTTATGCATATTGTCCAAGTAATGAAGAAACCGAGTTTGTTGAAAGGATTGATGGACATTTTGAAACTCATCTTTGCAAAGTCCAGAAAAGTAGCTGTTATGACGTTGATAACCAAGCAAAAAGAAAGAACTCACCATGCATGAGTACACACAAACTTACAAACAACATTTACACGAGCTATACAACTGAATTCACTGTGACAACACCACTTAAGAGCCATTTTATATTTTTATATGATTTAGGTCTAGTCTGAATTTTAATTCCTCCATTTTCCTTTTTGGTACTTATGAAAGCCCATCGAGCTTGAGCTACACAAAGAGAAGCGTCTAATTTTTGATTCCTTATAACTCTATACTGTCATTCTCTTTTCAATAAACTGTTCCTAAAGAGAATCAACTGTCTATTGAACTATGGCAGTTAGTCTTCGAAACGTCTGAACCAATCACTAATTGTTCTGGAGAGCACTCTAGTGTCATTCAATGAAAGGGTCTTAAGTCCCTGAGCAATAGCATCTGCTGGAGTGTACACATAGCCCACTTGCCATTTTGGTTCCTGATCAGCCAAAGTAAATTAAATTCTGTTACATATTCATGATCATCAATAATTCAGAGGAAGTTCTAGCCCAGAAACATTTGATGTTAAGAGAAAAAGAGCCCGTGTACTCTTTCCTGTTAAGAAAGTTTGGGAAGGTTCTAAAAGACAAAAATAAAATCTTTTGCCTTCATATTCTTCTTTATGAAAAGTGGAAAGTGGTGCCCAATCACAAAGTTTCCATGCAAGAAATTCTCAGCTACTAATATTGAATCAACAACATCTAAGATCAAGACATCTATCAGCTTGAACATGGCAACCCAAAATTCAGAATGTATTCCAGTCCTCTCCATGCAACCAAATGTGTATATAGAGACAGAGGGACAGAGGGGAGGTAGAGAGAGAGATGAAGTTTGCATGTAATACCTGTGCACATGGTGTTATATGATTACCACTTAATTGGACCTTTTCCAGCGTCCCACCAATAGACTCCACACGAGGCTTCAACGTCTCTTCAAGGAGATCAGTTTCATCAATTGCATCAAAGTTGAACTTCACCTATGAAAGAAGAGGAGATTCACCAGAATAAACACAAAAGCCTCTCACATTATCTAATTAGTGAAGTAGAGAGCCCATACTACAAACCAGTAGTGTGTGTTGGATGTTGTACTTGTTCTTACAACGTTCACGGTTCTCTGAAGGTGTTGGCTTGAACTCTGCTATCCCTTCCGTGACCTACAAGAAACAGATTTACAATGTTAAACCAAGAAAACTGGAGTTCATGAGTTTAGGGTAGTCTCATTAACATCAAAGAAGCATGAGATAAGAAAATTGGTCTATTCAAACTACTGAGCCGCCATTATTCTCCTTAACATTTATGCCGCCTTGCACATACATTTATACTGCTCAAATAGGATTTTAGTCTCATCCACCAGAATAGTCTAAATTCAATAACCTAATACTACATGGCAGAGATAAGAAAGAACCGATTCAGATGCAGTGGACTTAGCTACACTACTCCGTGAATTATCCCAGCTAATGTTATAACTGACAGCTTTATATACCTGACCCAAAACCAAGGGCAATTGATCAACAAATTTGGTGAATGAGACTAGGGCTTCCTGGTCCCTGTCTGCTATCATTGCTCCAGCTGTGTCAATAAACATCTTCCATGCATCATCTGCAATTTTAGCCATGACAAGGTACATCCAAAAAATACATATTATCCATTTATAGAACAGGATAAGGTGTATCTATACCAAAGACTAAGTTGGTGTATAGAATCATATTAATAGGATATCAAGACAGACTGCTGGAACCCTTAAAAAAACCAATGCAACTGCAATATGAAAAAAGAAGAAAGGGAAGGGAGGGCATGGGTTGGGTTTGTCTTTTGAATTAATTGGCACCAAACAAGATACAAGAGTTATTCACCTGAAGCACTCCTAACCATTGAATACACTGGAGATGCTTCTACCATTGGCATCATCTGCCTAACTAGAGGACCCAACTGCAGAGTATCATCAGAATTTTAGTCTCACAAAGTTAATTAACTAACATGCCCGGGTAACAAAATAACCAGAATCATAGAGTCGCAGCAAACAAACATCATCATACATCTCTGGATGGTAACGTATCAACTAATATGCAAAAGTATAAGAGGCCCAAAGGAAAATTATATTTTAGTTGGTCAATGATAACCAGCCTCATCAACAATACATTATATGCTTAATCATTGTTGCTAATAACTTTCACATGATAATAATTAATAATGGCCAAATCATCTTTTATGCTTCAATTTATTAAAAAATAATACAGCTGGATACATATTATATTAATCCTGATAAAGGAATCAACAACTGAAAACAGCAAACTAATCAAGCTGTGCAAGTACACCATATACTCAAGATATACCTTCAATTTAAGTTTGAATCCTTTTTTTATTCGCACGAAATGGTTAATATGCATAAGAAGCCAGGTAGACAGACATTATAGGCCAATGTTTGACATAGTGAATACTAATAAAATTTTATTAACAAATTATGCTTGGAGACCAAACATATACCTTCAAGTAAGTGTAATCAAAACTTGGATTTCTTATCCTCCATAAAATAAAGATAATTACCTGCTCAAAGTATGGCACCGCCTCTGTTGCTGGCCTGTTGTTGTATGAGATAATGGCATTAGCCTTCCACAAGAAATAACATTCTTTGTCACACTCCAGGAATTGCTCAACTTATTCTAAATTACAATACATAAACCTTCATAATTCTGAATGCTGCCTACACAAACTAATTTCTATAATTAACTCTTTAAGAACTGCAAAAAAAAAAAAAAACAAAGCAAAGTTTAAAAGCCGGAAAAGAAATAGAAAAGGAAAAACCAAACCTTTGGTAACTTCTCAGAGAAATAACTTCCGGTGAGTACTTGAAGAAGAGCACCATTACTGCAGTCAACATTAAAAAACATTCTTAAGCATCAAAAATTAAATATTGTTAAACAAACATTCAAATGAAAAGGACACCTAGAAAAACTGACCTGTGACCAACAGAGAAAATTGGAAGGTTAACAAGATCAGCAGGAGTAAGATTGGCATCTGGGAATCCAAAAGCAAGAAAGTTGTCCAAACAAGCACTGAACCTTTCATAAACTTGGTTAGCAGCTTGTTCATGATCAAATGTCACATTGTACGGCACTGATATTATTAAAAATCCTTCCTTTGCCAAAAGCTCAAGCAAGTAACTAACAAAGGAAGAAAAAAAAAACCCAAAACCCAAAATTAGCAAAGCACTTTAAATTGTTTCAAAAATGGAAATGATAAAAATGGGTACCTGTAAGTAACTTCAGGGACAGCTCCAAGGAAAGCACCGCCCAAGAATTTGATGATGGCACGTGGTTTCTTGTTTCCAGATGGAGGTATGACCAAACAAGAATCCAACCTTGTGTATATCTTATTAATTATGTTATTATTGTAATTAGAACGAGAGTTAATGTTGTTAATGAAACTGAAGCTGCTTCCTCGGCAAATGAAGCCGTTGGAAAACGGCCGGGGAACCGGGGAGTGAAAGCTGAGATAACCGGTTGATTGAGGATACTTGAAAGAGTGGAACATTGGTGCTGTGAGAATCTTTGCAGAAAGGTAGTTAAGTTGCGCGCCTGAGATCGAAGAGGTAGCTAACTCCATTGTTCCTTGTAAAATGATTGTTGGGGGAGAAAACCTGATGAAACCGTTTGCGGGGAAATGAACGGAAAACCACTAAAATTTCGTTAATGGCTGTACAAAACGTGGAAAACTAAAAAAACATACGCTGATTATTAGGCCACGATTCAGGTATCGACGTGGGCTGGAACTAGCCCATTGAGGCGACTTTCGGCTTGGTAATTTGGGCTGGGTTTTGAGGTTTGCTGCCTTTCTGAATTCAAATCTCAGCCGACTTTTAGTAAGTACTTGGAGCATTCCTAGTATTTCAGCTGGATAGGGTGAAACTCTTGAATTTCTAATGCTTGCCGTCGTACTCTTTAAAGGTTATTTCTCTCCATAACTTTTGTATTAATATCTTTTGCTCTTTATAAAGAAAGCAGAATGCAGGAGTTGGAGAGACTAATGGAGTTTTTTTTTTTTATAATTGAGAAGGGAGATTCGAACTCTACTCTTTAGACAGGAGATTCTGTATCAACCAATGAGATAAATATTCGGGCGCAAGAGAATCATAGAGTTTAAATAATGGAAACTAATATACTTTCAGTTACTGGTTACTGTGCTGGACTAATTGGTTCTTCAGTATTAAATTGAAAACAAGTGCCTCGCTGTTGGGACAGGTCGACAAAGTGATAGTTGCTGGGCAAAGTTTGTAAAGATTCAGAAAAAGAAGAATCAACAATTTGAGCGTGAACAAAGATTCCTTTGCCTCTGAAGCGAGTCAATATTAATATTTTCTTGCATCTCAATACGCCCGAGAAAAGTTATGAGAGGGGAGAGACTCCCATGTGATTCGGCAAACAAGATTCAAGTACATCCTGCTCAAGGTTAGGTGCTTCCAAGTAATAGCATCATACCATTGAAGCATAAAAGGTCCGTAACATAATTTATAGCCAGACACATACTAGTGTCTAAAATAAACAAAACCAAACAAATAACAAACTCAACCGGAGGTGGGAGGGAATCGAAACAGATAAGAGCTGCCAGAAAACCCAAAACCTAGATTTAGTGGTTCTAGGTATATCTTTTTGTGCCTAAACCACCATAATGTTTCAAAACTGTAAGAAGAGGTTGCATACCCAGGCTTCCTGACAAATACCTGAAAAGTGTCATTAATGAAAAGCCTTTTCTTTGAGTCTTCTGCACACAAGTTTCCACAGGTTTCAAATGGGTGTTTTCCTTTGAGCTAAGCGAGTTGTAGCTAACCCCATAAACGAAAATGATTCTTACTTTAGTGAATAAATAAAAATGTTACAGTCCTTTGTTAATCCTCTTAATTAGATGACATTATCCTAACCTAGCAGAATATTACCTACAACAGTCCCTCTGTTGGCTTCAAAAAGCAACATGCAAGACATTGTATCAGATTACAAGAGGTGCCAATTCATCTACACTACACACTAGAAGTGCAACCATGTATAATCCACTAAGTTGTTGGGAAATTCATAGAGCATCAACAGGAACCAAAATATGAGCAACGGGGAATCCATGGTAAAAACAAGCAAAAACCAAACCATATATGTCCAAAAAAGTTATCATTATCTTTATTGCACCACTTAGTCACGTGTATAATTACAACAATGGAACATCATTGAAATTGAGTGTAAATCTAATAAGACCAGTCATCTACACATACATGTATTCACCACCACGAACAGCATTTGCAGCACCTTTTCTCTCTTCTTCAGCCTCCTTCTCCCGCTCCTTCCAGCTCTCATAGTCATGGTCATCTGTTTGCAGCTCATATCTACAAATTGGGCAAGAATTGTGCTCATCCTGTCAAAAAAAGCCATTCAATATAAGTTACAGACAATCCACAATCTCATTTTGATCCTCCATATGTGGAAACAATAAGTGTAATAATAAACCACTAATCAAACAAAGCCAAGGAACATTAATTACCAGCCATGGCTTTAGACAAGGAGGGTGGAATGTGTGCTTGCAAGGCAATTCTTGCATGTTATCGCCTACAACAAGGTTCTCCTTGCAGATTGCACATTCTGCATCAGATCCAAGCTTAGCCAGGATTTCCTCCGTGAGAGTAATAACCGGAAGCTTTGCAACAACTTCTTTACTAGCAGGTGGGACTTTTCGGACACCACCCTCATTCTCCAATATCTTGAAAACAATGATTAATTCATTCATATGAGAAAACGCAATACTCCTATAAACCGATATAAATTCATCAAGCAGATTTAAAAATACCTCAGGTATAACAGTATCAAGGTGATTAATGAGCTCTTGAAGCACATTGGCAGCGTTTTCTACTGTATTAACATTCCCGGCCAAACCCCGAGAAGATTCAGCAGTTGCAGCAGAAGCAAAAGCGTTCATGAGATTGGATTGGACCAACCATTGAGGTTGTGGTGGTTCAGGATCCACAGTAAGATGTCCTTCAAAAAGATAACCTTTGGGAAAAATAAAAACAAAACAGAAACCTTATAAACATTTCCAACACCTCTAAAACATCTCAGAAAGACAGAAAAGCAAAGGATTTTGGGAAACAAACCTCTGTTTTGAGAAGATTCTGACGATGGGACTGGGTTTTCGATTTCATTTAAGTGTTCCTTGGCCTGAGAAATGCATTTCCTTAAATGACCCTTTTCAGAAGGATCAGAGACAAGGGATTCCAAGAGCTCGAAAAGACGTAAACCAGCAAGCCAGAAGCCAGGGGCTGTGTATCTAGTTTTTAAAATGGTTGCAACTCGGCAAACAGCAGAATAAAACTAACAAGGAAAACGACGTCGTGTTAAATTCAATTTCCGCTTAGCTTGGTCAAATTGAAAGAAGAGAAGCTGAATAAAGGGGAATGAAAGGGCTTACCGATTTGCGGAGAGAGGCAGAGGCAGAAGGGTAATGGAGTTTAAGAAGGGAATTGATGGAGGAAAGTGCGTCCTCGAATCTCTGTTTCTTTCCAAGCTGTTTCTGTAATTCCTCCAATTGTTGCTTCAAGCTTGCATCTGAAGAAGAAGAAGAAGAAAAAGACTCCATTCTTTTCAACTCCGTAACTAAATTCTTGAATACGCCTTTGAATTCTGATTCTGAATTTCGTTTCCTCTTTGATCTTTTTGCGTTTTTGAATCCTTTCGGTGTTTTAATTATGGGCAGATTTCTTGGAGAGGGGGACAACGACGGTGCCTGAGCCCCTTGAGGCCCTTTAACGGCTTCAACCAATTGGTCCAATCCATTTAGATGGGCGGGTCTCCCTCTTCTACGCGCTTTCTTCCTGTCCTACTTTATTACGGCAACTCAGCTTATGGGTTATAGGGTCAGGGCTGGCCCAGTTTCTTAAAGACTCAAGTAGGGCCCCATTTGGTTCTTTTTTACTGTTTAAGTTTTTATTTTTCAAAAATCATTAATAAAGCGGAAGTAAATAGAAATTAGTAATTACTTTGATTAAAAATAAATACTAAATGACTATATAATTAAGGCAAAAAGATTTTATCATCTTCATACTTGATTACTGTGAAGATCAGAGGAATGGCATGGTTAACTTTCACTCTGTAGCACATTTATTTCAATGTCTGGTAACACTAAAAGCAATTGTAAAAACAGTTAGCAGAAACCCACTTCCGTGCAGTAGCTGCTGCAACCTGCAATGGTAAACCTACCCATCATTATCTGTAGAACCAATGAACTGTCTGGGATATGAGGTATCAGGTAAGAGGTAAGATCCTTTTATGCTTATCAACAATTGTAAGAGTCCTAAACCTCTCAAGGGCTGAACAAAAATGGAGTACGGGTAATTCAATTTATCATATCAAGCAAGAAAGATACAGATATACTGAAGAGAGAGAGATGGTAACAGTAATTGTACAGAACTCTGAACCTTGAAGAGACAATGCGAGGAACATCATGATCACCTTCACAAAGAAACGCTGGAACTGGAGTGCAGACATGCCCATGCTTTATGGCATGCCTCCTGGTCCACAATCCCCATTCTGCGTTCCCCATATGAAGTACAGGAAAAAGGGTTTCAAGTAGAAGTAGAACAGAAGGGCTTTCTTTTCATTTGCTCTTCTATATGCTGGTAATATGAATTTCAATTTGCTTGCAGAGGGTCACCAAAGAAGAAGAGATTAATCAAACATTTGATACAACTTTCCGCATATGCATGCAGCTTCGAAACGCGATTCCATATTGGCTTTCTATGAAACAGTGTTGGCTGAATGCAAGTAGAGACAAAGATACCTATTATGCCATTACACCGCAAAAAGTCCACTTGCATCTCCTATACTTTCACATTGTTACAAGAAGAGAAAACTAAGTTTGATACATCAAGATTTTCTCTTCTTATCACATATGATCTTGAGGAAAAACCAGGGAATCTCTCTTATCTCCAACATGGGAAAGGGATTAGATATAGTGATCATCTTTCTGTCAACTTGAGTTTTTAAAGTTCCATTCCAACTGCTACAAGAAACTAATTAAAGTTGTTGTAAAAGACCATACGTTCTGTATATGTCAACCAATAGTCTAATAGAATTATCTCAATAATACATCCAGCAAATTCCATTGCAATAACAGCAATATGATTGTGCCAACATCTGTGGCTAATTTGCTTAAACAAATCAATACCAAAAGAATACAGGAAAAAACAAAATAAAAGAAGCAAAGAAAAATGAGCAAAAAATATTTGAAAAGAATAAAAGGAGGAATCACAGACGGCATTCTCAATCCTTCTAAACATAGCTCGCTTCACAACTTGTTTTTCATACAGAAGCTTCAATCCTTGGCTCGAATGAAAAGGCAGACATGAACTCCAGGGCTTCACCGTTCATAGAACATTTGGGTAGTTCAACCCAGTCATTAGCCACCAAATCACAGAGAACATAACTGCAAAGCTCAGCAGAGCTTAAGCAGATAAATATCTGATCACCAGCCCCAACACAGTTTATGTCCACCTTCTTGCCATAAAACTCGTGTGACATCGGAGGAGGCATTGCTGCAATCTGATTCCAAGACTTGGTTTTCTCATCAAACCTCCACACCCTAAGGCTAGCACTTTCAAAAAATTCTGATAACACAACAACCAACATCTCTCCTCTACACTCTACCACATCAATGGAGTACTCAGAAAAGACGGGCAACAGTCTGGGATATTCAGAGAAATACTCGCCGGTCAGATTGCAAGCCACAACTGTCCCTGAGGAGCTGAGGAAATAAACAATCTCCTCACCATCTTTAAGAGTAATGACTGATGAATACTGCTTGGATGGGCTTCTTTGCGTGTTAGTTGCCACTACAGTTCCAGCATTACTAAGGAAGTACACAGCATCATCATCGGTTGAGTCGAATTCTGTACAATCATCAGCTTTTCTCCTCAACATAATCTCTTCTTCCCAGCAATCAGCACTTGAGTTATAAACTTTGAATGAAAGCTTTGGAAGATCACCAGAGACTAAGACAAGCTTGTATGAGCCATGGTAGTTGGAATATGCATTCATTGCAATAGCATGAAGAGATCGATCTTGAGAGTCTGGATCCACTGGAGGGAGTTCGCGACAAGATCCTGTCACAGGATTGCATACAAGGTAATCGCCGGACATATTGCGGAAACAGACAAGACCACCAGATGCTGCAACTGGAATGGAGTCACAGTTACAGTTTCGCAAGAGGAGAGGCGGATGATTGAGTTTTTTCCAAGCTTTTTCAGTAGAGTCAAAGACAACGGATTGATTAAGATTGGGATCCACCATGAAAAACCAAGGCTCCCGTGAAGGAATCCGAGAGCATGCCAGCTTAAAACTTTCAGAAGCTGCAAATGATTTCCATCTCTTGCACACTGAACTGAGGCGAAAGAACGTTGAGGTCGGTAACCATGAAAGGACCCTTTCTAGGAGGTCTTCATTGAGCTCATCCAAGGAGAAGTTCAACATATCTTTGCCTTCCCGAGGCAACTTCCTCTTTCTAGATGGCCTTGAAGTCCAGCCATTAGCATTCTCCATTGGCAGATTATTTCAGAAAACTAACTGCAATAACAACAAGAGGATAACAACACCATTAATAGGAGCCCACTATCAATTATACCATTGAACAAAGGAATCAAAAGGCAATTATTTTCAAATCTATCCCCATCATGGAGAATATATGAAACAAGGCAAATAAGGCTTGAATATCACATCAATTAAAGATTAGAGAAAAAATGACAACCTAACTAACATAGGCATTAAAGGTCCACACATGACTAGAAAGCACTAAGAGGCTCTCCTTTTCCTAACCTCCTCTCTCATATTAACACCGAAAATTTAGTTTCTTGGAAAAAGTAGGGTAAAGAAGAGCAGAAAATAGTACTACTATTAAAGAAGTGACAATATCATACCACTTGGGTTAGAACAAAAGAAAAAGACCATAAAAACCATTGTCCAATAGAAATTTCCTTCTTTTTTCAAGGGGGCCAACAAGAAGACAAGTTAGCTCCACTCAATTTCACTTCAATGAATGCAGAGTAAATTCTTCAAGAAAGTAACTAAAAGGACAAGAATTTGGGAAGCCATACATTGAAACTACAAACATGATAAAAGTTTTTGTTAAATACCATTAATTTGCACCAGAGTCCAGACTCTTTTTTTTTTGTATTTGTTTTCAAAAATTCTAGCAAAACTAAGACATAACCCATGAAGAAAAATTGAAAAGAAAACCTTTTAGCTTGATAAAAAAAAGCCAGAAATGAGCTTGACCATGGAAGAAGATGAAGACAGAAAGGGAAAGATCAAAGAAGGAAAATGTACCTGGTGTAAGGAAGCTGAAGGGGAAGCCTTGAGAGTGTAAGAGACTGCGGGGTGCAAGAGCGTTAAGTGAAGCTGAGTGGGGCTCCGGGGGATTTAAAGAGGGACAAGTTGAAACAGCCCAAAAACAAAACAAAAGGGAAAGCAACAGCAGAGAGAGCAAAGTAAAAGGGTTTTACAGAAGGAGGAAGGGAGGCAGGAAACTTCCTCGGGTTGCTCTTTTTGTAAGCGTTGACAGTATAGACAGAAGAGCGAGCGGAGCAAAGCAAAGCAAAGCTTTATATATATACAAAAACAAAAGTGAAAGTGAAGCCTCACACTCACACACACGGGTGGAGAGAGAGAGGAAAAAAAAAGATAAAGCAAAAGAAAATCTACTAAGTTGACTCTAGCTCTACGCATCTACTGGCAAGTCTACGAGACAGGCTTAGTATAGGGTAACAGAGAGAGAGGGGTGCATTGGATTCTGGGTTGGGCCGTCCCGTGAACTAAACAAAGCTCAAGGATTTTGTTTGCTGTTTTTGCACTTTAATCAAAAAAAAAAGTGAAAGCACACGTAACCCTGGTTGAGTAAAAGAACAAAAAAAGGAATGGCATTTCCATGTCAAAGGGGGTGGGGGGTTGAGGTCTGGCTGAGGAACTTGGACAGTTAGATGGGTTGCTGACCTTTGTAAAGCAAAAGGCAAAGAAAGAAAGAGAGTTTTTCTCTCCTTTTTTTTTTCTTGGCTAGTTTGCTTTCTCTTGTTTGCCTGCCTCGTTGGGGAATCTTTCCTCTCTTTCCCATGTTTCTTTCCTTTGGCCTTTGGGCTTTGGTCAGTTCAGTGTTTGTTTTTGTATTAAAAGTCAAAATGCCCCAGTAGCAAGAACCGATTCCTGTAAAACCCCCCCATAAATAAAAAAACAATAAATCATTAAGCTAAAGACAAAAAAGCCGTTAATCACGATTTCCTTTTTCTGCTCTGTGTTTTCAAACAGAGACTCGAATCTCGATGCCAACTTACATGAGCGGGCCCGCAGTTCTCGACCCAGTCTGGTTTCATCAAATTCAGCCCATTTTCTTGGACTTCAAGGATAGCCCGGCAAGAAAATTTTTCCTAGAAACAAGTCAAAAACTAGATATAATATTTAAAAAATTTCATGAATTATTTAAAAATATTTTAATATTTTTTATTTAATTTAATTAAATTGTTATATTTTTATTTTTATCAAATAGATTTTTATAATTAATAGTTCACTAAAAATCTGTTTGATTTAAAATTTTTTAGTTTAAAAGTTATTATAAAACTGTTATTAAAAAAATAACTTTTAAAACTAAACTAAAATTGTTTGATAGATTTACTTTTATATCCTCAATTTTTTTAAGTTTAATTAAAATTATCATAAAAGATATTTACAGAGAGTAATTTTTACAATATTTATAGAGAAAGGTAGAGGATAAAGAAATCACGATTTTTGTTTGAGAGATGTGCTCTGCAGAGAGAGGGAGAGGAGAGCAAGATGATTGAGAGATAAGTCTTTTTGAAGAGGGTAATGTTGAGATTATATTTAATAGAAAAGGGTATTTTTTAAACAAAAAGAATTATCCTCAAAAGCTTATGTATTTTTAAAAGAATAAAAGAGAAACTCATCTCTATAGCTTTTCTTGAAAAATTTTTTAGATTTTGTTTTAAAAAAATTAATACTTCTAAAGATCCTGTTTAGTTTAACTTTTACTTTTAAGAAATAGATAAGTTGAAAAAAATTAGATCAAATAGATATTAATTGTCATTATCCAAAATATCATATATTATTTTTCATACATGTGACATTGACATAAGAGATGAAATGTCACATGATCATGTCATCACGTCACATTATTATTTATCATGACACGTTAATATATTATGTTAACAACGCGTGACATAAAATGATATGTGACATTTTAAATAGTAATAACTAATCAATCATTAATTATAAGAATTTATTTAATTTAAAATAAAAATATATAAATTTAGACAATTAAATATTGTATGGAAGTATAGTTAGAAGAATTATATGCATTATTAGTGAGTAATATTTGATAATATGCCAAATTTTAATTATCTTAACTTTTTGAGCTTCTAGTTAGTGCTAGTCCCGTAGGGAAAAAACTTATGTCACATAGACTGGGATCTGGCTGCCATCTTACATGGGCCTGATTAATTACCGCTGAGCCCATCTTTCCCAAAAGAATGCCCGGAAAGAGAACTCTTCTGGAAAGTCCAGCAAAGGAAAATGGAAAGAGAGGGTCAAAGGGGCAAAGGCAAATATTAGAAAAAGAGAAAAAAGAATGGCAGATTTGTTGGTTGGTGTTTCACAGTCGTCTCTTCTTCGACTTCAACCAAAGCTTGGATCATTTCGAAGGCTACAGCTCTTTAACAATTACGGTTACCCGAGATTTGGCAACAGTCAGCTCGATCTGAAAGGGGTGACTGTAGCTGGGGTAGTATCTTCTGATTCGAAAGCACCCACGATTCTTACTAACTCAGTTGATTTTGCCAAGGGAGGGATCGAAATCGAAGTAGACACAGGAAACGGCGGAGGAGACAACTTTGACAACAGAAGCGGAGGAGGAGGAGGTGGTGGCGGTGGGGATAACAGCGGCGGAGGTGATAGTGGCAATAAAGGAGAAGGGGAGTTTTCAGACGACGGGAGTAAGAAAACAATGGCTTTGTCTATGTCCCAGAAGTTAACTCTTGGATATGCTGCTCTTGTCGGAGGTAAAATTCTTGTCTTTTTTTTTCTTTAAGTATTTTTCAGTGTACTTCTCGCATGAGTCTTGGTGCTGCTATAGATTCGAGTTGGTAGAAATTTGATTGGATTTTGGGTAATTAGTTAGAACTTTAGAATTGATTATAAAATAATAAAATTAGACTCTTTGCTTCAAGCAAAGGATATAGATCTTGTCTAATGGACTTTAGAATTGCTAATTATTTAATTCATTTTTTTTTTTATAAATAGTTGGTGGTGTTATGGGCTACATCAAGAGTGGCAGCCAGAAGTCACTTTTGGCAGGAGGATTGTCAGCCTCACTGCTCTATTATGTTTATACTCAGCTTCCCGCAAAACCAGTTTTTGCCTCATCCCTTGGGCTTGGTAAGTCACTCTTTGTGGTTGTTGCACCTCGGGTTTTGTATGTTTTCGTTGCTAAAGATGATTGATTTAATTCCAAGTAATGAGGTCACAACACATAGGGCCTGGCAATCAGTGTTGAACTTGTCATATCTTTTTTGTTTAATGAATGCTGAATTCCAAAGGATTAGCAGATTTGCCCTTTCATTGTCACCTTGATTCAAAATTTCCTGAGATCAAAGATAAGATTGAGTTTTGCTTTCATGAAAAGGATTGTGTGTGTGTGTGTGAGAGAGAGAGAGAGAGAGGAAGGGAAGGGAAGGGTTTTCAGTGCTGTTGTGGAAGAAGGAAAGAGAGATACCTCTAAAAGGTCTTACATAGTGGTTCATGTCATTGTTACTTCCTAGTTATAATTATATGTAGTCGTAGTTAACAGAACGTAACAACTTGAGATAGAATGTACTCCTGTTTGATTGGCATAAAACTAAAGAGAATTCGAAAAGGTGCTGCTATTTGCTAACTTCTCAACTTAAATTATGAGGAATAAGGAGGTCAAGTTTTAAGTTTTCTTTTGACTGTTACTAATTACCGTATGAGACTATTAAAGAGGATTTAGCTTGTCTCCTCTCATTCCATTTTTCCTTTAGCTTGATCAAGTTTAACCCAAATTGCTTTTATGACATTTGATTTTAAGGTACATCTGCGGCGCTTTTGGGAGTGATGGGTTTCCGTTTCAAGAGGTCAGGAAAAGTCTTTCCAGCCGGTGTTGTGTCACTTGTGTCACTTGTGATGACAGGGGGCTACCTTCATGGCATCATGCGTAGTCTGCACTAGTCCAAGGCGGTAGTGATAGCAACAAAGTTGAATTACGAGCCTGTATGCTTATTGGACATGGTGCTTTGATAGATAGAGTGCTTTGTTATGTCATACCTTCGAAGTTGTGAACTTTGTTAGACCACCATGCAATGTGATTGGACACCAGGTTGTTTTGATGTGTGAATGCGTTTTACCTCTTAATTATCCCTGTTTCTGTGCGATGTTTGTCCCCCACTCCCACGCCCACACCCACCCAAATTTTATGCATAATAATTTGGAAAAGGCATTTCTAATCCTGTAAAAAAAACCTAGTACCTTGACAGTCCAGTGTGAATGTTGCAAAATTCCTTCATTAGTTGGAACCTTCGATTCTTCGATCCGAAGATGCACTTTGATTGGTCATAAAAACAATGTACCGTCCAATTTCAGGGCAAGGGAAGCATCAAGTGCTTGTTTGAATGTGGTGCAATAGGTTTTAGCTTGTAACCAAACGTCAATCTGACGTAGTGGCTGCATCATTTCCATCGTAAAGGAGAGTTACATTCAAGTCGAGCATACCAAAAGCCATCAGGGATTGATTATATATCAACAGAATTCATCCTTTCCCAACCAAAACCTTCCTGTAGGTGCGAATTAGATTATGATGCATTTGTATCTATTACCGACAATCAAACAATATGATTTCGATTAAAGCAGCATGTTATACCCTGAAGCCGAACAACGTCCAACAGTTGGAGGAGTTACTTCGATGTCTGGTGAATATTACTACCAAGTATGTTCCATGACTCCATTTCATCCACTGGATCAAGGTGCAATGCAGGTTAAGGGTTGAAGATAACTTATATAACTATTATCCATTTTTTTCTTGTTCAATTAACTTTTACCCATGATAGCACATAAGCACTAATACGACAGATGCCTATAATCACTGGCCTAGTTTGTACATCATATGTTCTAAAGAAATCTCTAGATGCGCTGCAGAAATGCAATGTCAAAAGTTTCATCAACGATCACACATAATTTATGAGTCTTCACATTCACATAGAACAGGGAGCCAACAACAAAGGTAACTGATACATATATAGCAAATCCTAGATAGTTCAGTTTGTCAGTTTGTCAGGCAGATTAGAAACATCAATACTTTAACCGAGTGCCAGGTTTAAAAGACATCACAACTGCCTCTGGAGGCAACAGGAAAACAAGTGAACAGATCCTACATTAGGCAGCACTCCCATGGTAAATCATAGCAAGACCTACCATGAGACCTGTTTTGAATTGTACACTTGCCATCCCAATCAATTCCAAAGGCAGATCAAATGTCATCATCCCAGCGCACTTACCATTTTACAAGAATAATAACACTAAATTTAGTTTTTACCAAATATATAAGTGAATCCTCTACGCTTAGCTTAGGCAACATGGGTTGGAACTTTTGGTTGCAAATCTTCTTGTGGAACAGGTGATTTTTCAAAGCAGCCCGACTCCAGTGAAGTTGCAGCACTGAGGTTAGCTTTGGTGTCATCAGCCATTTTTGGTGTTGATGGATTAGGATATGGGTTCCTGTTCACCAGCCTGCAAAAGAAAATAGATATGTTGTTATGCCTAGATTATAATCCCCATGCTTGAAGCAAATTCCAAGGCAGCTTATGTGACACTATTATGCAATTTTTGAAACTAGTTGAGCGTTTTTATGCAAAGTAATAAGTAACAAGACTCATATATTATCAAAATAAGTGTTTTACTATTCGGTAAAGGGCATATCATGAATGCTTAGGGGAACAAACTTAAACAGTAAGATGGTAGAGTTTAATCTGCTTGAGGATGAAAGGGAGAAAGAAACAAGGGACAGTGGTTCAGTATAGAAGGGGTACCTGTCCCGCCGCTTCTCAAAAAATCGCTGAAGGGAGTGTCTTCTTGCAATTGGTAATTCTGATCCAATTGATATTCACACAAACATTATGCTACATTAGCTACTATGCACCACAAATGGAAAAGCATATAATATTTGCATTTGAAATTTATCCACATTCTAGCCAAGTCATTTGAGAGTTACCAGCTTGCAGTTTGCAAAGAGAAGTCCTCTGAAGAGGGTACACCGGTGCTTGTGGTGAAGCCAAAGCAGTTGCAGTACTTTGAAGTGAAGGAGACCTTGTAAGAACAGGTGAAGTAGTGGCACAATCAGTTGCTGCATTCTTCATGTCAGCAGAGTTGGCAGCAGCAGCAGTACTAGCGATAAGCATAATCTCTTGCACCTGACCACAAGAATCATGGATGAAGTTTGGCATAAAATGTCATTCAGCTGAAACTTAGTAACATCCTAAATATTATGTAAAGGCTAACCTTTTCCACAGGAATAGCATCAAATACACAAACACTTCCGCCATAGAAGATGGTGAGTTGGGATGGAGCATGACTTGTGGTATTTAGTCCAGATCCCGGCATTGCTAGGGAACTTATACACCAAGAGAAGCAAAGTTTTTACAATGTTATAGAAGCTTTGCACAAATATGACTAATGGCTCTTCCCTTCCACTCATAAATGAGAATGATCTACTAGAAACAATTTACATTAGGTGTAATGTACAAAAGCAATGGGAAACCCGTCTACAATTTTTTGCTTTAAAGACTAGTATAATTAAACCAGACAACAATAATTATCATTTCACAGAAATCTAGTTCAAGGGGGAGGTACGGAGAGAGGAGGACAAAGCATGGAAATTGGTGGTGTGAAATTCGGAATATGAAAGTCTCAAAAAATGTCACTCACATATGGATGTAAATGTGCATCATTTCCATCCTGCTCTTCTATGTTGTGCCACTTTCATACATGATATTTTCCAGTAGTAATATCAATAGTTTTAACACCCTAACCTAAAATATAAGATCTAAACTCTAAACAACTAAGCATCTTTTTCTTAGCAAGGACAGCCGGAATGCTTTCCCCACCATAAAAAGATAATAGTTCTATTTTCCCTTCCATCTTTCTTGGAATTCAAAGCTTGGGGTAACATTATGTAACCCACGTTTCGTGTACCATATCCTAACAGAAAACACAATATCATAGTCAAATTGTCCTCCACAAATGAGATTAGGATAATTAATAGAGCATTAAACTTATCAAGGATTATGGTAAATTGACCAACTATGTAGTAATAACTTTCCTTTTTGAAACAGAAAATTCGAGAATAATTAAACAGCTGCCTAACAAGATCCAGATCCGGACTTTCTTTTTCCTTCTTTTCCATGCAAAGGATATAATTTACGCTTACCAGTTCCGGACATTTTTCTTTCCAAGAAAATCGGGGGCTTCAACGGATCCCAGCTTTCCAACACCGTTGTCACCGATAATATCGCCATTAGTTTCTTTAACGGCGACGTTTGGCTTGACTTCGTCGCGTGATTCAGCTTCTCCTTCCATGGAAACCAGATTTTCCTTTCTTTTCCCCTTCTTGGACCTAACCTTTCCTCGCTAAATTTCTGTCTTCTGTTAGGCAGACCAACCTGTGATTACATTGAAAGTATGTGAAAGTGAAAGCTAAGTAAACCAATCCGACGGTCAGTGTTGGTTTCTTGGAATGGAGAAGATTGCTACGTGTCAGTCGTACAGGAACCCTTTCTGATGATAAATTAATATTTTATTCTTTTATCAATAGCTTAGTTCCGACTTTTCACAGGCTCAGGGGTTGGGACTTGATCTACTGCAAAATCTGGTCCGCACCAGTCTCCGAGGTACAAAAAGCTACAATTGTACTATAGTTATGGAACGACAGGTCATGTCTTGTCTACACAATTGGTTGTTGGATTTATGGCTACAATTTTCAACGTTTTTTTCCTTTTAGTTTTTGCTAGCTGTTTCAAAACGGTATATTAAAATATTAATTTAAAAAATTATTTTATAATCTTGACAATTATAAACATCAATTAAAAATTAAATTCTTTTAAGGAAAGTATATTGAATTCATATTGGTTAAAAGATCTTTCAAATTCCTATACTCTTCAACTTCATTTAATTTAATTTTTATATTTAAAATTAAAATAATTTAGTCTCTTAATTTTAAAAATTATATCAATTTATTCTATTTCTTTAACGATATTCAATTTTGTCGTTAAAAAATATGTCAACATTAACATATCACATTTTAATAATATGACGTTTGAGATAATAACGTGACATGTCACGTGACACTCAATGATAACGTGACAATACCACGTGGCATTATACGATGACATGACAGTGCTAAAGTGGTAGTGGCATGCTGACATATCATTGTCATGTGATAAATAAAAAAATTTTAAAAAAAAATTACCATGTCATAAGAATTAAATTGAATAAAAATATGTAGTATAGTGATTAAATTGAATAAAATTAAAATGTTAAGAGAGTAAATTGAAAAAAATATTTGAAAAATATAAATCTTTAAGTAAATTATTAATATTCTTATCAATAAGCCAAAGTTTTAAGTGTAAAAGATTTATGGTGTTAAAAAATATATATAAATATTTTATTACTTGATTATTTGATTCTAAAATATGTAAATTAATTTATCTTTTTTACAAAAATTAAGTTTGAATTCTCCTTCTATAATTTTTTTTTTTAAATTTCATACCTAAAATCAAATATAAATGAATAACATGAATTATGTTAAAATAAAATAATATAAAATGATAAAAAAATATTGATTTAATTACAACTTTCACAAATTACAAATACGCATTCTTTTAAAATTATTCAACTCTTACCCAATTTATCTTTTATTTAAATTTATTCAAATTAGCAAAATATGTTGATTTAGTGGTAACTTGCACAATTTACAAATACACATTCTTTTGCAATTATTCAACTTTTGCCCAATTTATCTTTTTATTTAAATTTACTCAAAATTTCTTATAAAACGAATTTATTTAAATTCAAATATTACAACCAAATTTTACTAAATTTAAATTTAAATTATTAATTTGGATCTACAAAAAAATTGCTAACAAAATAAAATTGTATAAATATTTACAGTTATATTTAACTTTATCAATCATAAATGCAGTTTTTAATCTAAAAAATTTCAACTTAAAAAATATAACTTAAAATATTAAACAAAATAAAAACATAAAAAATAAATAAAAAATTAGAATGGTGGAGCTCAGATTCTATAGTTGTAATAAGAGATTTGTCATATCCAAATTAAGCAAGTCAAAACGAAAAATTATTTTTATAATCATCGCTAACTCAATACCATTCTTCATTTTTTGAAAAGAAAAATACTAAATCAACATATTTTGCTAATTTGACTTTAGATGAAGTTAAATAAATTTCAAATTTTTATACTATAATAAATAAAAGAAAAAATAATTTATTTAGTCATTTTATATTATTTTATGTTAAAAATATATAAGTTATTCACCTAAATTTTAATTCATATATAAATTTCATTTCAATATTTTTTTTATAGAACGAGTATTTAGATTAATTTTTGTAAAAAATATAATTTAATTTACATATTTTGAAATCAAATAATCAAGTAATAAAATATTTATATATATTTCCTAACATCATGAATCTTTTACACTTAAATATTTGACTTATTAATAAGTATATCAATAATCTACTTATAGATTTGTATTTTTTAATTTTTTTTCAATTTAGTCTCTCAACTTCTTAATTTTGTTCAATTTAGTCCATATACTATATATTTTTGTTCAATTTAATCCCTATAACGTAGTATAATTTTTTTTTTTCTAATTTGCGACATGGCACTGACATGCTGACATGTTAGTACCATGACAGCACTGTCACGTCATCGTATAGTGCCATGTCATCATCTCAACACCACGTCATCAAAATGTGACATGTCAGCATTGACGTCAATGCTGACGTTATCATTTAATTGCAAAATTGAATGCCGTTATGAATAATGACTAAATTTATACAATTCTCAAAATCAATTGATTAAATTGCTTAGATTTTGAGTACAAAGACTAAATTGAACAAAATTGAATATTATAGGGATTGAAGGGGTCTTTTGACAAATTCATATTCTTTAATTAGTCAAAATACTCGAGTTAATCGTTACTTATTTAAGGTATGACGTTTATAATAAACTAGCAATGTATATAAACTATTTATTTTTAATATATCAATTATAAATCTTAAAAATATTATGTTATATAAGATTAAATTGTGCAATTAGTTCATATTATCTGATAAAGTAATGAATTTAATTACTGTATAATAATTTGTAAAAATTAAATTTATATATTTTTCTAAAATTAACAATGTTAGTCTAATTATTAATAGTATTAATACTTTTTTGTTATTTATATTAATATGACATTTTTTTATTAATGTGACATTTAATATGATGATTTATTAATTATGATGTGTTTTTTTTTTTTACTTATTTAAGAACATTATTTTTACTGTTTTAAATTATGGAGTATAAAAATTCAATTTTTCTTTATCTTATAACACTGTTTTTCTAAATTTTATAAACCTATTTATATTTTTGATTGTTTCTTTTCCAATTTCATTTAAAACCATTAACTTACATTGAATAATTCCATATTCAAAGTTATAAAAACTATATCAATACTTGATCATATCATATTAATACTATTATTACATCCATGTCACATTATCGTCAAATTTAATATCACATTAATAAAAAAAAATCGCGTTAACACATCCAATATCATATTAATATAAATAACAAAAAAACATTTAACATATTAAATTAACATTATAAATTCTAAGAAATATAAAGACTCAACTTTTATAAATTATTATAGATAAATTAAATCCATAATTCTAATAAAATACAATAATTAACTACATAATTTAACCTTTATATGATAACTTTGAAATTGCGTCTTAGACATATTAATTGTAAAACTTGTTTTACAAATATCACATTAAGCAATGTAACACCTTGTTAACATTTCTCAACAAAATTTCATGACAAGTTTGGTTTGTGAAATGGAATAGAATGATTATTCTGCGAGTATATATTAAGGTAAAAATATAATAGAATGATTATTATGTGATTTTCTTAACAAAATGGAATAGTGTAAGGATTGTTATTATAATTTATTTTAATGTTTGATTGGTAAGAATAGCTTTGGAATAACGAAAGAATAAATATTAAAATGATAAAATTACCTTTTGTTATAATATTTAATGTATTTTTATCAAAAGATGAAAATATAATAAAATATTTATACTAAAAAATTAAATCACCTTTCACTATAATTTAATCACATATTTATACTCAAAAACAAAATTATTTTTTATTATATTTTAATAATATTTTCATAAGAATACAAAACCATAAGATATTCAGATATTGTGACCAAAAAACCTCAAAATGACATGTTTTGAATATCCACCTTTTAATTCCTTCAAAATAGTAAAGGTTCAAAACAACATCTTATTATTTCCTTCAAAATAATAAGGCAAATAATAAGACACTGTGACTAGAAGCTTCAAGTACCTGAACCAAGAAACTCAATTACAAAACATAAAGAATGTTGCTACCAAAACCCTAGAAAAACAAATCAGAAAAATAATTTGTAAAATACCAAATAAATAATCTCAGTACAAAAAAGAAATCGAGGTGACAATTGAAAAAGAATTTCAAGAAGAAAAAAAAAAGGGAAAACAATTATATAGGGATAAAGTTGTAATTATTTTTAGTAAACATGGATATTTTCATCCAATGATATTTTTGTTCTATTTTGTTAGTCATGGAATGGATAATAACAAAAGAGAAGGGGAATGGTTAAACCTTTTTTGAGACACTAAAATGCAACCAAACAAAAACATAAAAAAATGAAAGGAATAAGGGGAAATGGCTTAGCCATTCATCTATCACACGTGCCATCAGTACTGAGATAAAAATTAATTTATGGAATTTCAATGGATTGATTTTTTTTTGGTTTTTTCTCATTTTCTTCTTAACAAAAATATTTTGTAATTATTACAGATTTCAGATGTGAAAAATAGATGATCCTCTATTTTTTATATATATAAAAAAATCGCTTAGTTATTTCCCTTTTTTCTTGGCAAGTTATTATTTCCATTTTTCTTCTTTTATTGCCATCAACAAAATTTAATCTAACAAATGTTGAGAAAAAAATAATCATGGAACAACTATTAAAGGCTTGTTTGTTGTAAAAATTATTGAATATTAGTTATATTTTTTGAAGAGTATTTATTAACGAGTGTTAAGAACCTTTTTCCATAAATCAAATTTTCACAATTTAATATAATAATTGACAAAGTAATTTAATAATTTTTGATGCATTGAATAAGTATATTACTTTACAAGCTTGCATGAACAATATCATGCATAACTTACCAAAAAGAAAAGAAGAAGAAGAAGAAGATAATATTATGCAAAATTAATTGAGATTATTTCATTTTACATGATTAGAGTGACATAAAATAAAGATAATTAGCATGTTAATTTTGTTTTATTTTTTTGGTAATATCTTAAAAAATTAACTGAGCCAAATAATTATTGCGGAGCAATATTTCTATTTTCATCCGGTTTTCAATCTTCAATCAGGTGGACATGGCGGGTAAGTGGATAACATCCGGGTAGAGAAAGAATCCGATCGCAGAATCACACCGGATAAAATAAAATAAAAAAGACAAAGAAAAAAGGCACTTCAAAAACACTCAGCACCTTTTATCTGTTTTTTTGCCGGCCAAGGGGAAAACGAAAAAAAGAAGAGAGAGATCGGAATATGCCATTGGAGCCCCCGGTCTTCCAGGAAGCAGCACGCTGCGACGTCTGCAAATGCAGCTTCAACACTTTCAGGCGCCGCGTATTTTCTTAATCTCAATTTATTATTTTTTATTATCGTTTTTTTTTTTACGAATAAATTACTTATCATTTTCCTTCAATCGGATGAAATATATCGATGGATTTTTGGTTTTCCTTTTTGAAGGAGATTTTAGCGATTAGGTTTATTATTGTGTCAAATCGGTAATCATATAGATTATCATGGAGTGCGCTCTCTTTGCTTTGATCTTAGCTGTTTGACTGATCTATTCGCGCTAAAGATAACTGTTTCAATGCGTTGAATTTGCTGATTCAGAGTTCTTTTGAATATAATTGAGTTTTTTAGTATGATTTAATTTTGATGCGTTAAATTGGTAATTGGAAGTATGATTATCCAATTTGCCTGCTGTTAGTGGCTAGGCTTACTGCAATCTCAATCGAAGATTGAATTGGGTGCATGTGTGATGTTGTGAGTATAATTTCAGGTGCGGGACTGCGCGATAATGTTTGTCTGAAAACTTCAGGCTGTTAACATAATTCAATAGTCCAGGCCTATTATATGTATACTATTAGTGGGATAATTCTTATGCGAGACTACAATGCGTCAGTAAGGATGATTCAAAGGTGGTGCGATCTTAAGTTCACTGAACTCTATAAATCTTTTACTGTACCCACTGTGATCAAAGTGATGTTAGTATGCTATTGTTCATGGAATATGTCTTGCAAAGCTCATGTTGATGTTTCTTTGTTAAAAGGAAATGTAAATGTAAATATACATACTGTTGTGTGCAATTTGTCTTCAAAGTAGGTGTGAATCTAGTCTATGTTAGACAGATTGCCATTGGGAAAATACATGAAATCAAATGGTTTCTCTTCTCCTTTTCGCAGCACCATTGCCGATGTTGTGGGAGGACTTTATGCCACGAACATTCATCAAATCAAATGGTTCGAGCTCACATCCCCTCTATTTATATATTTGGGTTTTCTGTTCATTTCTCAAGTTGTAAAAGTTTGGATAAATCAGCTTTAAGCAATCTTTTCTGTTCTCTTTCCTGTGCAAATTCAGGCTTTACCACAATTTGGCATATACTCGGCTGTTAGAGTTTGTGCAGATTGTTTCAATGACTCTTCAGGGTAAACCTCTCTTAATTGATACATATACTATCAATCAGTTGTCTTACATGCATAATTTGATCAAGAAGCTAAATAACCCTTGTATTGGAATAGAATATCAAATTTGATTATATTGATATCTGTTCTACGTATAATGTCAAAATTCTTTGAAAGAGAGAGGGATGGGAAGGAAGGGAGAGTGTTGCTTGGACTTCCATATGTCTTAAGATTTTTGGTGGTAGTGGATGCCTTCTACTCTTGCCTCACTTTGCTTTTCTTCTTATTTGCTTGAGTATTGTTTTAAGAGGCCATTTCTTTATGATTTTTCATTTTTCTTTTTGTTTCTTGACATGGTTTTCTCGTGGATTTATATGGGTGCAGATCTGGGAAAGCTGATCCTCAGCCTTCTTTAGATGGAGTTGATTCTGTTACAGACGAAGTCTCTAGATTAAACATTAGTGCAGATATGGGTTCAAAAACTGAAGCAACTGCAGGGCATCAGCCTGTTGCAAGCATTCCAGATTGTAAGTGTGGAATGCCTTTGTGTATTTGTGAATCTCCAGCACCAACCACAGATGCGCTTCCACTTCAGGTATGAACTCTTCAGTAGTTTAAGCTGCATCTCATATTCTCTTCCAGGCTTCTTACGAACTCATATTTGTTCCTGGGGCAGATGAAAAACCCTTCAACCTCTGTGGCTTCATCAAATCCAAAATCAAAGAAAACTGCCACTGTTCCAAAGAGTAAAGGCTCCACTTCAAACAGCAAATCTAGGTATGCTATCTTTGAATTTTTGTATTCAATCTTTGTTCTTCACTTCTTCCAAACATAATGGTTGATTTCAAATGGTTTGATAAATTAATTCTTGTGCAATTGAAGCATGGAAACCCCAACTACTTTTGGCCCATTCTACTGTACTCTGGCTTGAATTAATTGAAACCTGAAGCTGGATGCTAGTAAAATCATGGCCTTCTGGTTTGAGGCATAAAACACTGAAATCAATTTACCTTCTCTCTTCATCTTGCTTTCCTGTTGGCAGTGGCCTCCTGATAGAACTATCTAGAATTAATTTTAATGTAGTGGAGGATAATTGTGTGAGGGAGCCATACTTTTCCACTTTTCTGGCCATTTCATTCTATTTCATGGCCTTCTTATTCTCCTCCTTTTCAATGTCCCATGGTCTCCTTCCTTCTCATTATCCTCTTTAGATATCATATGTCATTAAGTTCATGATTTCATTTTTTTTTAAGTCTCTAGCCTCTTCTGGTGACAAATTTTGCTGTCTATTTTATTGGACTTTTCTAAATGGGTAAAATTATACAGTTTGGTTTTCAATCCTGGTCTGGCGGCAAATGGTACTGCTGCAGATAAACCTCAGATGGATTATGATGTCAATGGAGAGGTAGAGCTCTTTATGAAGTATTTAAATAGTCATGAGAGGTTCAAGTTTATGGGGATTTTGCTTCCTTTGAATTATGTACTTATGCATTTACTTTACTCAGGGTTTAAGAGAAGCTATAAAGAATGGTGATACTGCTGCAGTCAAGAGGCTTCTAAGTGAGGTATTTTACAATTTTACTCCAAATTTCAACTGGGAATGAATTTGAAGTATGATTACATGTGCAGGGTGTGGATGCAAATTACCGTGACAAGCAAGGATTATCTTTGCTGCATCTGGTACTGCTATCTCTATCTCCCTCTCTTTAGTATATTTGTAGTCCTTTACATTTGCTTGAAGGCTGGCTGATTGATTACATAATTTTAATTTCCATTTCATTCCAAATTTATATGACACTAATGACGTGATAAACTTGGTGTAGGCGGCACTCTTCAATCGAACTGATATAGTATTCGCCCTCATGGAATGTGGAGCAAGCATGGACTACAAGAATGCACAGGGTAATTTATTATTTATGAGTTTTCAGCATTCCTGATTTTAGAATATGTCTATCTACAAATCGAAGAGCTCAGGTAGAGTTTTAAGGTTACTGAAGGTTGAAAATGTCGTTAGAAACTCCTTTTGAGTTGTCTATTTAGAACAAAATGGCTTCCGACATAATTAAGGCTTTGAGGGGACAAGGTAAAAACGGAAAAGGAAAAGACAGAGAAGAACTCTCACCTTCAATTTGGAATAATGAAAGTATGATACTCATCATAGCTTTCTTGAATGATGTTAGCTGTTACCTAGAAGTCCATAATTGAGAACTCTCCTTCCATTAGCATGTCTAGCTCTGATGTGTATGCATCTGTTTGTCTCATAATTATGCTTTAACTCTTTCTAACCACATCAATTCCAGGAGAAACACCATTGGATTGTGCACCGGCTACTTTGCAATACAAGATGCAAATGAAGATGAAAGAGAGTGAGCAAGCATGAAATGAACTAGACAAGAGAATTGGAAGGAAAATGCATAATTTCCTCTGTTAACCGACATGTGCTATCTCTAGCTGTCAGATTTCAGCAAGAAATTATTGATATTATGCTTCATGCTGTCAATTTCAGCCAGAAATTATAAATATAATGCTGCAAGTGTTTGTATCATATCTGGTAGACAAACCGTCAAACAGGCTGCACGACATAGAAGCTCAATCAAAATGCTGTTTTTTTCTTTGTTTTTGATCATCATAAGAATGGTGTTGTGAGGCAATAAAAGTTTCTATTATCTGAATCTATAATTTATATATTATTGACAAAAATGGTCTTTTTTTTTGTTATATTTCTAAATTGTTATTTTAAATATTTTATTATTAATATTGATTAGGCTTATTTAATTTGTAAATAATAAAAAATTTAATTGCATCAAATGATGTTCATTAAAAGCAGTTTTTACTAAAGATATTAATAAGATTTTATTCAATTTATAAATAATAATTTTAATTGCATTGAATGATTTTTATTAAAAAATGTTTTTTAATTTTAATGGGATTGAATAATTCATAAATTAATATTACAAAATTTTAATAATATATAATTAAAATATTAATTGTTTTTATATCTAATCGTCTTTCAATCATAATTATCATGACTTTATAAATAACTAACTTTACATTTTAAATATAATTATTAAAACATATAAAAAATAAAAATTTTATGCACGCAATACTAATTCATTAAAACAATACAAACGGATTATTTGTGTTACTGTTCTGGTAACATGTAACGTGCGAGAGGATGAGATGGGTCACTTTGGTCGGTTGATGAACTTTGCTGTTTTCCTTTTGTTCTTTTCCTGGTTTTTAAATCTTTGGGTTTATCACATTTTATTCTTTCCTTTTGTTTAAACCCATTAATATTTATACTTTTGAGAGATATTTTGAAAATGCAACTCTTAAAATAGCATCAATTGCTCATCAAACTAAAACTTATTTTTATATAAAATCTTTATCTTACTCTTCTTTACATGACTGTTCGAACTCATTTCATGTCTGCAATATCCTTCAAACAAATATAGATGAAGACTGTTCAATATTTTTTTTCCCTGAATTGAAGTAACCTCTTTAAACTTTGTAGTTGTTGATTATTCTGTCAGGTTTCGCTGCTTACCTGGCATACACAGAATTCTTCCCCATTGTTATTGGAATCATCAATACTTACCCCTCATTTACATCTGTTGCAAATAAATGGTAGCAAGCTGATTGCTTATATGCTTGTAAGTAAACAGAGTTTCAGTAGGGTCGGGGAACAAACTTGAGCTGATTACATTCTCATGGCCGGCCTGTTTATATGGATAAGATGGACCAATCTTTGCTTAGCCTTTATGATAAGCCTACGATACATAAGGAGTTTGCAGAAAGATATTACAGCAGCCCCCTTGACCTAGTCACCAACTTTAATGAGAGGCACATAAATAGTTGTAAAATGTAATAGCAGTTTTTTTATATTGAATCTATTTTGGCAAACAACGAGGTCAAAGTTAGATTTGATAATTTTAAACATGATACGTTAACACGATATGAGAATACATGAGTTAAATAAATTTTGAGTTTAGCGTTAACGTGTTTCGTCTCTAATCGTGTCATACACGATAAACATGTTTAAAACACGTTTAAACATGTTTACTTAATCATGTTATCGTGTTTAAACGTGTATACGTGACATATTTATTAACCTATTAAAAATTAATAGTTAAAAACTATTTTAATCTTATATAAATAATTTTAAATAATTATTTTAATAAGTTTTTTAATTTTATAAAGGGTATAATGTAATTATACATGCTCAATCATAATTTTTAACTTTTAGTAATTATTTGATATTATTATTTTTGTTTTATTATAATTATTTTTATAATTATAGATTTTAAATTTAAATAATAAAATTATATTTAATTATAAATATTTTTTATTTAATTGTGTTAAACGTGTTATTAATTGTGTCGTGTCGTATATTAATACGTTTAATAAACGTGTTAATCGTGTCATGTCGTGTTACACATATATTAAACGTGTACGTGTACGTGTTTCAAATTTAAGACATGAATGTTAAACGTGTCATGTTCGTATTTAGTCTTAACGTGTTTCATGTCTGACACGTTTACGACACGTTAACACGAATTGCGAGGTCTAGTCAAAGTGTTTGCTCCATACTAGTGGTTAGGGATAAGTTCATAAATTTTCCTTAGTAGTGTGATATTTTAAAATTTATTTTCTTGATCTAAGATATGCTGAAAGAATATTTAGATTAAATTCAACACGATGTTATTTAGAGAAATATTGTTGAGTATTATCATTAATAGAATTTTGTTATTATTGTCTGAGATTTAAAATATTGTGAGATAATTTATTTTTTTAAATATTTAATATATCTTTTCATAACTTATTTATCTAAAATTATAAAAATGGTTAAAAATTACTATTTATTAGTATAAATTAAAATATTAAAATTAAATAAAATATGATTTTACACAATAAATTATCAGGTCTAGTAACTAATAATATGACAATTTTCTATTAATTGATCAAAACTAAATACAAGCATCCACAAACTACATAAAATTAAATACAAAAATTAAATAAACAAATAATATATCTACAAAATAAATTAAAAAAAAAGACTCACAATTCAAAAACATTGTTTGACATGTAATACTATTTTCTATTAACTAGATTATAATTATGAATCTAAATTATCAAACTAATCAAAAAATATTTAGACATGAAGTATTTAAAAACTTAATTTGAGTTGATATTAAATTATTTACAATTAAAGCTTAGATGAGTTGTTTTGGGAGAATAAAAAGCATAGTCAATGACCAAGAAAATAAAAGATTTGAATTTATAGATAGAGAGTGTAGTTTAGATTTTAAATTTTTTAATAAAATCTTAAATTATAAAAGAAATTTTTTTATTTTTTTATAGTATTTAAATATTAATACATAAATTACTTCTTGATAAATCACTTTTACTTGAAATCTTTGATTCAAATTTTCATAAAATTGTAAAAAAAAATAAATTTATTAATATATTAACTACTCTTAATCTTAAATAAATTGAATAAAAATTAAAATATTTTATTTTAAGAAGTGAGTGGTGTCATGTGACACCACTCCTTCCAGCATGGGTCCGCCCATGCTGGTGGCAATGGATAGGGTTTTACCATCTCCTCTCCTTTGCTCGTTCTTCGCATAATGATGAGTTCACCAGCGTTGAAAATGATCAAAACCTGACCCAGTCACGCATGCGGAGACCGGATGGCAGTTCCCGAAATCAATGCTAGCCTCATGCGTCTGCATGCATTATCAATATTTCTTTCAATTGCTTTTTAGGTAAACCAGGCGTCCTTTTTCCTGAAAGACAAAAACCATGGTTGTAAGTTTTCTCGGTTGTTGTTTCTTTATTTCTTTCATTGTTTATGCATATGTTTTGCCCACTGCCCATTTCTTTTTCCAAGTTAAAATCGTAAAAGTAACATAGGAATTAGGAAATGTTAGTGCCTCGGTGGGATCTGACTGGGATTGTGTGGAAACTAACGTGGGATGGGCCTGCTTCTAACGTGTCATGTAGAAAGCAAGCAATCTTCTCTGTGATTTTTTGCATACGGTATGGTCTTTCCTTTCCTTTCTACCCAACATTCTAAAATTAATCCGGCTCTTTGTTTGAATATTGGATGGATGATGATGTGTGATGATTAAAATGGGTCATTGGTCTTTCCTTTTCCTTCTCCTTTGCTTTTTGTGGCGTAGCATTCGAGTTAAATCGAATGCCTTCGAGTACACATCAAATTCAGATGAATTAGGCAGCAGTCAGCAGAGCACATGCGACAAGCGAGTTTCATCCTACAAGAGGGGACCAGTTGCACCTGTATGAGCCTGATTATATAGTGCATGGTCGGATAATTTACATGACAAAAACCGGTTTGAGTCCTACCAATTAGGAGAAATTTTATTTTAAAAATAAACTAATAATTTAAATGATAAAAACCAGTTCAAATTCAGTTTTACTCTGAACCCGATTTAATAAGAAGTTTGATCGATTAAATTACTATGTGAATTTTTAACATAAACTATCAAATTTTAATTTAAATAATTCCATTGATCAATCCAATTTAATTTTTAAAATTATAATCTTAACTTGTGGAAAGGGTTTTCTTTTTAAACCTCAATCACCGCTAAAATGAAGATTTTTTTTTTCTCTTTTTAATTGTTTCTTTCGTTTTGGTCAAAATCTTAGAATATGAAAACATGTTTTGAATTAGAAGAAAAAACTTACCGCATATCCATTTAATAAAGTTCATATTTAATCTTATAAATTAAAAAAATTAAATAACAATGGCTAAGGTTAATGCTGTAAGTACATATTTCTTTCCCCCTGCCATACAATTTTTTCTCCTTCTTTTTATTAAAAAAAAGAAAAAAAAAACAGAGAAATTGATCATGTTCATCAGTTCGTGGCCAACAATTTTTTGAAGTATTAGGCAATCTTTTTGAGACTTTCCTTACGAAGCAAAACACCAGATTCATTCGGTACATCCACAATCTCATGATCGGATCCAGTTGCTTTACTTTAATCCTAACTTTAACCCACACGCTATCTCCTAGTATCCTTTTTCCCTTCCAATTTCTCTAACAACACCTACTAATTTCTTTTTTATTTTTAATGAAAAGATATTTGAGATAATCGACCACCGTCCTTCTGAGCTGTGACTTACACGATTGCACGCCATAGGGACCTAAGCACCCCCTTCTCTCCTTTATTCCAAAGCTTGTTCACACACCGACAAAAATCCGATAAAGCAGTCCACTATCTCACCCCCGTTGGCCCCTGGCCGCTTGCAACCTCCCTCCTTTATATAAGTCCCAAGATGCTCCTCTAACCCTCCCCCTTTCTTTTCGCCTCTTCTTCATCTTCCTTCTCTCTTGCTAATTACTTTCTTTCCTTTTTCCTTCGCTTTTCCTTGTGTTTCAATGGGTTTCTTTGTAGAGGATCCAGGGCTAATTGTAACCCATCTTCTTTACAAAACAGCTGTTGTTTTAGCAGTGTTGAGATGGGTCCTCTCTTGGGTTCTTAGGTTTAGAGACATAAGCTTCTTCACTACTTCATCTGACTCCCAACGCAACCCTTCTTCTTCTTCTCCCTTGGTTTCTTTACAAATGATTAGGGACAGTCTCGTGCTGACGACGTTCGAAGATGCTAAGGAACGGGTGCCTTGGGTTTCCGACACCTGTGCAGTCTGCTTGAGCCAGCTGAAGGAAGGTGACGAAGTCAGAGAACTGAGGAACTGCTGCCACGTGTTCCATAAAGATTGCATTGACAGATGGGTTGACTATGATCAAGATCACGACCAGGATTACGATCATGATTACAATGAGCATGAACATAATCACAAGACTTGCCCCCTTTGCAGGACCCCTTTACTTACTTCATCTCAAAGCTTGGGCTGGCCTAAGAATGAACCCAGCTGGGCCGTCGAGCGGCTGCTCTACCTATTTGGGGATGATCTGCTTCCTTGAGAGCCACATAATCTATTTTCTATAGATTTTTTTTTCTTCTTTTTTAGCATATTTTTTACTCAATTGATCATTGAGATAGAGCTTGGTACAATAATTATTGTATATTTAGATAGTTTGGGCATGGTTAAATGGGGTCAATTTTTTCTTTGGGTTAGGTCATAAAGTGGAAGGAAAAAAAAAACAGAAACAGTCAAGTCATCTAAAGCTTGACCCTTGGACCAGTTGTATATATAAATCACATATTTCTTAGAATTTTTTTTCGATTTCTTTTCTCCTTTGGATTTTAACTAACTATTAAATTTTTTCCTCCAATTATGGTAATTTCCACAAGATTATTGAATGTGAGCAATGGGGCTGGGCACTCTTGAATTAATAATTAAATAAAGAACAGTGTACATTTAGGATACTTAATACTTCTAGTTAGAGAGACCTTTCAATGAAAGAGTGACTTGGCAACTTTGGTCAAGAAAGTTTTGATTGATAATTTTGAGTCTTGTGGTAGTTTTCTTTTCTTTTTTTTTTTCTTGGCTTCCTCTGGACCGCACATGATACCTTACTTTATATAAAAGTATTTATTTTTCTTAATTTGATAGCTACTTTAGTATAAGACTTTAGTTAAAGTTGAATGATGAACGGGCTAAATTACCTACTAAAGAATTGTAATGCTTAGAATTTAGGTGACCAAAATAGTATTAACTTGGAATTTTGGGATAATTGGCTTAATGGTATGAGATAATATTCTATAATTGGGTTGCTAAATGCTTCCTTTTTATTCTTCTGGACCAATTTACACGGTTCTTTTTCAAACGAAAGACCTAGGAAAAAAATCTATGAAAATAGACAGGATCTTCATTTGCACGGTATAGGCAATTTCCCTACTCGTAAATTATCCAACAAAAAAAAAAAAAGAGAGAGAGAGAGAAAGAGAAAAAAAATATGTGCTCAAGGTTTGGATGTGAGCCCATTTGGTTAGGGCTGAGTTCCAAGGCAATACTCCGCCCAAGCCAGTTGGGCTCAGATTTAGGGTTCAGACCAGTCTTTGCAAAGGATCGCGTCTGATTGACATAGTTAACCCGACCAAAAATAAAATCAATTTGAAATTAGTCAGACTTTTATTTAAAGTAATTGATTGATTTTAGGGCATACCCTAATTTTTCAAAATGTAAAGCATCTATTTCCTTCGAACTCATATATTTAACAAATTACAATGTTTTTTCCCCCTCCTGCTTGTTTCATATACAATTTTAATATTAGCAAAAGGTAAATTGAAGTGTCGAACTAATTTCACTAATAAAAACTGCATCATTTTTATTGTTGAGTTATAAATTAGAATTTGATTGAGGTGTTAATTTAAAAACTTTGTTTCGAACATGTGAACTAATTTAAAAAATAACATTTAAAAAATTTTTGACAACATCTATTCTATTATTTAAATTTGTCATAATGAATTGAGAGTAATGTACGTTGACACATGTTCAAATTGGAATTGATAGAGTGTTTCAGGCTGATTTTGAATTTTTTGAATTTATGTTTCTTAAGACTTAAATTTTTATTGTTCTTAAACTAATCTTGCATCTTTGAGCTTTCCTTCACTTTGAGCTGAAATTACGAGCACCTGTCTCTAATTAGATTAAAACTTATAAGAACTTTTTTTTTTGTGTATATTTGTACATCCGTTTATCCCATACATATTTGCAATAAATGGAGACAAGCTTTCAAATAATTAATCACTTTTACATAGAAAAAGGATTATTTTCTTTACATAAGCATGTGAGTTTGTTTTAAATGAGTAATATAGTATTAAAACGAAATTGTTATGATTTATTATCTTAATCCGCAATTAGTAGAATTAAAATTAATCAACACATATTGAATTCCATCAAAATTTATTTTTTATCAAATTATTAAGCTATAAAATTAGTTGAAAAATATTAAAAAAAAAAAAAGAAAACAAGAGAGAAAAAATTAGGGCAGAACCGGAATAGAACAAAATTTGGGGGTCCAAATAAAACCCGGGCATCGTCTGGGCTCGTCGCAAATAAGCCCAGTAGATACAAAAACAGCACTGGTTTAACATTTTCGTGCAGATTATTCTATTCAACAGATCTGCTCATTTCTTTCCAGATCTTCATGGTTTTTCACTCCAATTTCTTCTCTCTCGAAACAAATTAAAAAACGCGGTAACTCCTCTATTCTTCTCTCTGTCTCCTCTCCTTCCATGTGCTCGTAGATCCTATCTCTCTTTGACGACGATCTGGCTCCATTCCTCTAATCAACGGCTAATTTCTCTGTTTCGGCAATGAATTTTTCGTTTTAGCATTTAGGTGAGAGAGAGAAGGAAACTCTGGAACTATCGGTTTCGAAGCATCGGAGAATAGAGAAACAAAATGGCGGCAGGTGGATTTGTGAGCCGAGCGTTCGAGTCAATGCTCAAGGAATGTGCGGGCAAAAAGTATCCTGATCTTCAAAAGGCTATTCAAACTTATTCAGGTCAGATCTGTTTCCATTTTATCTGGTAAATTGTGCTCTAATTATTAATTATAATTTATTTTTTTATAATCTGTTTCCATTTTACTGTTATTTTTAGTCTAATTTTGATTCGTGGCGAATTAACCGGGATTGCGAGTTTAAGAAGTTTTAGTTTTGAATTGTGCTCTGTTGATTTTTCTAGTGCATTAGGGGTTATTTAGTTATTTAATCTTTGTGTTCCATATTTGATGGCGTTCAACTATGTTATTACTTAAAATGTAGTTAGAATGGTAGTTAGAGATATTAAGTAGGGTTTACGAGTAGTTGCATTGTTTATAGGTTATAATCTGTTTTAGCATTAGATTAAGAAACTCCGGTTCTATGGAGTACTCGGATGACTTTCCTTTATAAGTAATTAATTTCACATTTTTATTAGAAAATGAGTTTTCTGTTTTAGAAGATGAACCTTTTGTGTGATGGATTTTAGTAGGGATTTTGTAAGTGACATCTTTATGTATTTCAAAATGATTTGTGCAGAAATGGGAGAATGAAACAAATAATGACAGGAAAAATTGATGATGATCCTGGTTCTTTTTTTTTTTTTTTCGTTATAATGGATTGTTGAGTTGGTCTTTTCTTCTTTTTTCCCCATGATTGACTAATTCTTTAAAAGACAATTTCTGATGGGGTTGACACATGAAATAGAGGACGTATGGTATTAAGAAGAAAAAGAGGGTGGGAGACTAAGGATGTGGAGCCTTAACATCCTACTGTGCACTATTCTCTACGCATTAATGGACGACATCTTCACTGGTTTTGTTTTTTATATGAACTTATCTTATCTCTTCCTGTAATTTCATGTTGTCTTCTTGCTCGTTGGTTATAGCATACATCTAGTTACCTTTTTTTTTTCTTTAATTATATTCTTCCATTTCTTCAGATAGTCCAAAGCAAGCAAAACAGCATTCTTCATCCAGTGAGACAAATCAAGTAGCATCTTTGGCTGGAGATGGAAGGTTTATATCTGTTTACAATATTATAATATACTAGCCGTTTTTGTTCTCACTTGGATTTATTCCTAGTTTCTTACCCAAGATATTAACCAATGAAATAGCATATTTATTATTTTCTTTTTGGTCTATTAGTTTACTTATTCTTCGTTTAGTTCAGAGCTGAAGCTTTTGGCTGTCACTATGGCCTTTGTCAGATTTAGCAAACTAAAACTTTAAATGGCTTTGTTAAAAATGATATGGAATTGTTATTATTGCCATAATGTGATCATGACTGATACTATAACTATTGCAGATGCCCTCTAATTTTTGTTTTTGATTTTACTTATAGTTCACTTGAAACTGAAACTGGAGCTGAAAAAACTGGAATAGAACCTGATGGATCAAGCACACTTTCACAAAGTGCTGTGGATACAGAGCATGTTAGTAAGCCAACTGGTGGAAGTGGAACCATCACAACTGCCTTAGCAAATGCAGGATACACCTTGGAAGGGGCTGAGGTGGAGCTTGTTCTGAATCCTCTTCGACTTGCATTTGAGACAAAGAACTTAAAAATCCTTGAACCTGCTTTGGATTGTCTTCATGTATGTTGTTGCTTTCCTTCTTGATCTATATTCTGAATGTTTATTTTCTACTTAATGGTCTTCTCTACGGTTTTTGTAAGACATCAAGGGAAGTCCTAATCCGTCTGAAATCCTGTGATATATATTCCAAAAGGACCTCCTTATTTTTGTTCAATTTGTGTTTGGAAATTTTAATGCCTTTTTTTTCTGCATAATAATTACTGACATGATCATCTTTAATTCCATAAGCACAGAAACTAATTGCCTATGATCATCTGGAAGGAGATCCTGGTTTAGATGGTGGTAGAAATGTTCCTCTGTTTACAGACATTCTGAATATGGTCTGCAGTTGTGTTGATAATTCTTCTCCTGACAGGTATGTGCCATTGTGTTTGTTAACCTTGTTTATAGCATATGTTACTTGTTACGCATGTTTAATTCTGGAAAACAATTTGCAGTACAATCCTGCAAGTCCTGAAGGTGCTTCTTACTGCTGTAGCATCCACAAAATTCAGAGGTACATTGTCCAGGATCTAGTGGTATTTTTGTCTGTTTTATTTTCTAGTATTTAAACTCAGTCATGTTACAATATTGCTAATTCAAAATGCAGTCCATGGGGAACCTTTGCTTGGAGTTATCAGAGTATGCTACAATATTGCTCTTCACAGGTACTTCTTGGATTTGTCGAAGATAGTGATAGTCCAAATTGAAGTAGTTCTTATGATTTGTGGCTTTGATGTGTAGCAAGAGTCCTATAAACCAAGCGACATCAAAGGCAATGTTGACACAGATGATTAGCATCATATTCAGAAGAATGGAGGCTGATCCGGTTTGGAATTTATATTTCTAATCTTTCATTATTTTTTTCTCCATGATATATCAGGAAGAAAGTTGATGATGTCTTGTAAATGGGTTTCAGGTCTCTACTTCATCTGGTTCCTCTGATCATACTGAAGCTGCTTCTTCAGAGAATTCTACCTCAAAGGCTGAAGAAGCTTCCTCAGGTGACCAAGATGAGAATGAAATGACTTTAGGGGATGCACTTAATCGGGTCAAGGATACGACACTTGCATCTGTTGAGGAACTTCAAAGCCTTGCTGGCGGTGCTGATATCAAGGTGCATCCTTTTATTTACCATTATTTGTTATGATTCATTTGACTTGTAGGCCTCTCAGTTATGTAGCAAATGCTGGGTGTTTGCTTTTATTGAAGTTTTCTTTTGGTCTTGTATGGTTCTTAACGTGGTACTTATGTGTCTTACAGGGTTTAGAGGCTGCTCTTGACAAAGTTGTGCATGTTGAGGATGGTAAAAAGATCACAAGGTATGGACTAAGATATTTTACCCAGATTGCTAGTTTCTGTTTTCTTGCTTCGGCTGTATAAAATTGCAATTTTTTATTAATGCTTGGTGTCATAACTCTTGAACCTTATCTTAGAGGGATTGACCTGGAGAGCATGAGCATTGGTAAACGTGATGCATTACTAGTTTTCCGCACCCTTTGCAAGGTTGGTTTTCTTCTTATTCTCTCGCCAATTATTGTTGGTATTTTGGAGTCTCTGCTAGCATTCTGTTCACGAAATATTTTGTCTCGCAGATGGGTATGAAGGAAGATACTGATGAGGTCACAACCAAGACACGAATTCTGTCTCTTGAGCTTCTGCAGGTTAATTTATGAATTTATTTTAAGTTATGTAAGGATGTTTGGTTGGTAGTCTTTGCATAATACTATAAAGCACTTTCTAGACTATGTGGGGTCAGATTTACATATGCTTTATTTTGTTTTTCTCTGTAGGAGGATATATTTGCATTTTTCATTCTTATTAGTGGCAGGGAAAGTGTGCACGTGATCCTCATTGTATTGAAGTTGGATAGATATGGAAGTCTGAAACTGCTGAATAGAATCTCATTAGTAGCTTTAAAAGAATCTTATTGGCATAAGCATTGTTTTGAAATGCCAAAATTTGTTTGTTTTTAATGGTTGAAAAGAAAACATAGCTAATGTCTTTCATCATATTTGCTCGCCTATGGTATGCAGGGTTTGTTAGAAGGGGTTAGCCATTCATTTACGAAGAACTTCCATTTCATTGATTCAGTGAAAGCATATCTTTCATATGCTTTGTTGCGGGCTTCTGTTTCACAGTCCCCTGTCATATTTCAGGTTCTATTGCATCTACTTAATCGGTTTTCTTCATCCTGTTTTAGAAGAATCTGCTATGAGAATTTGCCTCTGACTATGCATTTACTTGTGCCAGTATGCTACTGGGATATTTGCTGTGCTTTTGTTGCGATTCCGAGAGAGTCTTAAAGTATGATTATCTTCTTGATAGATTGTTAAAGCTATTTCTTTCAAAGATGGCATTAGCGCCGTGATACACACCACTTCTACTTTATGCCTGAATACTTTATCTTATTTCTTTTCAGGGTGAAATTGGTGTCTTTTTTCCCTTGATAGTTTTGCGGCCATTGGATGGTTCAGACTTCCTCATCAACCAAAAATCAAGTGTTCTCCGGTACGGTACTCTTTTTAATTAGTCATACTGTCATATTGTGTGGCATTCACTATTCAGCATATTGTCTTCAACATGTTAGTTTGCTATTTGCTTTATATTATCTACTAACCTTTTTAATTTTAACTTTTTAGGATGCTTGAGAAAGTTTGCAAAGATCCCCAGATGCTTGTTGATGTATATGTGAACTATGACTGTGATCTTGAGGCACCAAACTTGTTTGAACGCATGGTCTGAGCTCAGTTACTGTTCCACTGTCATTTATTTATATATTTATAATTTATTCTAGGCTTTTTTATATAAGGGTACCATTTGCCTTTTGGCCCTCTAGGTCAACACTCTGTCTAAAATAGCTCAAGGGATGCAAAATGCAGACCCAAACTCCGTTGCTGTCACCCAAACAACATCAATTAAGGGTTCCTCCCTCCAGGTAGGTTAATCTGTTGGCCAGCTTTATTAAATAAGCTTGCTAATTATGAGTAATACTTTTGTTTTATATTTCTATGCTTCCATGTCACCTGTGGTTGCTTAATAAAGCTTTACTTCTTAAATTCTCCAGTGCCTTGTCAATGTACTAAAATCACTAGTTGATTGGGAGAAATCTCGAAGACAACCAGAAAGGAAGAGGGGACGTAACCAGTCTCCTGAAGAAGATTCAACTAGAGAATCTGTTGAGATAAAAAGCAGGGAAGATGTTACCAGTAACTTTGAGAAGGCAAAAGCTCATAAATCTACCATGGAATCTGCCATCTCTGAGGTAATTGATTGGGTTTTATAGTCACAGTTTAGCATATTAGACTGGAAGTTTTCTGCAATGCGAATATGATACTGGAAAGGATTGTTGATCAATCCTCAATTTCTCGGACTGTAATTAGGTTCTGAAACATAGTGTTAATTACATTGCAGTTCAACAGGCATCCAGTGAAGGGTGTTGGGTATCTGATATCAAATATATTGGTGGAAAATAATCCTGTGTCAGTTGCTCAATTTCTAAGAAATACTCCCAGTCTGGACAAGGTAGAACCCTTATCGATCAACTTTTGCTCAACTCCTAGAGAAGCTGTCTAAGTCTTAGCATTGTTGCAGGCAATGATTGGTGACTATTTGGGTCAACATGAGGAGTTTCCCCTTGCTGTCATGCATGCTTATGTAGATTCGATAACATTTTCAGGAATGAAATTTGATACTGCAATACGTGAATTTCTTAAAGGATTCCGTCTTCCTGGGGAGGCTCAAAAGATAGATCGTATCATGGAAAAGTTTGCAGAACGGTATGGGGATATCTATGCTGCATGTATATAAATGTCTTCGTGCCTAAAACATAAACATAAGCACGGCTTAATCCAATTATTGGAACAGATTTAAAAATACTTTAATTTAGTGGGGGTTCTTTTTTTATTAGCTTAGCTTCACAACCCCATCCTGAAATCCGAAAATCTCTGCACCGAACCTTTTCTTTTAAATACTTTTGAGATTCTTTTAATAACTAAGCTATAGCCAATTTAAATAAGAGTCAAATACCTCTGTGTATAAAGATCACTCTTCTATGAGCTGTTTTACTATTTGTATGGTGAGTGTTTTTGAATACAATTTTTGGTGTCCAATTAGTATGAAGACTATATGCCTCTTTGCATCACTAGGTGGTGATTTAGTCTTCTCGTTATGTGTTTGGCAGATATTGTGCTGACAATCCTGGTCTGTTCAAGAATGCAGACACTGCATATGTTCTTGCATATGCAGTTATCATGTTGAATACTGATGCCCATAATCCAATGGTCTGGCCTAAAATGTCAAAGTCAGATTTTATACGTATGAATGCCACAAATGATCCTGAAGAGTGTGCCCCTACCGAACTTCTGGAAGATATATATGATTCTATTGTTAAAGAAGAGATAAAAATGAAAGATGACGCAGCTGGCATAGGGAAAAGTAGCAGGCAGAAGCCAGAGGGGGAAGAGAGAGGCCGCCTTGTTAGTATTCTTAATCTGGCTCTCCCTAAAACAAAGTCAGCAACTGATGCTAAGTCTGAAAGTGAAGCGATAATTAAGCAGACACAGGCTATTATCCGGAACCAAGAAGCAAAAAGAGGAGTTTTTTATATTGCACAAGAGATTGAACTTGTAAGGCCCATGGTTGAAGCTGTAGGATGGCCATTGCTGGCTACTTTCTCTGTTACAATGGAGGAAGGTGAAAATAAACCAAGGGTGGTTCTCTGTATGGAAGGATTTAGAGCTGGGATACATATTACATACGTCCTTGGAATGGATACAATGCGCTATGCATTTTTAACATCTCTGGTCAGGTAAAGCTATCTTTTTCTACTTGAAAGAGTTCCTCTTGCTGCTGTGTTTGCCGAGTTCCTCCATCCCCCTCCCCTTTTGCTACCATTGCTTTATTTCTGCTCTATCATTCTAATCATTCTGTTCGTCTTACCTTGTCTTTTGATGGGTTGTCCTGCATCAGTCATTATTACATTTAATGGGGTAGTTCATTTGTCAATCATTATAATGCTCTTAGTCCCTAGGGAAAAGCTTAATTGTAATGCTTAGTCTGTGATTTTGGATGTTAGGTTTACTTTCTTGCATGCTCCAAAGGAAATGCGTAGTAAAAATGTCGAAGCATTGCGGACTCTATTGGGCTTATGTGACTTAGAACCAGACTCTCTTCAGGATACGTGGAATGCTGTTCTTGAATGTGTTTCTCGGCTTGAATTTATTACGTCAACTCCTGCCATTGCTGCAACTGTCATGCATGGATCAAATCAGATCTCTAAGGATGCTGTTGTACAGTCACTGAAAGAATTGGCTGGGAAACCTGCTGAACAGGTTTTTGTGAATAGTGAGAAATTGCCTAGTGATTCAATTGTGGAGTTCTTCACTGCTCTCTGTGGTGTATCAGCAGAAGAACTAAAACAAACTCCAGCTCGTGTTTTCAGCTTGCAAAAGCTTGTTGAGATCAGTTATTACAATATGGCTCGTATACGTTTGGTATCTCTTTTAAACTGATAGACCTCCACAAGATCACTTGTACATGTTTTTATTTACTTATCAAGATTTTATGGCTTGTCATATCACTGTTCTCTGACCATCTTTGAAATTCAGTTAATTTTCTTGGTTCAAAATGCTTTTAATCCCTTTCTTGGTAGTTCTGGTTTTTTAAGTAAAGAAGATTATAAATTACATGATATATTTCTGCCATGCTCTCTTGATATGTTATGGAGAATATTCTGAAAATTTTTTAAATAATTTCATTGAATTAACATTTACATGTAAAGTGACCATAGTTTACAAGAATAGAGCGTTTTATATGAATTTGATTTTCCTTTGACCACACGTGCATATTATAAAATATTAGTTTTAGATATGTAATTTTGACCACACGTGAGCTGTTATCTTGACATAGTGGGATCTAGCTATAGTTTCTAAATTGATTTATAAATTGAAAATCATTTGTTTTTTCTGCCAAAGTACATGCTGGTTTAAATTTTAAAAGTTTTAATGTTATGTCGACCAGGTCTGGGCTAGAATATGGACTGTCCTCGCAAACCATTTTATTTCTGCTGGAAGCCATGCTGATGAGAAAATTGCTATGTATGCGATTGATTCTTTGAGGCAGCTTGGTATGAAGTATTTGGAGCGTGCTGAGCTGACCAATTTTACTTTCCAAAATGACATTCTTAAACCTTTTGTTGTTCTCATGCGGAACAGTCGAAGTGCAACCATAAGGAGCCTTATTGTTGACTGCATTGTTCAAGTATGTGTGCTTGCTCAGATCTCCTGAACATCTAGCTCTCTTACTTGATGACGTTTCCCTCTTTTATCTGCATAAAATTTGCAGTTAATACATTTTTAATTTTAAACCTTAACTGTTGGTTTTTATTATTCTGTTGGGCACTTGTGTGAGACATTGACTGATAATGATGTTATTGCAGATGATAAAATCAAAGGTTGGAAGCATAAAGTCCGGATGGCGAAGTGTTTTTATGATTTTCACTGCTGCTGCAGATGATGATTTGGAATCAATTGTTGAAAGTGCATTTGAGAACGTGGAACAGGGTAAGAAGCAGCCATTTTTCATCTTCCAGACTGATGCTTCTCTTCTTTTTGCCAACTAATCTAACAGCAGGTTTTTTGCAGTTATACTGGAACACTTTGATCAAGTTGTTGGAGATTGTTTTATGGACTGCGTCAACTGCCTTATTAGGTTTGCCAACAATAAAACTTCCCACCGCATAAGTTTGAAGGCTGTTGCCCTGCTCCGTATATGTGAAGATCGTCTAGCAGAGGTTTGTTTTCTGGCCTTCAGCTTGATTTGTTAATTGAGCATGTTGTTTCTCACTCTCTCTCTCTCTCTCCAAAAACAAAAATCCATTTTGTTTGTTTTGTTGGCCCTCTTCTAGCAAATACTTTTTCTGTGTGTTCTCAGACAACATCTTGAATTGATTGTCTGCATTTATATCTATATTATTATTACATCTAGTTTATTTCATAAGGGAGGCAATTGGGCTAGACATGTCAGGTTCTAGCCATTTAGGCTTTAGGTTGTTGAACTTTTTAGTTAATTCAGGTTGGGTTGTGATGTAGCCGAAAGGTTTAGGGCAATTAGAACTCAACAATTAGGGCTAGAATAGGGTTGATTGTGTTGGAACAATAAAAAGATAATTGGGTTTTCAAAGAAACCTCTTGAATAAATATTCAAAATAACAAAAGATGATAATGATAATCTTCTACCTAAGATACTTATTTATAATAGTTAAGATAAATCCTAATCAAATAGTAATTCTAATCCTAAATAAAGACTTAAAGTACTAAAATTCTAATAAAGATAGGAAAAAGAATTTCAAACTAAATAAATAAAATAAAATCCTAAACTAA